>NW_012267349.1:3132409-3160721 GCF_000151885.1 Dipodomys ordii
TTTTTCTTTTTGCTTATGTGGTGCTGAGGAATCGAACCCAGGGCCTCAGGCATGCAAGGCAAGCGCTCCACCACTGAGCCACCTTCCCAGCCCTATAAATGTGTTTTTAATATAGCATTTCTCTATCTGGAAATCCTTTTTCCTACTTTCAAAATAGGCAGAAATCCTTCTTCAAAAGTCTTTCCCTTATACAGATTGACCCATTGCAACAATGAAAAGTACAAGACACTATGTCAAAAAATGAACTTTACAATTTAGGCAGGGAGTGGGGGCATGGAGGAGGTGGGGGAGTGGTGGTGGGGGACTGTAGATGAGGAGGTGGGAGGGAAGAGATGGTAGGGGAAAAGCAAAGGAGGAGGCAACAATGCTGGATAAGAAATGTACTCATTACCTTGCTCATGCAACTGTAACCCCTCTGTATAGTATTTTCACAATAAAAAAACTTAATTAAAAATTAGCTCATATGAAAAAGGCCTAAACAGCAAAAAAAAAAAAAAAAAAAAAAAAAAAGCCTTTTCCTTGTCATCTATCAGCCATATTGCCTCTGTTCTTCCTGCCAAATGTTTCTAACATGTTCAATTCTGGTGACGTTTTCTTTCTCAACATGTTATTTTTTGAATCACAAATAACATTGAGACCACTGCTACATAGAAAGTTCCATCTTGAACTCAGTGATAGTTAATGAGCTCATTCTTCTTTTCTCTATGGGACATTTGGAATACTCATTTCCTATTCCTGAAACTATCTCAGTTTAGATTTAAGAGAAGCCATTCTTTTGATTCCTTCACCTTAGGGTAATCCTTTCTCTCCCTCTTCAACTTCCTTTCTTTAGTGACATCCTAAGTCTGCACTATGCATATTCTCTTTTCTTCCCCTATAAGCATTTTCAAAAACATTTTTATAGACTCTCTAATTTTTATAACTATAGCTGTTGACCTTAACCATGATTTTTTTGAAGTGGTGCTGGGGATTGAAATCAGGGTCTCATGAATGCAAAGCACATGTGCTACCAGTTACTCCAGCCCTATAGGTTTAAATATGTGCCCACAACTTTAATTGCTTTGCTGAGATCCACTCAAATAGATGCAAATGTCTCCTTAGACAAAGGGAGAGTGTCTCATTTCCTTCCCTTTCCTCTTTCATGATGGTTATTTCTCCCATGATCCAGTCTCAAAATAATAAAATCCTATCATCTTTCTCCACTATCAAGCACAAATCCAACTTTTCTTCATGGCATTCTTTATCCAATATCCTCTGTAGCACTCCACTTTCTCACTGTTTTTGCCACAAAGCTAAATTCTTTGGCCTAACTTAGAGCTTTCAGGCTAACCAAAGCATTACCCCCATCCATGCTATTCTCACTGCTTTCCCAAGTTCTTTTTTTGTTCTAATCTAGTCTTGCTCCTGGTTTATACCTGATCCCCTCTATTTCTAAGTCTTTACAATGTCTCATGTTGGGTGTTGATGGCTCATACTTGTCACTCTAGTTACTTGGGAGGTTAAGAATAAGAGATTATGGTTTGAGGCTAGCCTGGAAGAAATTTTTATGAAATTCATACCTTGGGGCTGTGGCATATGACTATCATATCAAGCTATATGGGTACCTAACAATAGTAGGATGGAGGCTCCAGGCAAGTTCCAGATGGAAAGGTCTTTGAACCTCTGTTTCCATAGAGAAAATTTAGATATATTTACATATGCCTGTCATCTTGGCAATAACGGGAAATCTAAAGTAGTTCATTTCTGGCATGTATGTGAGAGAAGGAGGTGAAGGCTATCCTAAAAATAACCAGTGAAAAATAGTCCTAGAAGTATGCTTCAGCCATATCAGCTTAATCCACATTCAACCCCAGTACTACACCCTCCCCACAAAAAGTGCTTCACTCTTTAATTTCTAGCTATCTACACCTCCACAGAATCTTGTTAGCTACATTTTAAATGAGATACTTCGATCCATAGGGGGTTTGTTTTAGGAAGTATTTTCAGAGGTAAAGCATGTGTGCCTGACATTGATTAAGGTGTGCTAGTATTCTCCCTAATGGATATTAACTAGAGAGACTCCATTGTGTGCCCTATAGTGTGTGATTCCACCTAACCTGCATAACCCTGTTAATATATATCAGTAGTGTAAGCCCGGTTGTGCTCAGTTTGTGAAGCAATGGTTCAAAAGATGATCTATGAAAACTTCTCTTTCTCTTTAAAACTTTCTCTGTGTATATATGTGTGTATATGTCAGGACAAGTTGAATGAAAATGAGACTAGCAAATGGGTTCTAGTTGAAAGTTGATAACAGGTAATTATTACACTCAGCAAAGCACCTACAATCATTGTAAAGCTAAAACCAACCTCCACATCTAATATTGGCCCATCAGAGATTGTCAACATCATTGCATCCCTGTTGCAGAGTTTGCAAGGTTGGATAGCTCTGTGCCTGGTGGTCTGTGCACAAACTCTACACTGGAACACCCAAGAGTTATCTGTATCCAGAGCTCCTCAGAACTCCCTAACCTGCTGGAAGGGATGTAGAAATGTGTTTCTGCCTTGGCTTGTGTATTCCTCCTGAACTCAACCAAGAGAGCATATACATGTGCTAGAAGAATGAGATAAAGAGACAAAAAAGAGAGAGGCATGTTTCTTGACAATGAGCCCCAAGGTTTCTTCCATTCATGCAGAAAGGCAAAGTAAAACCTCTTGGAGTTGAAGGTTTCCATTTGTATGTGATATTGGCTAGGCTATAGAGTTTTTTACATAAGGATATAAAAATACACTTCATTTGAAAACAAGAAATTGAGTTTGAGTATCGAGAATTACTTTTCTTACTAGGTGGGAAGATTTTTAGGATGCTCTGCCCCATTCTAGAATAATAAGTAGGCTCCAGGGCTCACTCTTCAGCTTTCCTCCAAAATACACACACACACACTTTAATCATAACTATCTCTCTGCTTATATGCTTCATTTATTGCCTTATTTTTCAGTGCTAGGGAACATACTAGGAGAATACACCCTAAAGCTGAGCTACACCCTCAACCTTGTTTTATTTTTAGATTAAGAATTCATATGAGGGGCTGGAGAGGTGGCTCAGTAGTAGAGTTCTATTCCTCAGCACCAATAAGCAGAAAAAGCTGGAAGTGGCACTGTGGCTCAAGTGGTAGAGTGCTAGCCTTGAGCTGAAGAGCTGAGGAACAGCACCCAGGACCTGAGTTCAAGCTCCATGACTAACAAAAAAAATGTATATAGGGCTGGGAAAGTGGCTCAGTGGTAGAGCGCTTGCCTTGCAATGCATGAGGCCCTGGGTTCGATTCCTCAGCACCACATAAGCAAAAAGAAAAAAAAGCCGGAAGTGGCGTTGTGGCTCAAGTGGTAGAGCGCTAACCTTGAGCTGAAGAGCTGAGGGACAGTGCCCAGGCCCAGAGTTCAGGCCCCATGACTGGACCCCCCCCAAAAAAATGTATATGACTAGATACTACCTAGCTAATAATTTGGAAAACACACTCAAAATTAATTTCTATAGTCCCTATAACTACCACATTTTACCTGGAAGTTTGTTTATTCCATAGATAATGAGATAAAATAAAAAGGGAAAACAGGCTGTTTTCAAGGGTCTTTCTGCTTCCCAAATACTCTAGTACTTGATACTTATTCTTTTTGTTCAAAATATTTTCCATTCCTTTCAATGCAGAGAGATATCACTTCATGGGAGCATTTCCTGGAAAGGTGTTCCATTGGTAAATAACGGAATCTTCAGGAAGTTTTGTGAAGCCATTGATTTTGGAAATGCTTGTCAGGACCTTATAAGGCATTTAATTGGAGCACTGTCTACTTGACACTGTACCCTCTTACACCCTGATACAATAATGAACACAACCATCCAGTATGGTCAGTGTGATTACTTTCAGCACAATTCACTCTTTGCTTGATTTCTTTACTGAAACAGAGACTTTAATAGGCCACAATTACAAGGGGCAGTATAGTAGCTTGGAATCTTTGCGGATTTATTCTCTTCCTACTTCGTTTCTTACCTGGTCAGGCACATGCGCACGAAGTCTGCTGCATCTTGGGAGAAGTGACCTGGTAAAGGAGGCATGAGACCTCTGTGGGCTCCAATGTAAAACATGGCTGCCATCCTATCCATGGAAGCTAATGGAGGCTTCCCTGTGGCCATCTCAAACACAGTGCAGCCAATGCTCCAGATGTCTGATTTCCTTCCATAGCCAGACTCGTTGATGACTTCTGGGGCCATCCAATATGGTGTCCCATGCATGGACTTTAGCATGTCACTGTGGGTGCCATTTAAGCCTGCCCAAGCCAAACGCTTAGCACAGCCAAAATCAATCAGCTTTATGATTCCAGTTGGCATGAGCATAACATTATTTCCTTTGATATCTCGATGTACCACACAGTTCTCATGGAGATAAGCAACACCTTGAAGGATTTGTTTTGTATACTTACAGAACACCATCTCAGGCAATGGCCCAAAACGGTTTATAATACTAGAGATTGAGCCTCCAGGAACAAACTCCATGAAAATGCTTACAGTGTTCTCTTCTAAGCATGTACCCAAATAGGCCACAATGTTGACATGTTTCAAGGCTTTAAGCAAATCTACTTCTTCCTGTAGTTTCCGGTATTCTTTTTCAGTAGCCAATTTATCAGAGGTATCCAAAGCCACTTGTTTCACAGCTATTAGTTGCCCTTGGCTAGTGAGACCACAGTATACCTAGAAACAAAACAATACCTTACTACTAAATTTAAGTTACATAATATCTTCACAGAATTCTACGTGTGATGTTTGAGGTTCCCTTTTCCTCCTACACACTTTTTTTTTCTCTATGCTGATCCATCCCCACCTAAACGGAACATATTTAAGAAATTCTGTGTTTCACTGGAACCAAGATGGAGATGAATAAGCAGCATGATAAATAGATATCATATTGGCTTAGAATCAAGTAGGTTGGATTGATTGGAATTCTGGCTTCACCATTTTTCAGCCATATATTTTTAGAGTAAGTTGTATAATCTTTTTAAATTATTTTTTCTCAACTGTAAAACTTAGGTAACATTATTTGCCTCAAAGATTTTTCTATGGTACCTTGGGAAGACATCTCACCATGTAAGTGAAACCCTTCTAGGTCAGATCTAAATTTCCCTGAAGAAAGAAGGAGGTGGGTCCTGACCAGCCTCTTTGATATGATCTCAATGGTTTTATGTCTTCCCACCTCCTCACTGAAATGTTCCTCACTAGAAAGTATATGGACCTTATTTGGAGGTCAGTTTTTTTTCTTTCCCAGGCTATTTTTCTAGATTACCAAAATTTTATATGGTCCTTTTCACTGCACCAAACACAAGGAACATCTTCTGATAGCATGCAATGATTCTCCCACCTCTCCAGTGACGTGTGGAACTACTGAAGGAAGAGAATTCTTCCTCATTGGGTGTGAACCTGAAACAATGAGAAGCTAGAAATTCATGGCCATGTGCCCACATGGAGCCTGAGAACAAGAGCCAGTCTGTGAAAGACCAGATCCTAATGACATGGTTAGGCCCTTAAACCACCTGTTCCCAAAACCAGATCAACCCCTTTCAGATGCATAAAGTAATAAACATCTTTCCCCTCAGAACAGTTTAGGTTTTCTGTTACTCTGGCTGAAAGAGTTTTAAGTAAGGGTATGGACAGAGGAAGCATGCGGAGAATGAGTAGAGAAGAAACAGTGAGGAGGCAGAAGGGAGAATGCTCATTTCAAGAGTCCAGGTTAACTTACTGTGCCATAGGCTCCCTTTCCAAGGATCTCACCCTTGGTCCACAGGATAGCTTCTTCATGCTTTAAACTATTTTCAGAAAATGTCTTCCTTTCAATTGAGTTGGGGAGCTCCTTCCTGTCGTATATCCTGAACCCATTGTTATACCTCTGGGGAAAATAGACAAAAGGCTCATCTCAAAATTCTTGAGTCATTGAGACGGAGACTATGTACTCTTCTTTTCAAATGCACTGGTTCTTTGCTTACAGGTAACTTTTAGGCACACAGTTTTGCCCAGAATGAGAGAATAGTGCACTTTAGTTTTCCACTTCAGCCTTGTAGATTACACCCATCTCGTATATTCCTTGTATATTTTGTAGGAGGATTAATAACTGATAGCTTTTAAGCTTCCTGTCCACTTAAATAAGCTTCCTGTCCAATTAAATAAAGCTAAATATGCAGCCCCACTGAATCATAGATTATACCACTCCTAGCCTGCCATACCTTCCCTGCACCAACAGCCTCTAATCAGGTAACACTTTTAGCCTTCTCTTTTTGCACTATAAATCTTCTCACTCCCCTCTCACTCCCCTGTCTGCCTTTGAGTCTTTGCCAAAATGAAGTTGTGGTGGCTGACTCTCTTGTCACACCTAGCTCCAAATAGCCTTTAATTGCTCTTCATTCATTTCCACAAACACATACACATAAGCATATACAAACATAAGCCTATGTAAACAAGCAATGCAAACATACTTCTATACACAAACACATTATAAACACATATACAGATTCCTCTCCCCACCCCCAACACACACATCCATAACAAAGGCTTTAAATGGGCATGACCAGTAAGCAATTATCAAAAGTTCTACAATCCTTCTTGCTTCTGTAAGGAGATTCTTGCCTCTCTAAGGAGAGCCCATAGACCAGCAGCCTAGGAATCACTGGGAGCTGGTTTGGCCTGCAGAATCTTAAGCCCTAGACAGATTCAAGTGAAGTTTATATTTGAATGAAAAAAAGATGGGTGTTCACAGTGAAGATGTCAGGAGTCAGAAAACAAGTATCTCTTTGAAGAACTTGGACCACTTTTTCCAATTGGTTGCTCAAGACCACATATGCTTTATTTGACCCCTGCTACTAGAAATATTAAAAGGAGTCATGGTGAGCTCCTTTAAGAGCAAGAGGTTTGGTAGGGTCACTTTCCTCATGAATGTCCATGTGTTTTCAAAGCTGTCTGTTTCCCTTTTACTCATTTTTTTCATGTTTCTATACAACTAAAATTTAGGACTTCTTGGAAAAGAAACATCACTAAAGGTTATTTTTGACTCCATGATTATAAGGTAGAGTTATAGAATAATGTTTACTGGCTTGTTGGACTTGAAATGACTTCTCCAATTTAAAATGGCAGGTTGGTAGGCCTATCTTAGATATCTAGGTATGCATATAACATACTCATATTTCACCACAGCTTGGAGGCTTTTCCAAATCACGGTCTGCCTTCCAGTGGGGTCCAGGTTCACCATATGTAGAACAAGGAATATGATCACTGTGCAGAAAATATGTTCCTGCCACTCACTAGCTGCATGATTTTGAGGGTGGGGGTCAAGCTACTTTATTGAGACTCAGAGGTAGGAGAGGGGTTGAAAATGCTCTGAAGACAGCAAACTCTGGCATCTTCGATGGGGTGGGCCCTTCACAGACCCATAGTCTCAAAAGATCATGATTTTTTAAAAATCATGTTCTATAAAATGGGCGCACATGAGTACCTATTGTAGTTATACAGTTATTGTGAAGTATAAAATGAGAATACAATGCACATCTCTTACATGTGCTAAGTTCTCAGGAAACCTAGCTATGAGGATAGCTATTTATGTATGTTTCTGTGCAACTATTTAAAATACTTTTTCCCCTAAGAAATTTCATATTTTATTTTATTTTGATGATACTGAGGCCTTAACTCGAGATTTTGCACTTGCCAGGCAGGTCCTCTACTGCTGGTACTGTGTACACATTCATCCCTTTTTGCTTTATTTGTGTGTGTGTGTGTGTGTGTGTGTGTGTGTGTGTGTGTGTGTTTCTAATTTCTATTAACATCAATTCACTGTATGTATCCACACATGTATACAACATATCTCAATCAACTCACCTTCTATCCTTAAACAATCATTCTTGATCCTGATATAGTGTGATATAATGTAGCTTACTATTTAATAAATAACATTTTAGTTTTAAACTTATTTTTCTGTCTTTAAAATTTGAGAAAAAACACTAGGTGTTGGAGGCTCACACCTGTAATCCCAGCTACTCAGAAGGCTGAGATCTGAGGATTGCAGTCCAAAGCCAGCCTATGCAGGAAAGCCCATGAAGCTACTTTCTCCAGTTAGCCACCAAAAAGCCAGAAATGAGTTGTGGCTCAAGTGGTAGAACACTAGCCTTGAGAGTGAAAGAAATGCAAAGAAAAAAAGAAAAGAAAAAGCTCAGGGAGATTGCCCAGTACCAGCTCAAAAAAAATTTTTTTTTGAGAACTAGATAGGCACCAGTGGTTCACATCTATCATCTTAGTTACTTAGGAGGCTAAGATTGTTGAGATCATGATTCAAGGCCAGCCTGACAGATAAAAATTAAAAAGAAACACCTCAATATAGAGCTAGACTTCGGGGGAATGTCTCTTATCCTTGCTAAGAGGAAAACCTAACATAGATGCCTGTCCTAACCAGGTAAGAAGAGAGACCTTATCTAAATAGTACTGAGCAAAGCTGTGCACCAGTGGCTCAGGCTTATAATTTTAGCTATTTGGAAGGCTGCTTAGGATCACAGTTTGAAGTTAGTCCAGGCAGAAAAGTTCACTAGACTCCACCTCCAAAATAACCAAAAAGCAGGGCTGGAGGTATGGCTCAAGTGATAGAGCACCAGTGAGGAGTACTAGTCTAGCAACCTTGGGCTCTGAGTTCAAACCCCAGTAACATCAAAATAAAGTTAAATTCAATTTGAGAATAGGATATTAATAAGCTTCAGGGAAAACTGAAACCAAGCCCAGCTACCTGTTGATCGTCTTTGTACCCACGCTACTCTCATTACCATTCTAATTAAAATGCTTGCTTTTTTTTTTTTGTTCCAGTCATGGGGCCTGAACTCTGGGCCTAGGCGCTGTCTCTCAGCTCTTCAGCCCAAGGCTAGCACTCTACCACTTGAGCCACAGCGCCACTTCCAGCTTTTTTTCTTATGTGGTGCTGAGGAATCGAACCCAGAGCCTTGAGTATGCAAGGCAAGTGCTCTACCACTGAGCCACCTTCCCAGCCCCGCTTGCTTTTTTTTGTGCAAGACTAGCTTATGCTTCCTTGAGAACAACAGCTGAATCTTACACATCACTATTTCCTAGCTTCAATACAGTGCCAGAAACACAGTGGGCATTTTGATAATATTTTCATTCATTGAACCACCTGAAAGAAACAATCAGGTATAGGGAATCTCTGAGCAATGTGCCTTTCTTGTTTTCAGAGGAATGAAATGAGCTGGAACTTATTATCTTACCCAAACCCTAGAACAATGCTTTACTTGTACCTTTCTTTGCTCACCATTGAAAATTATCTGCTCTTGACTGAAAACATGATCACTCAGTAAAATATTGACATTTAAATAATTTTGCCATATTAATTTACCCCAGATGATTTCAATGTCAAGCTAGCTAAATTTCAGAAATAAGGCAGCCTAGTAAAGTCATTATAGCCTGGAAACGAACAGGCCTGCATTCCAATCTTGCAAAAACCAAACAATGAGACCTTGAAGAAACTACTTAATTATTTAGGGTTTATGATTCCTCATTTGAAAATAAGGGATTTGATTGTCTGATTGTCTCTGAGTTCCCTTCTGCCTCAATCACTGACTTTAATCATACCAACCTGTATTGTGACATTTGTTGTCTCTCTGCCCAATTCCTTGATAGTATTTTCTCCCCTGTTGAGGATAAGATTTAAGCTTTCAGAATCTGTTTCATTGGCCATCATTTGGCAAGTGCTGTTATCTTTCTCATCAAGAGCTAATAATTCCGCAGCTAGACAACCTAATAATTCATCTGTCAATTCTTCATTATTTAATGAGTCCAGAATTTCTGGGGAAATAGAATCTTCATCATTTAAAGTTTTCCCAAATGTTTGATATGTGATCGATTTCTGTGATAAACTATCATCATCCAAAGAATGTTCCCAGTGGGGATATGTTTGGGAAGACATCTTTTCTTGTTTCTCTTGGAAAGAGAAACTCGTACACGGTTTAGGTTTATCTGACACACTCTCAAACTCTAGATAATTCGTTAGCATTTGACTGGCATTTATTTTCTCAAGAGGTGCTGTATTCTGCTTTTCCTGCAGTATGTGCTTGGAAGAACTTTTGTCAGTAGGCACAGCCCAGCTGTCTTCTGAAAGAACAACAGGGGTCTGGTGATGGAGCTCTTCAAGTTCTTGCAGATCTTTGAGACTCATGGTGAGGATCTGATTGTTAGAAATGTCTCCTTCATCCACACAGTCTTCCATCGAGATCTCTTCAACAATAGATAACTCTGATATAGGAAGGAATTCATTCTGCTTAGGACCCTTCTCAGAAACCTGGGCCAAATTCATGGACTGAACTTCATCTTGAATGGACAGAAAGTCATTTCCTGATGATTTCTTCTGCCAGTCTGGTTCTGGAATACCATTTTCAACATCTTCTAGGTCGCTACCTACAGCTTTGCAACCTTTTCCTTTAGGAATTAAACCTTTGTGTTTGTGTTTAAATTCAAGTGAAGGCTTTGGAGGTTTAATGTGTGGTCTTTTCTGAGCAAGTCTGGTTCTGCTATTGCTGCTCCGTTCGCTATGTGAAGTTCGACATTTGTTGGTGATACACCTGCCAGATGGAGCAGAACAGATCTCACGCCTTTCTGCCTCCCGCATATGACAATAAACAGGAGTCCCAAACATTTCATAGATTCCAGGTCCATTTGCAGTTGAATTGATTTCTTTGAACATGTCACTATACTTCAGATCCAGGTAATGTAGTCTGGGCTCTGTTGGTGGTACAGAGAGAGGAATGCATGGCTTTTTTATTCCTGGATTTTTACAGATGCATGGGAAGGATTGCTTTTTAGATTTCTGTGTCCAGTAAGGTAATTGCTTCTTTTCTATCTGTGGCATTCTCTTTTGACACTTGGATGATTGCCTGGCCTTAGGGTTAACAAGCTCCAAAGCAGGCAACACCTGAGTTTTTGTGCTAGTTTTATGCAGATTAGGCTTAATGGAAGTTTGAATGGATATCATGAAATTTTGAGGTGTCTTGTTACTTGTCTTGGTCTTTGAATCCAACTTACTTCTATGGGTACTCACCTTAAGTTTGTTGTTTTCTTGGTGTGCAAGTAGGTTGAAGCCATTGTTAGGAGCAACATTCTTTCTTTTCTGGAGGCTTGGTTTGGCTACAGCTGGCTCTTTGGGCATTTCTTCTTCAGGGAAAGTGATGTGGAGAAGAGGCACCATCCCACTCATTTCTGGTTTGGTTGCTTCAGCTATTGCTATTTTTATGTTTGTTCCCATGTGGAGATGACCTGGGAGCTGTTCATTGGGACCATCAGAAACCACATTGAACAAGTCTTTAAGTACAGTAAACTCTTCTAAAATATCCTCTGGGTCCATTTTTTCACCTTTAGACAAGGAATTGCTTTTTGAATGGGTATTATTTCTAGTCACTTTCTCCTCACTGGGAATTACTTCAGAGTGTTGGACTTCTTGGGGCTTGCTTGGGATGGTACACACAATTTGTGAATCCTGTTCATCCTTTTTGGCTGACGGGCCCTCTTTCTTTCTCCGTGACACATGCAGGGAGTTTTCTTCTGTTTTTTTCATTTCACCATTACAGTATTCAGTATCCTGTTCCTTATCTGTGGGAAGACCGCCATCCTTAAAATGGTCAAAGGACACCAGAGACTGCCCTTTTTCAAAAGGAGAGGCTTCAGTTGTGTCCCATCCTTCTGTTTCCTTGGATTTCCAATTCTCTTCCACTTCCAGGTGTTGTCTGTGATGGCTAGTCTTCCAAAAAGGACACATGTTTCTGGACCAAATGGAGCTATCAGAAGGCCTGAGTGTCTGATCCATCAGCCCCTTTAACGGGACTTTCTTCTGCTGGTTTGCTGCAGTAAACACACATGAGGAACTAACAGGTTCAAGGATGTTAGGTACAAAGCATGTGAGGCTTGCTGTGTTTCTTTCTGTTTCTCTTGGAACCTTGTGACTTTGGGGAATAGTGAGCATACCAGATCTCAAGGGCACAAGAGACAATGGTGGCAGAGAAAACTAAAACAGAGAAAGAAAAGGTGAGATGTGCACAAAAATGGAAATACTGTATCACATTAACTGGCTTAAAGCATCTGAAATTCTGTTTTCTTAAGGAAAAACCTTTAAAACACAAAGCTATTTAAAAGACTTTATTTATCATCTATCTATCTATCTATCTATTATCTATCTACCTCTGAGATAGGGTCTCCTCATGCAGTCCAGGCCAGTCTCTAACTTAAGACCTCCTGTCTCTGCCTCTCTGGTGCTAGAGTTACAAGAGTAAATGACCACATCTGACAAGATCAAACCAAGTGTTGCTCATTGGTAGATCAGGTACTTAGCAAGAGGCCCTAGAGTCAATCCTCAGCACCAAAATATAAAAATCACAAAACTAATTAAATTCTCATTTGCTTTTAAAAGCAAAATAAAACACATAAGAATGAAATTAGATCTAACGACTCATAGTTACCTATTTTAAATGAAGAGTCTATAATGTAAATGTTAATTGTTTAAAATGAGAAACAGCTGGGCACCTGTGGCTCCCGCCTGTAATCCTAGTTACTCAAGAGGCTGAGATCTGAGGACCAAGGTTCAAAAGCCAGCCTGGGCAGGAAAGTCCATGAGACTTTTTTTTTGTCGGTTGTGAACTCTGGGCCTGGGCACTGCCCCTCAGGTCTTCAGCTCAAGGCTAGAGCTCTACCATTTGAGCCACAGAGCCACTTCCAGCTTTTTCTGCTTATGTGGTGCTAAGGATTCGAATCCAGGGCCTCAAGGCAAGCACTCTACCACTGAGCCACCTTCCCAACCCCTCCATAAGACTCGAATCCAACCAGAAATGGTGCTGTGGCTCAAGTGGTAGAGTGCTTGCCTTGAGCTGAAGAGCTGAGGGAGAGAGCCCAGGCCCAGAGTTCAAGCCCTATGACCATCAAACAAACAAATAAAATAAAATGAGAAACATTTACTTTTTATTCCTGAGTTTTAAACTCAGAGGCCTAAACTTGCTAGGCAAGCACTTCACCACCAAGCCATACCTTCAAGCTCTTTTATGAGTTCATTAGTTTTTGAGACAGGGTCTTGCTTTCTGCCCAGGCTTGATATGACCCACCTATTTTAGACTCCCTATCATAGCTGGAATGCTAAACAAGTGCCATTATACCCAGCTATTTGTTGACAAGACGGTCTCATGTATACTAGACTGGCCTTGAACCTTGAATCTCCCTGTATCAGCTTCTGGAGTAGCCAGGATTACCAGTGTAAACCATGGTACCTTGCTTCTTCATCTTCTTTCTACTTTCCATAGAATATATTTAAAATTTTTGAAGCCATCCTGAGAGCAGTTTAAATTTCTGTTACAGATATGGCAATGATAATACCACTATTGAAGAATGTTCAACATCTTCTTCCTTTACATATGAATGTTAGCAGCCCTAATGGCTATTTTTAACTATTTTCTTTCCTTTTTTATTCTGCTTGTTTTTGGCAAAGTACTAGATTTCAACTCAGAGCCTTGCACTCTGCTAGACAGATGATCTACCATTTGAGACATACTTCTAAACCTTTTTGCTTATTTTTCAGATAGGGTTTTGAGTTTTTGCTTAGGCTGGTTTTAGACTATTGTCCTCCTCCTTGTGTCTCTTATCTATCCGGGATGACAGGTGTGAACCACCACACATGGCATATTTATTGAGATGAGACTTTAACTTTTTCCCTAAGCTAGTCTCAAACTGTGGTGCTTCATATTTCTGCTTCTGGAGTAACTGGGATTACAAGGAGTGTACCACCAGATCTGACTCCCAACTGAGTTTAAAATTATTGTTGACCAATAGGGGGCAGTGTTACCCAATGTATAGCATTCAGATCAGTGCTCAAAATTATAAACCCTTTAATTCAATGTTTCTTTCATTGTGGCCTATTCGCTGGCACACAAACTTTATGTCTAATTATATCAGAATATTTATAGGCATGGATCATGCATAACAATTGAGAGCAAGTTCAATTCTCATTCTGTTGCCAACACTGTTTTGCCCCAACACTGACTCAGGCATGTAGGGTATTAGTCTGAATCATCTCATCTGGATGACCTTACTTATTTCTTAAAAATGATTAAGGAAATAAAGAAAGATTTCCCAAGTGCTTAAATATCTGCCTCATAATGCCCATTAATTTTTAGGCCAATACATTTCTTTTTTTAATGTAATAGAAATATTTGCTCAAAGGTTCATAAGCTAGAGAAGGACCAGCAAGCTGAGAAAGTGAAAAACCTGCAGGTATCTTTCCAAAAGTTTACTATAAACTAGACAAGAAAAGCTTTCCATCAGTAGATTTGGGGGCTAATTTCAACTGGGTGCCAGTAGCACATACCTGTAATCCTCATTACTGGGGAGCTGGAGATGAGAAGGATCATGGTTCAGGCTAGCCTGAACAGGAAGTTCACAAGACTTCATTTCAACCAAGAAAAAGTTGATATAGTGGCATGCTGTTATCCTAGGTACATAAGAAGTCTAAATAGGCTAATCAGGGTCCAGGTATGCCAACATGTACATGTGAGACTGTATTCAAAATATAACAATGGCAAAATGGCTAAGGGTATGGCTCAAATGGTAGAGTGTCTGGCCAGCTGGCACAAGACCCTGAGTTCAATCCCTCATACTGCCAACAAAACTTTTTTTGGGAGGGGGTCCGGTCGTGGGGCCTGAACTCTGGGCCTGGGCGCTGTCCCTCAGCTCTTCAGCTCAAGGCTAGCGCTCTACCACTTTAAGCCACAGCGCCACTTCCGGCTTTTTTCTTTTTGCTTATGTGGTGCTGAGGAATCGAACCCAGGGCCTCAGGCATGCAAGGCAAGCGCTCTACCACTGAGCCACCTTCCCAGCCCCAACAAAACTTTTTAAATTAAAAATTATCTAGTTTCACCAGGCATCAGTGGCTCATGCTGGCTACTTAGGAGGCTGAGTTCTGAGGATACCAGTTCTAAGCCAACCCAAGCAGGAAAATCTATAAGACTCTTATCTCCAAAAAAAAAGTAACCACCCAAAAGCTGGATGTGGAGCTGTGACTCAAGTAGAAGAGCACTAGCCTTGAGCAAAAACCTAAGGGTATATTGCGCAGTCTCTTGAGTTCAAGCCCCACCCAGCACCAGCACACACACACACACACACACACACACACACACACACACACACACACAAATTACCTAGTTTCAAAACAGTCGACTGAAAAGGTGTCTGGGAGAGCTATTCACTTAGTTATGTAACCAGAAGCAGAACCAGCCCAGAAAAGCAGCACAAAGCTATACATAATTTTTTTCAAGAATGATTTGGCACCCAATAAACTACATGAGTCACTGTTTCTCCAAGATGTAATTGTGGAGGATTTAGTTCTCAATTGTTTGATGGGGTTTGTCTCTAATAAATAAAGTTCATTGATTCTCTCTCTCTTTCTCTCTCTCTCTTTCTCTGTGTGGCTTGAACTTGAACTCTGGGCTTGGGTGCTGTCCCTCAGCTCTTCAGCTCAAGGTGAGTGCTCTACCACTTGAGCCACAGCGCCACTTCCAGTTTCTCTGGTGGTTTATTGGAGATAAGAGTCTCACGGACTTTCCTGCCCAGCCTGGCTTTGAACCTTGATCCTCAGATCTCAGCCTCCTGAGTAGCTAGGATTATAGGAGTGAGCCAGCTCATTGAATTCTTTTTATTCTGAAGTCAAAAAATAGTAAGCAAATCTTACCTCAGTCTTTCGGCTACTGTATTTCATATCAGAGGTAGAAAACTCTATGAGAAAAAGAGAATTGAATTGTCTTAGTCAGGCTATTCAGAGGAACACAGAGAGGAACCATGTTCACATACTTTTTTTTTTATCACACTATGTTGTTAGAATTGCCTTATTAGGGCTGGGAAGGTGGCTCAGTGGTAGAGTGCTTGCCTTGCATGCCTGAGGCCCTGGGTTCAATTCCTCAGCACCACATAAGCAAAAAGAAAAAAGCCGGAAGTGGCGCTGTGGCTCAAGTGGTAGAGCGCTAGCCTTGAGCTGAAGAGCTGAGGGACAGCGCCCAGGCCCAGAGTTCAGGCCCCATGACCGGACCCCTCCCCCCCAAAAAAAGAATTGCCTTATTATTTTATTTATTGTTAATCTCTTTCTGTGCCTAATTTATAAATTAAGCTTTTCATAGGTATGTAGAGAAAAAGGTACGCATGTATGAGTGTGTGTGTGTGTGTGTGTGTGTGTCATAAAAGAAGACAAAAATCTTTGTTCTCATGGAGATCACATTCTAGAAGTTGAGATTTTTCTGTTGAAAACGTACTAGGAAAAAAAATCTAGAACTATGAGCCAACATAATTTATGGTTGGGTGCTTATGAATAACTTCCTGAGTTTAACATTTTCTGGTGTTGTCACAGTACTTGGTTAGATGCTATTCAGTATGGGTATGATGGTTAAGCTTGATTGTCAACTGGATTGGAGTGAGAGATGTCTAAGAGCTGAGTGAAGTATACTCCTGGGAGTGTATATGAGTGAGTATCAAGAGACAGTTGACCTGTGGGACAGTAACTGTGGGAGAAAAACCTGCTCTGAATGTGGGTGGGAATGGCATATCCTATAGACTAAAGCACAGATAGAATAATAGGGTGAAAGGAAGGAAAAGGAAGACGCCAATTAGTCTGAGTATTCTCTCTGTTTCCTTTCACTCTCACCCTCTTTCTCCCTCCTCCATCTTTCTTTCCCTTTATCCCTCCTTACTTCCCCCTTTCTCCCTTTCTCCCTCCTTCTCTCGCTCTCTTCCTCCTTTTCTCCCTCCTTCCTTTCCTCCCTTTCCCTCTCTCTCCCTTCTTCTCTTCTCTCTTTTCTTCTCCTTCCATCCTCACTCTCTTTCTTAGTCTTTCCTGGACACCATGATGCATTTTCACTACTCTGCCACCTGGGCAGGGAGATCTGCCATGAAACAATGAGCTAAAAGAAATGTTTCCTTCTTTTATAAGAAGGTATTCATCACAGCAACAGGAAGCTAACATAGAGTGATGTCAGGCAGAAAGACTCTGCTCTGATATTTCTGGTGGGAACAAAGAGATCTTTCTGGTAGGTTAAGTCAAAAGTATGTGTGAAAACCTTAAAAAAATATGTACAGTTACAGTCCAAGGTGGCAAATTGAATATGCAAACTTTTTCACCACACTCTCTCAAACTTGGGGACCCTTGTCCTCCAGATCTGCCAATTTACCTTCTTTGAGCTCCCTCATCAAGCCCACTCAAACACATAGTACTTTTTAACACCACTCTCCAATAAGCATAGATAACCATGGACAATTTAATAGATGAGAAAAGTCTCAAACATGAAAATATGGAGAATAAAACAAATAGCTTCCTAGGAAACTGCTGGCAAATATGGCCCACTGAATGCCATGGAGATTAGAAAGAACAAACTGTGTCTGTACGCAGGGATTCAACCTAGCAGGGAGTAAGGAACGCTCTTGGTTTTGGTGGAGAGTCAGCTGCTCAGTTGGTCCAAAGAGCAAGACAGAGTGAAAACAGGATGGTGAAGTGTTCCAGGTTCAGTCTCCAGAAACCACAGGAAGTAATAGATTACCAGGCATCGTATTTGCTTTACAAATCCATTAGACTGGCTGGGGGTAAATTAGTGATAGGGATACAGAAACTAAACAATTGGTGAGGATAAATACACTATCTAAAAAGAAAGGAAATGTCATGTAATCAGTATGATATAGGGTTCAGCAAATATAATATAATATAATAATGGAGACATTGAATTCATGTGTGTGTGTGTGTGTGTGTGTGTGTGTGTGTGTGTGTTTATGTGCATATGCACCAGTTTCCTGGGCTTAAACGCAGGGCCTGGGTGCTATATTTGAGCATTTTTGTTCAAGGCTAGTGCCTAAACACTTGAGCCACAGATCCATTTCTGGGTTTGGGTAGTTAATTGGAGATAAGAGTTTTGTAGACTTTCCTGCCTGGGCTGTGTGCTAGGATCTCTGCCTCTTGACTAGCTAGCATTACAGGCATCAGCCACTGGCACCCAATGTAGACAATGGATTGTTTTTTAGCACAAAAATTAGGAAAACTGGAGGTTGGTAAGTTTTTTATTGTTGTTGTTCTTGTTGTTTTGTCAGCTGTGGGGCTTGAACTCTGGACCTGGGTGCTGTCCCTCAGCTCTGAAGCTCTAGGCAAGTGCTCTACCACTTGAGCCACAGCGCCACTTCCAGTTTTCTGGTGGTTTATTGGAGATAAGAGTCTTACAGACTTTCCTGCCCAGGCTGGCTTTGAACCATGATCCTTAGATCTCAGCCTCCTGAGTAGCTATGATTACAAGCGTGAACTACCAGTGCCCGGCAAGATTGGTAGTTTTAAACGATCAAGAAATGTTATAAACATATTTAGAAATATGTAAATATATTCCTGAAGTACTGTTGGTACTTATTTCTCTTTTTTCTTGCTCATCTGTGTTTCCCAGAGTATTTTATTTGTGCCAGTCCTGGGGCTTGAACTCAGGTCCTGAGCACTGTCCCTTAGCATTTTTGCTCAAGGCTAGTGCTCTACCACTTGATCCACAGCTCTACATCTGGATTTTTTGAAGATAATGATGATGATGATGATGATGATGATGATAGTTTCGTGGACTCTCTTGCCCTACTCATCTCCAAAATTATGCAAGTATTATATTTTTTCCTTTGTTTGGAAAGATGCCTTAAGGTTCTTTGGGGGTGCACTTTCTATTATTGCAAAAGGCCAATAAATGTGACCTGTTGATTTGTTCCTGGAGATTTAGATTGAAGGGCTCAGGTCAGTGGCAAATACCAAAGACAGCATAATCCTGTTGCAAGAAAAGGCTGGTATTGATACTAATCTCTGGTAAATAAATCATGGACTCAAGAATTGGAAGATGCTTCTTACATTGTCACATTAACTTGGCGATCCAGGCAGGAGACTAAATTGGAAACCCTAGTACCTAGCAAAAGCTAAATTTATATGTATGTGAATACATATAAATAAATATATAAATATGTGAATATATTTATTGAAGATATATTTTAAAATGGAAATGTATATTTATGCAGAGTTCCACAAGGGTAGTAGATATTATATCTCATTCACTGCAATTTCTCTAGCATTTACAGTAGTGCTTGGAATTATAAACAAATGTTAATTGAGCAAAATACTAAAAAAAAATCACTGAGGAGTTAAATGTTTGACTTACCTTCAGATTTTCTTTGCTGCACCTTGAGAAAAGTAGGAGTCTCTTCTCTGGTTACAGACTTGGAGATAATTGGTTCCAAGCAAGGTCTGGGCAACAAAAAGCCCATGTTCACATTGTAGAGCTCCTTGGAACTTTCTTGTGTTTTTAGAATGAAAGGCATGGCTAGTGTGTTCACCTCACAGTCTGCCATCTCATCTTCATTTGGGAGAGGAACAGAATGTGTGTGTTCCCCTTCTTGATGCACTGAAGTTATCTGACTGAAAGGAGAGGAACAGTTATTGCTAAAGTGGGGCCTAGTGGAAAAAGTTAGGCTATTGAGGATGTGTTCTTTTTTTTTTATTGTGAAAATACTATGCAAAGGGGTTACAATTACCTGAGCAAGGTAATGAGTACATTTCTTATCAAGCATTGTTGCCTCCTCCTTTGTTTCCCCTTCCCATCTTCCCCCCACCCCCCCCCCCCCGCGAGCCATTTCAACATAACGTCTTGTACATCTCATTGTTGCAATGGGTCCACCTGTATCCCTATTTAAACAATTTTTTCCCTTCCCCTAGGGGATATGTTCTTGAAGGGAGGTATTGCTCTCCCACCCACACACCTTCTTCTCTCTCTGTTTGCTTCCTGGCCATCATGAGACAGTAACCTTCTCTGCTAAGTGCTCCTCAACATGAGGTACTGCCCTCCACAGATCTCAAAACTATGGAGCCAAAGCAATCAGAACTCCTGAAACTCTGATTATCTAAGGTGTTTTGTCACAGTGATGGAAACCTGATTATCTTTTGGCTTTCTGGTTCTTAGGCCAGTCTGACCTCACTAGAAATTTTGCAGAACTGTTTCCAAATGGTGCTGTTGAGCAGAATGATTGAATCCTGAGACGACTAGACCTCTCTACACTCTGAACTTCTCTCCACCTTCTCTGTCCCCCATACTCAGTACAATGGCCTGCACAGATTCCAACTCAATCCATTTCAGTTTTTCATGTCCCCATTTCCTGGACCAGAGAAATCAGGGACAAAGGACAAGTACAGAAGCTGCACCTTGTATCTCCAAAGGCATTTACCAGCCCCGTATTTCTCAAACCGTCTTTAGTGAAGAACTGGTTTTCAAGTTTTCCAATCCATTGTGGAATAACATTTTTTGTAAAATATAATAAAAATGGATGCCACAAAACTAAAGGAATAATTTAAAATATGCAGAGCATAGCTAATTTTTTTCATTTTCTGATCAGTGCACAAATATTACATTGCCAAGTTGCTTTACAGTTTTTTACATGGTTATCCTCAAGTTTTACACTGACCTCATCATGACTGGTCACAGGGTTACAGAACTGCATTTTTATAGTTTCTGGAGTAGGGTGGTCACAATCTTAATGCTGGGGCCAAATATGACCTTAAGCTTGTCTTTGTAGTTTTAATGGGACACAATATGTTCACATATTGTTCATAACTGCCTTATTATTGTATTAATTGAAGAGTTAATTAATTAATTAATTGTAGAGTTAAATCACTGCAACAAAGACTGTATTACCACAAAGCTTATTATTTGTCTCTGGCTTTAGGGTGTTATTTTGGATTAAATTACAAAACATGTAAGGTGCCACACAAATATCTAACTACTTCTGAATTATATTCCAATCAAACACCTCAAAGGATATTCCTTACTTGCTTTCTTTCAAATCCTCTTGGTTCATTTCTGGGGGATGGTCTCTTGGAAAAGTCACAATAATCTCAACATCTGTAGAAATTCATGATACAAGTAGAAGGGAAAAGAAAACAATGATTTTCAGTAGTAAGAATGAAAGGTATTTTATGTCTGACTACTTGGTTACTCAATAATTAGAGAATGGACATTTATAAGAGGCTGAGGTATATCCATGTATGTATTTTTCCTGTCTAGTATATAGTAGTTCTATTTTTAAAATAATATTTATTTATATTTATATGTTTATATTTTTGTGCCTGTATTAGGGCTTGAATTCAAAAGCTGGGTGCTGTCTGTTAGTTTTTTTTTTGTTTTTTTGTTTTTTGTTTTTGTCAGTTGTGGGGCTTGAACTCTGGGCTTGGTCACTGTCCCTTAGCTCTTCAGCTCAAGGTGAGTGCCCTACCACTTGAGCCACAGTGCCACTTCCGATTTTCTGAGTGGCTTATTGGAGATAAGAGTCTCATAGAGTTTCCTGCCCCAGCTGGCTTTGAACTTTGATCCTCAGATCTCAGCCTCCTGAGTAGCTAGGATTACAGGTGTGAGCTGCTGAGGCCTGGCTTGTCTGTTAGTTTTTTGCTTAAGATTGGAGCTCTATTACTGGAGCCACACTTTCCTCTTCCTATGATAGGTTCTAAATGAATGCCTTGTTAAAGAGCAAAAAAATCCCTTTATAATATAGTATTTTACCCATTACATAAAAATATTTAAATAAATAGAAGAGAGCAAGAGATGGAGAGACAGAATCAGAGACAGTGCTGTCTCCTGGGTGAAGACAACAAAGTCTTCCTCCTATGAAGTGGAAGTGATGAACATTAACTGAGATAATTTATGCAGCCCTGAAGTAACTTGCCTGCATTTGTAATTTTGGCCATCTTTTGTTTGAGTCCACAGAAGGCTATCCTGAATAACAGTTAGGTGGAACATTACAACTTTCTTATCATATACCATGTTCAGCAAATTTATGTAAAAAATTAGTGTGAACCAAACTAAAATAGGTCTTTGGGGGTTTTCATCCCATTCAATACACTTTTGTTAACTTTATGCCAAACTCAGGGTTTTAGGCTAATGAAATAGAAATAAACATGATAGAGCTACAGCTCTAGGGGAGACAACAGAAAAGAAATACGAAGTTGCAGTGAGGTAGTAAGCATTGTGATAGAAATGTTCTGCGTTGTGGGTGCATGGAGGAGTCTTCTTCCAGCAGAATGTGATGGCTGTCCCAGTTTTCATTTCTGTTCTTATATTTGTCAGAATTGTTTACTCAGCCTACATCTGCCTGCATGTATGAGGAGAAGCAATGTTTGTATGAGCTCCACGAACGGAATACTTCCCTTAACACAAGGATAAGGAAAGGAAGCAATTCAGATCTGGGCCTATAAGTCTCTTTTGCCACTTCTTGGTTGGCCTGGAAAAAGTTGTTCACAGCTATCATTATCAACACCAACTTATTTACTAGAATTTTATTGTTCCTAAAGGACTTTGGATAGTTTACTAATATGTAGGAAGCATCAGAGTTACAACTTTATTATTATTTTTTGCAGTAAACGGGATTGAGCCATCCCCCATAGTTCTTTTTGCCTTTAGTTCGTTTTCAGGTAGGATTTCATGCTATTTTGCTAACTTCAAACCATGCTCTTCCTACGTCTATCTCCCAAATACCTGTAGTGTGCCATCATGCTCAGCTATGACAGCATTTCATTGTTCAATCTTTATATCGATATCATTTACTAAGGCTAGCGCATTAAAAATTGCCAGAAAAAAATTTACTTATAATTGGATTTCAAAAGTAGTATTTTCCATCTTTGTCAGACAACATTATATTTTGTGGTACCACAAAGATATATCCAGCTTTGGCTTTCTTTTTCAAATAAGACAGCTTGATTGAATGTTTTCTAATATTATACAATATCAAGGAATGCCTCTGTAAAAATGAAGTTGCCTTGGAAAGGTCAATTTTTTTTAACTTTTCAAAGATCCTATCACCACACAATGTAGTGTAAAATGAGAGGCTTGAAATTACAGAGCTGGAGGGATTTTAGAGGTCATCTGATCCAAACTCTTCATTTTAGAGATGAATCTGGGTGACATGCTCAAGGTCATCCTACAATTTGAAAGGAAGATGGATGTCTTTCATAACATCTCTGCTGTCATCCTTGAGTATAAAAACCTAGTTGGCATGTTAGGGTGAACAAGTCATACATTGCTACTAACTAAACTGTGATGAAAAGAATGATCTTGGGGAAAAAAGCTAGATGCACTTAATACTTTGCATGGAAGTTAAAAAACTGAATATTCACATGAGCAATACTTAAAAATGACGCTATGTTTACAATTATAGAGAGCTACTAAGCCTGGAAGGTCTTAGGCACATGTAATGTGCTCCATAGTTGAACTGACTGGTTTCTTTTTCAAACAAAGGGACACAGATACAATAAGCAAGTGTCAGGAGTACCTGCCTTCTTAGAAATCATTAAGAGCTCATGGCTGTCATCCTAATTGTTGGGTCTGAATGTGGAGCTAGAGACAAATTATAGAATATACTGACTCTGAAATTATTTAGAAACATATCAATGTTCTCTTTGTTCTTTCTCTTAAACATTGAGTGGCTAAGCAGTGGTAGATAAGGTCTCTAAACTTAACCAGTAGCCTGACGCTGGTGGCTCATGCCTGTAATTCTAGGTACTTAGGAGGTTGAGATCTGAGGATCACGGTTCAAAGCCAGCCAGGGCAAGAACGCCAATGAGACTCTTACCTCCAATTGACCACCAGAAAACTGGAAGTGGCACTGTGGCTCAAGAGATAGAGCACTCACCTTCAGCTGAAGAGCTCAGGGACAGTGCCCAGGTCCAGCGTTCAAGCCCCACAACCAACCAAAACAAAACGAAAAAAGGAGTAGTAAAGCTAACCAGAAGGTCAGAAAGCATGATGCTTTGTATATAAAGCACTTGCGTTTATAAGCACTGAGTTGAAGATGGTGTAAATTAAGTGCCAAAAAGTGTTAACCATTGAGAGAAATTAAAAGGCAGCATTTCAATGTAGCCAAAAACATATGATAGACATTTCATAGATGAGGTGAAAATGATATTCATAAAAATTTAAAAATGATCATTAATTTATTGTTAGTGCTATAGGTATTATTAAAATGGAAACTTAAAATCTGGCTGAGTCTAATTTATTCAAGGATGAAAAATCATTGTCTTTAAAAAATAAAATCTTCTTTTCTTGTGTATCTTCCTTGTTTTATTTGGGGAATCTGCCATATTCTACCAAGATTGAAACTACTTTGATGCCCCTGCATGTTTGGATATTTTCCTAAGTTGTGATCTCAAAATAGACTTTTAAAAACCTATAATTTCTATTATCCTGTACTACTAGAATTCAGAAAGCTTCCATGAGAGATTGATGCATATGAATTGCATTAAAAAGATAAAGTGCATATCTCTGCCATGGTTCTCTTTGATTTTCAAACCCCTGGAGAAAGTGTGATTTATTTCCTACCATTTATATTGCTGCAGCATATTAAAATTACTTTTTGAAAAATACAAAAAAGGAGAGAAGGAAAAAATGAGGGAACAAAGGAAGGAAAGAGGAAGAAAGGAAAGAAGGAGAGAAAGTAGGATGGAAGGAAGGAGAAAAACTGTCATTTGTTATAGGACATGAGTCCCTTGAAACACACTGAATAAAGTCATTTTGAGATTTCTATATACTTAAAAAATAAACAAAAGATAAGGGGCAGACATCCTTTGCTATATGACTGTCAGCTGAGGGAGAGTGCCCTTCAGTTGATAATGAGAGTAGCTCTCTGGTTAGGACAGAAGCAGTATGATTTGGGGACCAGCAATAGTCAGTTTTCAGATGAAGTCATAGGAATTATTTCTAACAATACAATGAAGAGTCTTCCTGCTATTGCCTGAAATATCTGTGTCCTTCTCAAACTTATACAGGAACCCTTTATCCCCAGTGTGGCTATATTTGGAGAAGGGCCTTGAGGAAGACATTAAAGTTATATGAGACCGTGATTCAATAGGAGCAGTGTCCATATAGGAAAAGACACCAGAGAGTTGTCTTTCTCACTCTCTCTTGTTCTCCCACTGTGCACAGAGAAAGGTCATAAGAGAGCACAGAAACTTTCTGCAGATCAAAAAGAGAGCCCCTTATCTGAAATTAATCTCTGAAACATGTCATATGCATAAGTATGCACACACTTTGAACCCTGATCTTAGACTTTGTACCTGTAGAGTTATAAGAAAATAAATGTTGTCTTAGCACCCTGTCTGTGGTATTTCCTTATGGCAGCTTGACTGGGCTGAGGCAATTCTCTAATCATTTGACTGATTAATTGATTAATTACAGTGCTAGGAATTAAATTCAGAGCTTTGCATGCATTAGGCAAGCACTCTACCTTTAGGAATTTGCTCTTTATATTTATTTTAATTAGTGATGTTTTCCCCTCCCTTTTTGTTCCTAGCCATAGGTCTTGAATTCAGGGCCAGTCCCTAGTTCTTTTGCTCAAGGCTAGTGCTCTACCACTTTGAGCCAAAGCATCACTTCCAGTTTCCTGGTAGTTGATTGGAGATAAGAATCTCGTACACTTTCCTGCCTGGGCTGGCTTTGAACTGTGACCCTCAGGTCTCAGCCTCTTGAGTAGCTAGGATTATAGGCATAAGCCAGTTCCCAGCTGTGACATTCTCTTTTTTAATAGAATAAATAATATGATGAACAAATGTAAATAAAATAAATATGTATTTCTAAAAATAGTCATATGTCATATGTGACCAATTTAAACATTTATAACAGATAAATGGCACTTAAAGAGATTAAATTGATATTTAACGAGACATTGATATTTTTAAGATGCACAAGAATGCTTACACCCCTTTACTTCAAAGTCTGTAATGGGAAAGAATAACTCAATTGAAGTTCATCACTAAGGAGAAAGTTTGTCAGAAAAATCAGGTTCTTAGAAATTTGTAACCCAACTGACTTAGGCTTAAAACCTGCAAGAACTCATTGGAGGTGTTGTATGTTATATGCATCCTGTGTAAAAACCAAGACTACTAAAGAGAAAAAAAAATTTTAACCTCAAAACACTACAAATCAACTTGAAAAGAACAATGAGCACCTCAAATGGCCAGTCATCTCTAATTTGAGCAGAATGAAATGAAATATTTCACCTCTTGTAGGCTGTTTAAGGACATGATTAGGTGTTCATGACATTTCTGAGAATTTATCTTTGAAGTTTATAAAAGTCAAAAGTGGCGGGGAGAGGAGTAGGGGAGGTGGGGCAGGGAAGGGATGGTAGGAGAAAAACAAACAATGCTTGACAAAAAAATGTGCTAAAAAAAAAGTAGACCACAAGGACTATTTAGGAGGAGATCATTTGTTTATGTTAATTACCCTTCCCAGGCCTAATGGTATTCATAATTTTAATTGTTTCTAAGTTAGTGACTGTCCTCAGCCAGAGGAGAAGTTCTAGTGAATTTGAGAAAGACAGAGGAGGAAACTGTCCAAGACAGGGCAGCAGGCCCAAAGAAACAGATGTGAAGCAAGTACCAAAACCTTCAGGGAGGTACAAAGGAATGAAGAAAACAGCTATCTATGAGGGCAGCTTCCCTGGAGTGTTACAGATGGAAGCCAGAAAATTGCCAGGGAGGAACTGAAACAGTTCAAATAAACATTTAATTTAAGAAGGTTATAGGTGATAGATGATAGAAAAGTGTGAACACTGTGACTATTCTGTGAAGCAAGAATCTGCAAATAACATAAGAGGAAATAACTTAAGGAAACTTAGAGATGTGACAGGATCTATATATTTGAAAGAGATATTATTCTGGAAATGCCTGATTCTCAGAGTCAGAGACAGAGCCTTGGGACTTTCTCACTAGTTCATTTTTCCACTTCCTGTCAAGGGAACCAGCACCTCAGAAACTATTGGTGGCAGATAGAGAAATGTTTGGCTCTAGGTAGAAGCAGATTCCTGGTGATGATGGAAGATCCTGAAAGGAAAGAGATGAGGGAAGGAAATTATTGGACAACAAGGAGAAGAATGGAGAGGGGCTGAGCTGGAGTAGACAGAGTAGAGCCAGGAGACGGTTGCCCGTGTGGATAAAGGCACATTGCTAATTCACATAAGGCTAAAGGTAGAATGATGAGAGGTTTTGATCTTCCTCTTCCTGTATTGACTGAGCACTTCTGAAATTAGAGAAGAAACCCGATAATCAATGCTATCTCCATAAAAATATCAGGGACAGAGTTGTTTTACCATCTGTTTTAGGTGGACAGTCTTGACCTTCACCTTTGACATCTCCTTCTTCACTAAACAATATGGAGTCACTAAGGTCATCATCTTGGTCAAAAAAGTCCTGCAATATCATAAAAGAAAAACTCAGTTTTCAATGTATTCACTTTTTTCACTAGCAGGGTAAATATGGAGTTTTCACGGTTAACATTTTTCGTTGTGGGTTTTTTTTTTTAATTGGATAAAGTCCTTAAGACTAAGACAATGGGAATGGCTTTGCCCCTGGAGCACCAGTCTCTCAGACAGTTGCAATTGTGATTAATTGCATAAACCAGAAATAAAGATCAAAGGAGCAAGCACATAGACCCATAGAAATTCAATATTTTATACTTGTCTCATCTCAACATTCAGGCTGTTAAGCCGCCACAACTTCCATCTGGATGAGTAACTGGAAAGAATCCGTCAGTCACAGTCACAGTGAACCACCCCAAAGGAGCATTATCTTTTCCATAACACCCCCCCCCCGGGACATCATTACAAATAGAGAGGATGGAAATCCCTTCCCCTTGTGGAAGCTACAGATAGAATATGAGACTGAAGGAGACACCAAAGCCTGTTAAGAGTTGGCACTATGGTGGCTTTTTGATAGGTCCATGGCATACAATTTCCCCAGCTTCCCATCTTGCCCTGTAGAAAATAATCTTTATGCCGAATCATAAGGTTGAAACCAACTTGATTTATAAAATGTACTCTGAACACTCTAAAGGAGTGTGTTCTTAGCAGAACTCCTGTGCGTTTGTTTGTTGTTGTTCCATGGTTGGTTAGCTGGTTGATTGGTTTTTGAAATAGTATCTCCCTAGATAGCCCAGGCCATCCTCAAATTCACAATTTCCCTGCCTCTGCTTCATGAGTGTGGGGGTTATAGGCACCCTCCCCTCTTACAAGAATTTATTGTTGCTGATAGGTTCCATCATGAAGTTGCTGCTGTTGATTTTGTGCTTTTAAATTTCGGGGTTTTTTTGTTTTTTTTTTGGGTCCGGTCATGGGGCCTTGAACTCTGGGCCTGGGCACTGTCCCTCAGCTCTTCAGCTCAAGGCTAGCGCTCTACCACTTGAGCCACAGTGCCACTTCCGGCTTTTT
>NW_012267349.1:3160771-3161924 GCF_000151885.1 Dipodomys ordii
TGGTGCTGAGGAATCGAACCCAGGGCTTCATGCATGCAAGGCAAGCACTCTACCACTGAGCCACCTCC
Source organism: Dipodomys ordii (assembly GCF_000151885.1). Taxonomy (NCBI): domain Eukaryota; kingdom Metazoa; phylum Chordata; class Mammalia; order Rodentia; family Heteromyidae; genus Dipodomys; species Dipodomys ordii. Next base: position 3,160,840 of record NW_012267349.1, read on the forward strand.
CCAGCCCCTTTGTGCTTTTAAATTTCTAGAACTAGTCTGAGTGGTAGAACCATGATTAGTATGCGCAAGGCTCTAGATTCTATCCTCAGCACAAAAGAAAGAAGAAAGAAAGAGAGGGGGGTTAGGGAGGGAGAGAGGGAAGAAAAATAAAGAGGTAAAGAAAGCTTGTAGAGTTAAAGTAGACCAACTACTTCATCACAATCTGGATGTTTCCATTAACTCTCTGCCTTCTATGATCTGGTGAGCCACCTATTTAAGTTAAAAGTGTCTGTCCAGAATGCTGAAGTCTATCATTTGACAGTTTGGAAATTTTTCTTTGTTGCCTATAGTTACCATAAAAAAAGCAATAGAAGTAAAACCCTCCATTTATACTACCATTGAAAATACTTTTAGGAATCCAGTCATAAGAACTTAATCGTGATACTTCAATTTTATGCCATAGTCCATACTATAAGTGTGTTTTAATTGTACCAAAGGGTTTCATTGTAATATTTCTGTACAGGCAAGTAATGCGATTTGATCATATTCAAAGCCTCTGTGATTCCCCAGTTTATTCTTTTTAACTATTTTCTATCTACTGGCAAAGATAAGATGTTCTGTCTCTGATCATGCCATCTGTCAGAGACTGTCATTGTTCAGTTTGCTTCTAGACTTGTCAATTTCAGAGCTTGTTTTTCTCTGTATTTCAAAAATACTACCCATTCTAGTTCCTCTCCCTCCCAGAAACCATAAAGGAGGGTTTTATTCTTCACAATACAAAAATAGAAAAATTTATTTTTTATAGCAAGAGAGAAAACCTGACCTATAAACCAATACCATAAAATCAAACACTGTAACAGAAATCCTCTCTCCTGGCCCAGTGCAGTGACTCACCCCTGTAATCCTTGGTAGAGGTTGGAGGTTCGAGGCCAACCTGGGGAATAAATATTAGCAAGACAGTCTCTCAAGGGGGGACCAAGATGGCGACGGGGCAGTAGGGAAACGCCACAGCTCTCTCCAACCAAAAAGAGAGTTCGAGTTCCAACGCTTAATCTCCCCAAGAGACCGACAACAACAAAAAGACGAACACTCAGAGAAAAACCAGA
>NW_012267349.1:3169044-3206749 GCF_000151885.1 Dipodomys ordii
AAAAAAAAAAAAGACAGTCTCTCAACCAATAGCTAAGCGTATAGTGGTGTACACCATCCCATTCCAGTATATATAGGAAGTGCAAATAGGAGGACTGTGGTCCAAGCCACAGGGGACAAAAACATATGATCCTACCCTTAAATGTAAATTAAAACAAGAAGGGCTTGGGAATGTGGCTCAAATTACAGAGTTCTTGCCTTGCAAGGGCAAGAAGGGGGAAAATTCTTTTCCTCAATTGTTTCCCCTAAGATTTGAAAATCTAATTGTATCATGTACTTTTTTACTTAAGATGTATGTGTACGTGCATGCTAGTACTAGGGCTTGAACTCAGGGCCGAGCTTTCATGCCCAAGGCTGGTGCTCTACTACTTGATCCACAGCTCTACTTCCAGCATTTTGGAGATATGAGTCTCACAGATTTTCCTGCTCAGGCTGTCATCGAACCTCAAATCCTCAGATCTCAGCCTCTTGAGTGGCTTCATGCTCTCACTCAGCTCTTTTGCTCACAGTTTATACTCCACCAACTTGAATTGTGCCTCCTGTTGTAGCTTTTTTCCTGGATAATTGGAGATGATTTTCTCTAGTTGTTTGCCTGGGTGGGTTCAAACCCCAATCCTCAGATCTCAGTCTCCTGAGAATGTAGGATTACAGGTATGAGCCACAGTGCCCAGTTACACAGTATTTCTTTAGAACAGATTCCTAGATAGGGAGCTATTCATCAAAAGAGCATGGAAAAAAACTATAAAAAGCATGAATATTTTTGGTTTTTATACATACTGCTTTAAAAGTAAAATGTACATCCACTTATAATCTACCAGCAATGAGTTTCATTTCTCCTTTATCATTTTTTGGGGAGTCAGTACTGAGTCTTAAACTCAGGATCTGAGCACCCCCCCCCAGCTTGTTTTGCTCAAGGCTAGGGCCTTACCATGTGAAGTATCTCCACTTCTGGCATTTGGTTGTTAATTGGAGATAAGATTCCCATGGACTTTCCTTTCTCAGCTGGCCTTCAAACTGTGACCATCAGCTCTCAGCGTCCTTAATAGGTGTGAGCCATCAGTGCCTGGCATTCATTTTTATTTTTTATTAATGGAAGATGTGAGAGCAGTTGTCTTATTATTATTTGGATGTGCACAATTTGACCAATAATAAAGTTAAAGATGCTTGTACTTCGTGTTTTCTTTTGTTTCTTTTCTCCTTCCTTCCTTCCTTCCTTCCTCTCTTCCTTCCTTCCTCCCTTCCTTCCTTCCTTCCTTCCTTCCTTCTTTCTTTCCTTCCTTTCTTTATTTTGAGACTGGGGCATGAACTCAGGACCTTTGTTTGCCAGACAGGTACCTCTATGACTGAACCATGCCTCCAGCCTTAGAGATAATTTTACATATTTGTGAACCATTTGAGCTTTTCTTCTTAGTATGTAGCTCTTGTTTTTGTTTATTGAGATTCTTATGCTGGTCTAGACTTAGACCTAAAGCATATTTCTCCCATCTCAGATAACTGCATTGATTTACTGAAAATTTTATGGTAAACTTTAGGAAAATAGGAACACTTGTTTGGAAGAATGAAATATACAACTGGGTCTCATGTCAAGTTTCTATGTTGATTAATGAAAGGTATTCAGTCTCAACTGCTCAGTTCATTTATTATTTGGTCCTTCAGAAAAAGTTGAAAATACCTTTCAGTGAGTACTGTTTACATATAATGTAACAAGAATTGTGCCATGTCTGTTGCTCCATTAACAAATTTTATCCTCACAACAAAGGTAGGAACTATTACTTCCTTTTTACATATGGAGGCCAGAAAGTTGAATAATGTATCTAAGGTCATCCGGCTAACCAGCAGCAGAACTCAGATTTACATCTGGACGCTGAAGTCTAATCCAGAGCTTGTAACCATTCTGCTACCTTGCTACTATGAAAAGTTTGAAACTAAGAATTTCAACAAGAACCAGAAAGAAGAGACTCAGTAACCATGAGCAAAATGAAAAGACATTCAAACCTAAGTTATTCATTTTGCACATTAAAAAAAATGTACAATCTCTGTAAGAACCGGACAAAAATGTCTGCTCTGAGATTAACTAAAAACCATAAACAGCATGAAGGTAATCATAGAAAAAAAGCTTCTAAACCCAAAGCAGCTCTGATTTCTAATCTCTTAAAGAATGGTAATTATGAGGCCCTAAGATGTGGTTAAATGCCTCAAGGAGAACTGAAATAATGACACTTAACAGAAGGTGAAAGAAAAAGTTAGTAAATTCCAAACCCGTCTGGATTTTATAAACCAGACACCCACCTAGGAAGGGAGAGATGGATGAGAAATGGTGCTTAGTAGCCTAACCTGCAAACAACGAACTACTGAACACATAAAACACAAAAATCAACTGTAGGAATCACACGCAACTAAATTTGGAAAGAAGAATCTCTGCAGATGAAAATAGACGGGGAGAATAGTCCTATAAGCAAGGCAATACTTAGATTTGCACACTATAAACACCTATTTCAGACAAGCAAGAAGAGACACAAGCCTCCATTTGAAAAACAAAGGCTGACCTTGAGTTTTGCGATTTAAACCTAGAGAAATCAGTAGAGAACAAAAGGTAAGTCCAATAATGAAAAAATCTATTTGCCCTCAAAAAATGAGTTTAAACTTTATTTCAACCACAATAAGAAAAATACAGCATGAAAGTTGAGAAATAATTTTGAAGTTTCATGAAAACAATATACTGATATGAAGGGGCTTTTGAGTCCTTTCAAAAAGAAAATTCATTATATGAGCCATCAAATGAAAAGTAAATGTGGCTGTTCATCAGTTTCTTAGTAGGGCTTGAACTCAGGACCTCCATCTTGCTTAGCTTGCTTCCTTACAGCCAGCACGATATTGAAGGCATGCCTCCAGTCCAGCATTTGGCTGGTTAATTGGAGATGGAGTTTTTCAGACTTTTCTATCCAGGCTGGCTTTGCACCTTGATCCTCCCTGATTAGCTGAGATTATAGCCACCAAGTACTTGTATATCAATTTCTAATGCATGGCTTTAGGTAGTTTACTTCGATTACTACATAATATTAGTATGTAAACACAAAACAAACTTCAACATTGTAACAAAACCTATGACTTAGAATTTGGTGTGTTATTTTGTGCGCTGAGAAGTAAATGATGCTTCTTGAGTATGCTGAGCATAAGCTCAACAACTAAACACTATCAATGTTAAAAATCCATAGCAGGGTTTCTCAACCTCAGTACTGTTGATATCTGGGGCTAGATAATTCTTTGCTGTGGGGCTGTTCTGTGCATCGTAGGATTTAAGCAGCAGTCTTGCATCTCTACTAGATTCCGGATGCATTCTTCCCCCATTATGGTACTCAAACTATTTGCAAACATTGCCAAATGCCCCCTAGTGGAGGAAGTCATCTCTGTCATTTCCTGTGTGGAAACGGTATAAATGAGCAAAAATATAAGATTTGAATATTACTTCAAATTTAAAGTTTCTATGCTCACTCATTTTACCTGAAGTCCTTAGAGAAATCTTGATTTAACCATTTTTAATTTTACATAATTTAAGTTGTATTAAAATCAAGCTGCATTTAAAAATTAAACAATGTAAAAGACATAACCAAAAGGAATTTATTTCTTTATCCTTTCCCTCAGATGTAAGGACATTCAAACTTCAGGTTATTTCCTTAGTATTTTCTTCCATTCATACAGCTTGATAGTGAGCTCTAGTAAGACATCATCTAGTAAGACAAGGCACTAAAGGTTGATACATATCATTATTGCTACTCAAGAGGCTGAGATCTGGAGAGCTGAGGCTCAAAACCAGCTCAGGCAGGAAAAATGCACATGATTCCATCTCCAAATTAATCAAAAACCTAGGCTGGAGGTATAGCTAAAGTGGTAGAGTATGGTAGAGTACCAGTTGAGCAAACTATTCAAGCAAGTGTGCAAGACCTTGAATTCAAACCCTGGTAAAAAAAAAAAGATGTCATCATGAAAAAAGTGCAATCATTCTATCCAATGTTAAAAAAAGACATCATCTATTGACCTTATGTTATAGTATAAATTGACATTTTATTTTAGTAGTTGGCAATTTAACATTCTTATGCAACACTCCTATTTCTCCAATAAATGTACTGTTTTTGCTAAGTCAATGCCAAAGTATAACTAGGATTATATGGGCATTGTACCATGTAGTAGTAAATTGCATCGTATAATAATTATACTTGATTTTTTATATTTTTTCCCAGACAAAACTTAAAATCCCCATTTATTTATTTTTTATTTATTTGTGCTGGTCCTGGGGCTTGAACTAGGGCGTGGGTGCTGTCCTTGCACCTCTTTTGCTCAAGGCTAGCACTCTACCACTTCTGGATTTTTCTAAGCCATTTATTGGAGATAAGAGACTCACAAACTTTCCTGCCAAGGCTAGCTTAGAACCACAATCCTCAGATCTCAGCATCCCACGGGGCTAGAATTAAAAGTATGGGCCACCAGTGCCCAGCCCTGCTTATTTTTTTTTTTTAAGTAAAATCTTTTAGGGGAGTTATATGTTCACAAAAAATTGAACTATTTTCCTTCTGTTCAAGGATTTCCTATATATCTGTATTCTTACACATGCATAATTTCCTCCAATATCAACATTCCACACTACAGTGGTACCTTTGTAAACATGTTATGGTTTGGATATCAGTGTCTCCCCAAAGGCTCATGCATTGGAAGCTTAGTCCGTGGCTGGTAGATTCAATCATTAAGAGGTGATTTAATCATAAAGGCTCTGATCTAACTAATGGATTCATTTACTGATAAACTGATAACTGAATCGACATTAGGAAATGGTGGAAACTAGAAGGTGAAGCTGGTTAGAAGAGGTGAGATACTGGAAGTATCTATCTTCTGCCTTGGAAGTATATATCTTCTGCCTAGCACCTTCCACACTCACTTTGCTTTCCATTTGCCATAAATTGAGCCGCCGTGTTTCACCACCTATTCCTGGCCATAATGTTTAGCCTCACTTCAGTCCCCCGGCATTGGAGCCAACCCTCATTATGGGCTTAGGTCAAGCCCCTGGACTGGCACTAAGGGCTAGTGAGCCCTCTTTCCACATAAGGATAAAATGAGAGGACTTTCACCAGAATCTGGCCAGGTTAACACTTTTTTTTGGGGGGGGAGTCCAGTCGTGGAGCCTGAACTCTGGGCCTGGGCGCTGTCCCTCAGCTCTTCAGCTCAAGGCTAACGCTCTATCACTTGAGCCACAGTGCCACTTTCGGCTTTCATTTTGCTTATGTGGTGCTGAGGAATCGAATCCAGGGCCTCAGGCATGCAAGGCAAGCACTCTACCACTGAGCCACCTTCCCAGCCCCAGGCTAACACTTTTATATTAGACTTCCAACCTCTAGAATTACAAAAAAAAAAAATCAGTTCTTTTTGTTTATAAGCCTCCCAGTATATAGTATTGTGTTATAGAAATCCAAACTGGTTAATGCACACACACACACACACACACACACAAACACACACACACAAAACTCAGAGATGCCTATGCTAATTACCACTTTGAGAATAAACTCTCACAAGAATGTCAAATTGTAAAAAAAAAAAGAATGTCAAATTGTACAATTTAATGATGATATTAAAATACATGATTATTACAAAATACTCCAACAAAACAAATAAAGTGGTAGATGGAATGGATTATCTGTTTTCTTTTTTACTTTGTTTCTTTAAAGGGAACATCTTACCTCACCACTGCTGATGCTTTGCAATATTATGTGTTGGTTTTTGGTAACTGTCATTGTATCAGTTGGAGAAGAGTTTGTATCATGACAAATGTCAAGCAATGATTCAGCATGTCTTTCTGTTAAAAGGAAACATATTATGCTTCGATAAGATTCATCTCTAACAATTTCACAGGGAGATCTAGTTCTAATTCTTAAGGCAGCTTTATTTTCTCAGATTTTCCTGACATAATGGTTTTGGATCTTAATGACGCTTCAGGCAATATTTTTCACAGGAAGAGATGCAAGAACAAATAATCCACCGGTGTTTGTCAGTTTTTCCAAATACCTGGGAAAAACAACTTGAAAGAAAAAAATATTTTAGATTCAGAGTTTCAGAGATTTCCATTCGTGGTCACGTGGCTCCATCACTGTGGGACTATAGGAAGGCATGGCAGAATACAATGCCTGGAGCATGTGCCAGAGAAGACTGCTTACATCATGGTAGTTAGGAAGCAGAGAGAACTAGAGAGCAGGGCTGGGAAGTTGGCTCAGTGGTAGAGTGTTTGCCTTGCATGCCTGAGGCCCTGGGTTTGATTCCTCAGCACCACATAAGCAAAAAAGAAAAAAGCCGGAAGTGGCGCTGTGACTCAAGTGGTAGAGCGCTAGCCTTGAGCTGAGGGACAGTGCCCAGGCCCAGAGTTCAGGACCGGACCCCCCCCCCAAAAGGAGAACTAGAGAACAAGGAAAAGGCCTAAGACAAGCTATAGAGGACACACCCAAATAACTTGTTTCTGCCAATTTAGCCTCCACTTCCAAAAATTTTTATCATGCTACCAAATTATGAATCCATCAGTGAATGAATCCATTGATTAGGTCAGAATTCTTATATTCCAATTACCTTTCAGTGATGGATCTACCAGTTAGGGAATAAGCCATCAAGCCTTTTGGGGGACACTTTATATCTAAACTCCAAAATAGGCAGCTAAATCTTTTGTTATTTAAAAAGACTTTGATGGTAATTATGACTGTTCAAAAAAATAGATACCTAGAGATTTTAAGCAAGTGAATTATTTCATTTAAAGCTCACTCCATTAATTCCTGAACACCTATCAAATCATAAGTTCTAGGAAGAATTAACAGTTACTCAGGGTCAGATTTTGGCTCAAGGTAAATTGAATATGTTCCTACTTAATGGCTACATTGTCATTTCAGTCCTCTTTGTGGGTTGCTAGAACATAAGAGAGAGCCTTTGAAACTTCTAAAGCCTCTTCCAGTGGCCAGGTAAAGGACATTCTCTTCTTTGGGGGGTCCATGCACAGACAAGGACTTCTGCTTTTCACAAGAATGACCCCTCATATGCACTTCTGCTGGTGAATAGTTGGGATGAAACGTTTTTATGTATCCCAACTAGATTCTGTGACACATACATACATTGTTCAGCGTAGCAAAGCCTGTGCTGGCTTTGCCAATCATAGCTTTTCATTGTCTGAATTTCCATACTGGAGCATCATGGGGAATGAGGATGATTTCAACACAATCTGCTAACAACTAAAAGAGCAATGCAGATACTTTCAGACTATCCAGTAATTCCAAAAATTTAGACCATACCATATTTTTTTCTTTAGTGGCTGGAAGGAGATATTATAAAGTTAAATAAACAGTGAGTAGCTGTTATCTCTGCAAACCTTTGGGACTGATTTGCCTTGGGCAATGTGGCTAACTGGAATTCCTAATGATGATCTGGAAATCACATTTGCCCTACAGTTTTTCAGGACAACCCTCAGTGCACTTCCCACTTTGCATTTAAAGACACATGACAGTTTGAACACCAGAGACTCCGGGTTAATTCCAAGGGATATTACTATCATAACTTCTACCATCCTGACCCTTCAAAGAAAAATTTAAAAAAAAAAACATGGAATCTTTCAATGACTAGAGCTTCTCCCATGAAAACAAAACAAAATTGAACAAGGGATCTATATTTAGACTATCTTCACCATATTGTTACTGTGTTTTCCTTCTTTATTCTTACCATCTACCTTCTGACTTGATGCTTCCATTGAAACTCTTCCTTTGCACATCTGCCTATAATCCCTTTTCCAAGCTGACATTGTTTTTCACTCTTTCCTTAACTCTTTCTGAATGTTCTTCTTTCCTCCTTCATGCCTTAGTGCTCATGTACACTCCACTCCCCAATCCCAGGTGCCCTTCCTTAGCAAAGTCCTCTGCCAGTTTCCCACCATCGTCAATACTTCAACCATCTCACCGGCTGCCATGTCCTCACAATCTGCTGCTGTGGAGAACTCCCAAACTCTCACACCAATCTATCCTTTTCCCACAAGGCCAGTCCTACATGAACTCCCATGCTTCTATCCAATTCTATGTTTTAAAACTTATTATCTTCCTGCTTGGTACCCTTACCAAACCAGAACGTCATCCCAGCTTTGCATCTCTAAATTCTGCAAATTTCACTTTAGCACCTCTCACACCTACTACCACACCCCATTCAGCAACTTTGCACTACTGGTTCTTACCACTAGGGTTGTGGATATATCTAGTTTCCCTTCCAATCCACCTTACACAATAGGAATAGGTTAATTTCCCCAGTGCATGGATTTCATTCATCTCTGGCTTAAAATTCTTTAGTAATTTTGTTTTATTGAGAAAAAATATATATATCCTTTAGCCTGACTTTTAAGATTCCATGGACCCAGTTTCTTAATTTATCCAAGCTCTTATTTCTCAGTTCTCTAAAATTCTCTCCCTCCCTCCCCCCCACTCTGGCTGGTACTAGGGCTTGATTTCAGAGTTTTGTACATTTGTGTTTTTTGCTCATAGTTGTCACTACCACTTAAGCCATGCTTCCAGTCTGGCATTTTGCTGATTAACTGGAGACAAACTCTTCTCTCTGGGCTAACTTTGAACCATGATTCTTCTAGGTGTCATCTTCCTGAATAGTTTAGGATTACAGGCATGAGCCATTTGGGGTTCTGGCATGCACTTTTTGTCCCCCCAGTATTTTTGCTCCTGAGATAAGCTAAACTTACAACATTGTGCAGAAAGTTAATGAAATCTCCATCCCCTCTGTAAAATAGCTTATATTAGTTATACAGAGTGGAATGAAATTCCTTTCTTGTTTCAAAGTTCAGATTCTCACCTTTCCCATGAGATACTTTTCAGGTATAATCTTATCCCCTGCCCCAGAAACTCCTAACAAAAACTCAATCAAACAATAAAAGCTAAGCAGCTCTGACTTCAACGATGTCCTCTGGATGATCCTGCACACATTCAAGTATGTGTGTCAGGCTTCTTTGCATCCGTTGGAGCACATAATCATATGTTCTATGGAGTCACTGCTTAATAAGTAGTTGTTGGTTTTAAAAAATAGTCAGTTTGAATTTCTTAATAGATCAACCCAACACACACAAAAAGAAGATCTTCAAATAGGGCTTTTTGTTTGTTTGGGCAATGTATACATGGAATACAGAGGTTTACCTGGTTTTGGCAGAAAATTCATTAGGATGTCCAGTAACTGTTGCTTCCTCAAACTCTCTATTTGTGACACATAATGTATTGCTGATTTTCCACTGAAATCACAGAGTTTAGGGTCTCTAGGAAGAATTGAATCAACATTAAATATTATTCAGTTAAATCTGTTGAAAAGGGAGAACAATATAGGAGGGAAAATCACTGACATCAAATAAATAAAAGGTTCTCCTGGGTAGTTGGGGGAGGGTAACAGTAATGATTTAAAATTAAATAAAGGATAACAATTTTCTAAATATAAATAGTTGGATTTTATTTTAGCTAATTCCCATCCCCATTCTAAAGCCATTCTAAGATTTGCAGAAAATTTCCCACTTTGAACAAAATTTTCAAAATTCACAAGTCAAGTAAAAAGAAACACCTTACTAAACTATTGCTTCCGAGTAGGTAGTTAATTCTTGACATTTCTTTTTCCTAATACTAATAACTATCCCTTTTATCCTTCAAGATGGTAAGGTGGCACAGACACTTTTTAAAGTTAACTTACACTTAGCAGTAGCATGCCTGTCTAGGCTTTTGGTCAAAGCCAAGTACTTCATAAAATAAATTAAAACTAATTATGATCCCCATCTGCCTACTTACAGACTCTTAGCTGAGTGGGTCTATCTTTTTATAAAAGCCAAAGTATCCCTTTCCACATTATGTGCCTTTTTCCTTTGCCCTAGGTTTAAGTACAACTGCCTGATCTAAAAACCTTCCCCAACATCTTGGACATCTGTGTTGATCTGAATCCTTACATCCGATACTGACTCAAAGAGATCCAAAGGGTAAATGATGAGCATCCTATTAATAGATTGTGGTGAGGAAAATCACTCCGTCATATTGTGGGACAGGAACAAGCTGATCATTGTCCTCAACCTAAAGGCTTCCAATCTGTGTCTCTGTTGCTATGAACAGAGTAAGGTGCTGTGAGTTGCAACAATATCCTCTTGTGGCCTTTCTCTATGAAAGGTCACAATTCAAAAGAAATATCATAGAACAAAGAATGGGGGAGCTGCCACTGCTTTAAGAATGCAGCCTTTATCAAGGCACTCCATTTCAGAGTTTGCTCCTGTGCTTATACTAATGTTTTTCTTTGATATTTTTAATCTCCTGTATTTTGCACCCCAACACAGACCTATTAAATCCATTGTGTGGTATCTAGCAATCTGTACTTTGAACAATCACTCCTAGCAGTTTATTAATAATAAGGTCTGAGATAGCTTCAAAATTGTATTTTCATTATACTGATGCTTTTATGATCATTCACATCTTTGAACATACTTCTTTCTTGGTATAATCTCCTCTTTTTTCTTATACATAAAATTTATGTGAAATACTGAGAAAGAGCTGGTCTATCTGTTCTTATCTGTTTACAATTTTTCTGGGTAACAGTAATTGAAATCTATACCTTTTTTTAAAAATTAACTTGTATCAGTTATATTTGGTTTCCTCCACACATGTCAATACTGTATTCCAATCAATTTCATCTCTCTACCACCCTTCCTGAACTCAGAAATCTATAATTCTAACATAAAAACCTGCTTATTAACATTATTATTTCTCTCCCATCTTTTATTTTTTAATTTTTACTTTTTAATCCTCCCCCCCCCTTTTTTATTTTCTGATCCTGAGGCTTGAACTCAAGGCCTGGGCACTGTCCCTGAGTCTCTTTGTGCTCAAGGCCAGCACTCTACCACTTGAGCCACAGAGGCCACTTTTGTTTATTTCTGAGTAGTTTATTGGAGATAAGAGTCTATTGGACTTTGGCTGGCTTTGAATTGAGATACTTAGATCTCAGCCTCCTGAGTAGCTAGGATTACAGGTGTGAGCCACAGATGCCTAGTTAATCATATTAATTTTAAGGCAATTGTTTAGCTACCTCCTAAAAGAGCATTTGATATATAACTGCCAGATAACTAAAAAGCACTGTTATAAATTGCTTTTCATAAACTGACAATACATTTCAAGATAATTAATAACATGTTGGAAGTAGGAAGTTGCTTATTCAAGAAGTATTTATATACTATCATTTAATGAATATTGTTCAATTTCTCTTACTATAATAAATACTTGAGGCAGGCTAAAAAAATATTCAATATTCCACTGGGCGCCCGTGGCTCATGCCTGTAATCCTAGCTACTCAGGAGGCTGAGATCTGCAGATCGTGGTTCAAAGCCAGCCCAGGCAGGAAAGTCCATGAGACTCTTATCTCCAATAAACCAGTAGAAAACAAGAAGTGGCGCTGTGGTTCAAGTGGTAGAGTACTCGCCTTGAGCTGAAGAGTGCAAGAACAGTGCCCAAGCCCAGAATTCAAGCCCTACAGCCAACCAAAAAAAAAAAAAATTCAATATTCCTAGTAACTGGCAAAACAGTAATTACTTAAACAAAAAAAAGAAAGGGTTGGATATCTTAAAAGCAGTAAATAGTCAACAGTGGCATACCTTTTTGCAATTGTGCAATCATTTTTATTGACACTGCATGTATATGTAAAGGCTGGAGATATAGTTTAGTGGTAGAGCACTTAACTAGCATGCAAGAGGTCCAGGTTCAATCTCCAGCACTAGAAAAAACTCAAAACAAAAGACTTGTATACGTATACATGTATATGTGTGAGTGTGAAAATATATACATGGGAGAACAAGCTATATGTCTGTTTTCATGTGATTTTTGTAAATAACAATGGAATGGATGTCTTTCAGCTTAGTACCGATTGACCACTCATACTCACGCATGATGACGAAGGAGCTCAGACAAAACTTCCACAGGCCTGTAGACTCTCAACAGATCAAGACTCTCAAACAGGTCCACATCTCTTACAGCCAACATCAGAGGGGTCAGGCCATGTTGGTTTGGGAAATTTATATCCAGGAACTCTTCGGATGCCTTTGTAAATATGAAGTTTTATTTCTATTACACTTATTTAAAATAACATTTGCATTTTCATCATTGGATGAAGTCTCATTTTAACTTTTGTTTAAATGTTAACTTTTTTAGGGGCAAATGGGATGCTAGGGGTCATGTACACTGATGTTGAACTACACCCCCAACCTTAACTTCAGTACATTCTTTCTCAGTATTTATCCTGAGAAGGAGGTGAAAGAACACAGCCTGACACACATACAGACAAACAGGTAAATAGTCTTGGACCTAGGTTTCATTTTCAACTCCATAAAAGCTAGCTTTTTAACCTCCTCAATAAATTGTAAAAGGAATACCTTTTATTTTACTTTTTAAAATATTTGTTTATTTATTCATATTTTTGGAAACAATCTTGTTCAAATCTGTCTTGCATTTTATTTGCAAATCTCACAACCCTACTTGCTGACCTTCAGTGTCCTGAAGGTCATTATTCCAGTTGAAATAGTGGAGCCTTTCTTTCAGGATTATTTTGATGATTTAGAGCTAGAAGGTGATCATCAGCCAAGTTCTAACACATAGTATGTGTTCAACAAACATTTTTTTGACTGAACAAATTATTCACAATGACAATACAGTTAATTTAGCTATATATAATCAAATGGAGGTGGACATACAAATGTGATTACTTGGACAATTTAGAACTGCAAAGCCACAGGGAGACAAAAATATCCAAATTTATCATTTCATAAATAAAAGTAACACTAGCCTCCATCTTTATTTTTGTTCCTGCCATTGTAGCCCTGGTAGCTTCTCAGCTAGCTCAACTTCTCTTGGGACACAGTAGAGATAATAATATTACTTCAGCCAGGTGCTGCGGGAATTAATTAGTCAATTTTTTTCAGCCTCTGAGAAGAAACTACTTCTTATATCAATGCTTATTATTAGCTAGAACCAATATGAACATTTTGAGCTAAAAATCAGATTGCAATAGCACATGCATTTGGCCTCTCTGGATCTAATTTACAAACACTCATTTCTTTTGTGGTTTTTTTTTGGGGGGGGGTCCGGTCGTGGGGCCTGAACTCTGGGCTTGGGCGCTGACCCTCAGCTCTTCAGCTCAAGGTTAGCGCTCTACCGCTTGAGCCACAGCGCCACTTCCGGCTTTTTCTGTTTATGTGGTGCTGAGGAATCGAACCCAGGGCCTCATGCATGCAAGGCAAACACTCTATCACTGAGCCACCTTCCCAGCCCATACAAACACTCATTTCTTAAAGCTTCATTTCTAAATCATCAGAGGTGACAAATGTGTTATAAAGATTGTTTTTGGATTACAATTTCATCTGTCAAGACATGATTAAAATAAAAGGTCTTGTCTTTCAGAAAAAAAGGCTAAGCTTTTCATAATGTATGGAGATTTTAGACTATTATCTAGTACAACAAAAGAATTTAAACCACCATTTGGTTTTTGTCAGATCTACCCTCAAACTCTACGTGACTAGAATACCTTGTACTTCTTCAACTGTTTGTGTCTTTACCATAAGGGATTAGAAGAAACTGTTTCCTAGCAGCAATTGATTTTCTTTCAGCTAGAAGATCACATGGTTCTGACAGTATCTTTAAAGGTAAATGTCAAGAGTAGACAATTGCCAATAATTAACTGCCTTGGTTATGCTTATGATTTCACAAGGTGCATTGGGAGAAAAGCATCCATAGGTAGGAAATCTAAATGAAAGGATCAATACCTTCAAAAGTCAGCATTTGAAAAATGTATCCTCTTATGTCCTTTAGTCACAGCTAAATATTATGCAAGGCACAGGCTTTCTGATTCCCTTTTCAGGATAAAGATAATAACTGCATCTGGTCCAAAGGGATCTAAACAGCAATTGTGCAAATAGCAATGATGTCAAGGGAACTCCTCTGGGCAAGATGACAGTAATCCTCTGGGTGCTTCCTAAGAGTATCATTTCCCAGGGTGCTGCCTTGCTTCTTCTAGCATTCAGTGAGAGGAAAATGGAAATAGGCTATGGCTGTGTTCTTTTATTATCTTGTTTCAAACCTCAGTAACTCTTTCCTTCCTTCCTTCTCTCTTTCTTTCCTTCCTTCCTCCCTTCCTTTATTTTGATCTCTCTCTGTGTCTTTCTGTCTCTCTTTGCTCTCAGTTTCTCTGTCTTTCAGTCTTTCCGTCTTTCAGTCTGCCCCTCACTGTCTCCCTCTCTATTGGAGATTATACTGTTTGCTAGGCAGGCACTCTACTTCTTGACTCACAACCAGGTTAACCTCATTTCTTTCTCATTTCCTGCCTTTAAAAATAACTTATTTGTGGCTGGGATGTGGCTTAATGATAAGAGTGCTCACTTAGTATTCATGACGCCCTGGGTCTTATTCCTCAGTACCGTATAAACAGAAAGAAAAACTGGAAGTAGCACTGTGGCTCAAGTGGTAGAGTCCTAGCCTTGAGCAAAAGAAGCTTGACACAGTGCTCAGGCCCTGAGTTCAGACCCCAGGAGTAGCAAAAAACTTATTTGCCTTTAACAAGACTGTACTTGGGGCTGGGAAGGTGGCTCAGTTGTAGAGCACTTGCCTTGCATGCATGAGGCCCTGGGTTTGATTCCGCAGCACCACATAAGCGAAAAGAAAGAAGCCGGAAGTGGCGCAATGGCTCAAGTGGTAGAGTGTTAGCCTTGAGCTGAAGAGCTGAGGGACAGTGCCCAGGCCCAGAGTTCAGGCTCCACAAGTGGATCCCCCCCCCAAAAAAAAGACTGTATTCTTCTTATCAACTACTCTCCCATCCCAGGTAGAAGTAAACATTAATTTAACTAACCAGTAAGTGTTGAAGTTGCTCAAGATCACCTTGCCATGAACTTTGTAGAAGCTGCATTTGGGGAGCCTGGATTCCATTGACTTCCAAGAGCTGTCTTTGAATATTACAGTTAGCTACATGGACTGCAGTTTGGTTGTTGTAATTGCAAAGGGTGATGTCTGCTCCCTTTTCCAGAAGAAGTCCAACTACCTGCAACAGAAGAGCACTTTTATGTAACATTGTTGCATACCAACTGAACCTTCAGAGGTGGGTTGAAAATCAACTTAGATGTAACTCTGATTTATAATAAAACAGAGGAGAATGAAAGGGAGAATGAAAATAAAGGTCATGTTTGCACATACTTGGATTCAGAAGTACTTTAAAGGTAGAAGTAGGAGGCTAAGTAAACTTACTAGAGCAAAAGTTTGAGACTCTATCTTAAACATGAGAAGCAAGAAGAGTTAGGGACATAGTTCAATCCCTGAGGTCAAACCTCAGTATTATAATAAAAATAATAATAACAAAGTGTGTGTGTTGCGTGTGTGTGTGTGTGCGCGCGTGCACGCGCGTGTAGAGTTGTAGGCTGGAATATAGTTCAGCAGCACAGTGCTCCCATGTATAAGCCCTGGATTTGGTCCCCAGCACAACAATAAATAAATAAAGGGTTGGTTTGGATACAAGTAACTTCTATTTGCATTTTAAATTTGGGAAACAAAAATCTCTGCAATGTTGAATATTTCTGGGCACTTATTTTTAAAATTATTTTTGTGCTGGGCTTAGGGTTTGAACTCAGGGTCTGGGTGCTGTCCCTGATATTTTTTTGCTCAAGGTTTGGGTCACAGCTCCACTTCTGGCATTTTTTGGTGCTTAATTACTAAGAGTCTCAAGGACTTTCCTGCTCAAGCTTGATCCTCAGATCTCAGCCTTCTGAGTAACTAGAATTACAGACATGAGCCACCAGTCTCCAGTTGGGCACTTTTTATTTATTTATTTATTTTTGTCGGTCGTGGGGCTTGAACTCTGGGCCTGGGCGCTGTCCCTCAGCTCTTCAGCTCAAGGCGAGTGCTCTACCACTTGAGCTACAGCGCCACTTCCGGTTTTCTAGTGCTTTATTGGAGATAGGAGTCTCACAGTCTCTCCTGCCCGGGCTGGCTTTGAACCGCAATCCTCAGATCTCAGCCTCCTGAGTAGCTAGGATTACAGGCGTTAGCCACCAGCGCCCAGCTCCAGTTGGGCACTTTTTAAAATTCAGGTATATATCTTTTTTCTCTTCTCATCCCATTCCCCAAGGATTAAACCAAAAGCTTTGTGCTCTCTGGGCAGATGCTCTACTACCGAGCTATAGTTACAGCTCAAGTAATATCAATGACAAATATTTCAACTGCAAATATTTCTTCAAGTGTTTCAAAGGAGAGAGTGAACTACAGTCAAAGTGGTAAAGTGATTATTTGTTGAACAAATATGGATTGGGTATCCGGTATGTATCAAGAATCGTCATTATGGGGCTGGGAAGGTGGCTTAGTGGTAGAGCGCTTGCCTTGCATGCCTGAGGCCCTGGGTTCGATTCCTCAGCACCACATAAGCAAAAAGAAAAAAGCCGGAAGTGGAGCTATGGCTCAAGTGGTAGAGCACTAGCCTTGAGCTGAAGAGCTGAGGGACAGCGCCTAGGCTCAAAGTTCAGGCCCCATGACCGGACCCCCCCCCAAAAAAAAAGAATCGTCATTGTTTGTCAAGAATTGTCTTTGCCAGTGGCTCACATCTGTAATTCTACATACTCCAGAGCTGAAGATTTGGAAGATCATGGTTTGAAGCTGGCCCAGAAGCAAAGTCCAAGAGATTCCCATCTCAACCAAAATCTGACTGTTTAGGTGTGGGTCTGTCATCCTAACAGAAAATACAAATAGAATGGTTGTAGTTTGGCCTAGGCAAAAAGACCTAGAGGTATGGCTCAAGCTGTAGAAACCCTGCCTAGTAAATTCAAAGCCCTGAATTCAAAAATCTTGTCTGAAGGAATATGAAAGAGAATGAACTGTCCTTGGTGCTGAAACCCCAAACAGCCGCCTTTAAACCATTACAGATTGGGGAGGAACAAAACCAGAAAAAAACTCCAACTGCAACATAGTGTGGTAAAAGTAATGACAGAAGGCTGCAGTAGAGTTAATTTGCAAGGAACTATTGAGCTCTCTTGGCAAGTCCAGAAAGATGTTTAGAAAAAGTGATGGTTAAGTCAAGACTTCAAGAATTAGACTCACTTAGCCAGGCAAAGACTGGGTGAAAGATGGTTTCAAAGAAAAAAAAAAGGATGCTATATGAATAAAGGGCTGTGGTCAGGAGGAAAAGGAACATTCAAAGCTCTAGATGGAGTTACACATGGCCAGGGCTCAGGATAAAAGTAAGGAAGGAGATGCGGATGACGTCAGCAGCCTAACAGCCTTACAAAATCCTGGGAGAAACCAAGGCTGGATGTTCAGGGCCATGGAGACTCAGTGACAGATTTTAATTAGGAAAACATGATCCGATCAGTGTTTTAGAAATAGAGTGTTGTGGGGAGAGAGTAAACCTGAGGAAAGAATGAGAGTACTACAGCAGACTTATGGGATGACAATGGCAACTGAGTGAAGGGCAGTGGAAGTCAATCAGGGATGTGGACAAAAGTCTCAGGATATTTAAGAGGCAGATTAGATGTGACATAGACTTTAGATAAGAGAAGTAACAGTGAGCTACAAATCAAGGATAACTCTCAGGTTTCTGTCTTCTTTTATCCACCTGTTTTACTACCACTGCAGAACAAACTGCCATGCTCTTTGGACCTTTCTGATGGATCTTTCCATTTCCAAATGTTTCAGTGAGAAGTCCAGTAGAATAGTTAGGATTAAAAATTCAGAAAGCAGCCTGGGATCATGCCTGTAATTCTAGCTACTCAGGAGGCTGAGATGCGAGGATTGTGGCTCAAAGCCAAGCCTGAGCAGGAGAGTCTGTAAGATTCTTATCTCCAATTAGCCACCAAAACAATTTAAAACACACATAGAAATAAAACCTTCTTTTCATCAAGTTTAGTTCTTTACAAACATTTTAAAATAAGAATGATAATGATTTTACCATTACCTTAGAAAGCAAATCAAAGTTCATCTCCATAGAGTACCAATAGAAGATGTGGGGCTGTGGATCAAGTGGTAGATCAGTAGCCTTGAGCAGAAAAGCTCAGGGACAATGCATAGGCCCTGAGGTCAAACACAAGACAATCTCTCTCTCTCTCTCTCTCTCTCTCTCTCTCTCTCTCTCTCTGTGTGTGTGTGTGTGTGTGTGTGTCTGTCTGTCTGTCTGTCTCTTCCTCTCTCTCTCTTTCACAAGTGCACACTCACACACACATACATACACATACACATAAGACAAGGGAGCAAAAGTACTGGCAAAAATGTGAAGAACTGCCAGGCACTGGTGGCTCATGCCTGTAATCCTAGCTACTCAGGAGGCTGAGATCTGAGGATCATGGTTCAAAGCCAGCCCGGGCAAGAAAGTCCGAGAAACTCTTATCTCCAATAAACCACTCAAAAACGGGAAGTGGCGCTGTAGCTCAAGTGATAGAGCACTAGCCTTGAGCTGAAGAGCTGAGGGACAGCGCCCAAGCCCAGAGTTCAAGCCCAACAACTGACAAAAATAAACAAAAAAAAAAAAACCAAAAAAAATGTGAAGAACTTGGAATCCTCACACCACTGTTTTTGCTAGTTGAATGTAAGGAATGATAGTTGTTTTGCAAAACTGTCTAGCAGTTCCTTTAATGCTTAAACATAGATTTATTATATAATTCAGGAATTCTGCTTCTAGAAATGTTCTCAAGAGAATTTAAAACACATGCTTACAACAAAACCTCCACACAAATGTTTGTAACAGCATTATTCATAGCAATTAGAAAGTAAAAACAATCCAAATTTCTTCCAATAGGAGATTAGATAAACCAAAATGTGGTATATCCATACAATGGAATATTACTTGGCAATAAAATGGGAAGAAGTACTGAGACATTCCACAAGAATGAACCCTGAAAACATGCTAGGTGAAGGAAGATCATGTACTGTACAATTCCATTTATATCAAAATCCAAAATAGGAAAAGTTACAGAGACATAGTAATAGAGTATCAACCTTGAGCAAAAAGGCTAAGTAACAGTGGTCAGGCCCCACATTCAAGCCTCAGTATTGGCAAAAAAAAAAAATTACAAATCAATCCTGTATTAAGCAAAGGCTTCAAATCTTACAGTTCCAGCTAGAAAGTGGTGTGGATTCCACTCAGTTAAAGGTTCCTTAAATATGAAATAAAGAGCAATAATGAGCCAGTGACAGTAGCTCACACCTGTAATCCTAGCTACTCATGTGGCTGAGATCTAAGGATCATGGTTCAAAGCTAGCCTGGGTAAAAAAAAAATGTGAGACTCCTATTTCCACTAAACTACATAAAAAGCTGGAAGTGGAACTTTAGCCTTGAACAAAAAAAAAGCTCAGGGGACATTATATATGTGTGTGTGTGTGTGTGTGTGTGTGTGTGTGTGTGTGTGTGTGTGCGCCAGTCTAGGGCTTGAACTCAGGGCCTGGGTGCTGTACCTAAGATATGTATAAACTAGAAACATTGGAACTTTATTTGATTAAGCAACAAAATTCCTCCATTCTTCTGGAAACCAAACACAAATTGCCCTGCTAGATGAAGTGGAGCCATTGGTTTCCCTCCCCTGTACCTCTGTTAGGTTTTCTTCTGCTGCAATAATGAGAGGTGTATTCCCCGTTTTTGGGTGCTGGAAGTCAAGGTTCCCAAGGATGGAATGAACTTTAGTAATATGGTCACAGATGAGTTCCACATCACCTCTTGAGACAATTTCCAGGAAATCATGAATTAGTTTATTCTTATTCATCTTGCAAGTGCCATATAAGTTGCTTCAAGAGAAAAGAAATGATTGGATTATACAAGAGCCAACATATAGTATATCTCTGAAATGTAACATTCTGTCTTTACTGTCAACTGTTTTCTTCTTTTGCATGTACAAGTATTACAGTTTTAACAATTTTAAAACATTGTAAAGCAGTTTTGAGACAATTTGTCACATGGGAAAAAACCCTTCTTTCCATCAAGTTTGGGCAATAATGATTTTACCATTACCTTAGAAAACAAATCCAAGTTCCTCTCCATAGAGTACCAATAGTGTGACTGTGGACATTTGCTCATCTCATCTCCCAAGGGAATGATGGTCCCCTTTACAAAAGGCTAATGAGAGGACTAGAGGAATGGCTCAGTGGTAGAGCACCTGCCTACCATGTGTGAGACCCTGAATCCAGACCCTAGCACCACCAAGAGAAAAAAATGTTTGGTGAGCATCTGAAGTATTACATAAAAAGTATTGACACTGGGGGCTGGAGGGAGACTCCTGCCTGTTATCCTAGCTACTCAGGAAGTTGGGATCTGAAGATTGTGATTCAAAGCCAGCCTGGTCAAAAAAAGTCCATGAGACTCCTATCTTCAATTAATCAGCAAAATGCCAGAAGTGGAGTTGTGGTTCAAGTGGTAGAGCACCAGTCTTGAGCTAAAAAGCCAAGCAAGATGGCAAGGACTTGAGTTAAAGCCCTGTACTGGCACAAAACAAAACAGCAACAAAAACTATTGGCACACTTTAAAGGTAAAAGTTTGCATTGAATTTTATTTTCTTTACTGTTGTTTATTAACTTCATAACTATTTTCTTTAAGTCTTATTTTCCCAATAATACTGTAAACTCCTCAGTAAAAAGCTACTGCTCTACCACTTGATCCACAGCTCTACTTCTGGCTTTTTGGTAGTTTATTGAAGATAAGAATCTCACAGGGGAGGCTGGGGAAGGATGGGAAGGGATGGGAAGGGGAAACAAAGGAGGAGGCTACAATGCTTGATAAGAAATGTACTCATTATCTTGCCCATGTAATTGTACAGTATTTTCACAATAAAAAATAAAATAAAGAAATAAAGAAATGTACTCATTATCTGGCCCATGTAATTGTAACCCCTCTGTACAGTATTTTCACAATAAAAAAAATTAAAATTAAAAAAAAAAAAGAATCTCACAGATTCAGGCCCAGAGTTCAAGCCCTACGACCGACAAAAAAAAAAAAAAAAGAATCTCACAGACTTTTCTGCCCAGTCTGGCTTTGAACCAGTCCTCAGATCTCAACTTCCTTAGTAGCTAGGTTTACAAGCATGATCCATTAGCACTTCGCAAAAGTTCTAGTTTTAAATATTGCATCTTGTTTTATTTTGTTTTACCAATTATTGCAATACTTGTGAAGTTGCAGTTGCAGTTTCCAAATACTACTTTCATTTCCATGGAGTGCATTGCCATTAGAAGCACAAAATCCTTTGGCAAACATTTCATTCTTACTTCTGCTTTTGAAACCACAGTTCACTGATTGTAACCCTATACTATTCAGTGAAGGGGTGGTTTCCTGGAAATAATCTGGTTTGGGGGTTGAAAGCAAAGGAATATTCATTTCACAACATAGCTTCTGCCTTTAGAATTCATAGGCTAGATTACATCAAGCCTATGGCTCTAAACTAAATAAATAAACTTCATTCCAGAAATAGCACTACCCCATAAATACATCCATTCATCAGGAATATATTATATGCTCTTTCAGAATTTTCACTGACCTGTCACAGATAACATAAATTAGATAGGACAAAAGGTCCTGGTACTAGTGGCTCACATCTATAATTCTAGATACTGAGGAGGCTGAGATATGAAGATTTTGTTTCAAACCCAGGCCAAGGAGGAAAGGAAACATTAACTATGAAGTTAGTTGAATTCTGGTGTTTTCCATATTAAGCAAGTACTAGTAGGCCAATTTTCCAATAGTCATCCAATTTTTCTGAGCCTCTGAGTTTTCTACACAGAATAACAATAGATGAGATCAGCCATACAGCCAGTATGTAAACAGAGCATGTTGTCTCCTAGGTTTCTAAAGAAATGATAACCTCAGCTCAGTGCAGTTTCCTAATCTTTACCTGTTCATGAAGAGTATGTACATATGAATTTATGAAAAAGGATTCTAAAACCCATTAAAATTGTTTGAAAGAGAGGGGAAAATGATAAAGTAATGAAGGTGGTAAAGTTGATCAAAGTATATTATATACATGTATGGTAGTATCACCATGGTATCTTTTTGTATAATTAATATATGCTCATAAAAATAAAATACAGATTCCTTGGCTCCCTTCGTAGGTCTGGGTTGAGGCTAGGGACTCCCCTTGTTAAAAAAATATTTAAATTTTAATATATTTAAAAATAGGCCTTATTTCTTAATAGCAAAATTGTGCAAAAATTACATCATGTCTCCTGCTCCTCATACACCATCACTCCACTAGCCTCCTGCACCAGAGTGGTACGATACAATATAGTCACCCAAAGTCCATAATCTACATTCATGTTCTAGTGATGTTTTACATTCTGTAAGTCTAGATACATAAGGACGTATATCTATGCACCAACTGTTATAGACCCATGTAGAATAGTTTCAGGGTCCTTAAAATGCTCTATCCACTACCTAGTCATCCCTCCTTCCTCCCTCCCTTTCTCTTAACCCTTGATAACTGGGGGCTTTCTCCAGGGGCCCACTTACTCAAGTGCTCAGGAGGTTCCAATCACCAGGCAGCTTCTGAAAACACTGACGTAGTGATAAAGATTCTGTTGACAATCTATCTCCTTTACTTTTTCAAATAGACTTTTGTAATTATCATCTGGCATCCATTTTGATTTAAACTTCTTGAGATAAATATTACTTTTACCTCCCAATTTTCTCAAGTCTATTTTTCTGTTTTTTGTTTTTTTTTTTCAATATTAGAGTTTGGAGTCAGGGCCTTGTTATACAGGCACTTTGCCACTTGAGGACTTTCTCCCCCCCCCCCCCCCCCCCGCCACCTCTTACCCTTTGTTTATTTGCTATTAATTTTTTTCAGTCCTGGGGCTTGAACTCAGGGCCTACGCACTGTCTCTGGGCTTTCTTTTTTTGTTGTTTGTTTTTGCTCAAGGCTAGTGATGTGCCACTTGAACTGTACCTCCCAGCTTTTTTAGTGTTTAATTTCAGGAAAGAGCCTCATGGACTTTCCTGCTCAAGCTGGACTTGAAACATGATCCTCAGATCTTGGCTTGGTGAGTAGCTAGGATTACAGGCATGAACCACTGGCAACCAGCTCTAATTTATTTTCTCACGATGATAATTTGAAGTGGATAATGCATTCTTCAAGTCTTTTAATTCAAAGTGATGTTATATACAAATAATAATAAAGCAGTAATAACAGTATTTCATATTTCTTGAATGCTTACTGTGTGCATACATTGTTCTAAATGTTTTACATATATTTTATCTATTAAATTATGAATACTATTATCATTCCTATTTTATAGATGAGAGAAATGTGCTATCCGCCTGGTAAAAAGGGAGAGATGAGACTGCAGGTTCCCCGAAAGACTTAATGGAACTAGTATTTAAAGAAACTTTTGCTAAATTGGTCTGGTTTTAATTCTACATTTGTACCATAACTAAATGGAGACAAGATAATCCTCATTAGCAGTGTTCAATTGCATGAGGTTTTGCTTTTGTTTTATTTTACTTTTTTCTCCTTTCATCTCTGATCACCTCTGGCCTTCCCTCCGCTTCACAGCAACATAATCTGATGGACCTGAGAGGCATCTTAAGATACATATATGGTGCTGTTAAATGTGTGTGAAAGCTTCAATTTCCACAAACAGTGTTGTACCATGTAGCTTCC
Source organism: Dipodomys ordii (assembly GCF_000151885.1). Taxonomy (NCBI): domain Eukaryota; kingdom Metazoa; phylum Chordata; class Mammalia; order Rodentia; family Heteromyidae; genus Dipodomys; species Dipodomys ordii. The sequence continues at coordinate 3,192,721 of NW_012267349.1, forward strand.
CCCTCTTCCCCCAGACCTGAGTATTGAACTTGGGTCCTGGAATTTATTAGGCAGGTCTTCCCTCTGGTGAGCCATACCTATATCACTTTTTGGCACTAGTTATTTTGATATAAGGGCTTGCTTCTTCTTTTTTTTTTTTGGCCTGGGCCAGAGACTAGATTGCAATCCTCCTATTTATGTTACCACAGCTGAGATGACAGGAGTATACCACTATGTGCAGTTTGAGATAAAGTCTATTAACTTTTCTGCTGATATGACAGGCCCATACCACCATGTCCAGCTAGTAGTTGAAGACTCTTGTGAATTTTTGCCTAAGTTGGCCTTGAACTGCAATTATCTCACTCTCAGCCTTCCAAGTGGCTAAACTTACAGTTATAAGTCACTATGCTCTGCTTGCTTACTTGTCGATTTAACACTTTGGTTTTTTTGTTTTTTGTTTTTTTGGGGGGTCCGGTCGTAGGGCCTGAACTCTGGGCCTGGGCGCTGTCCCTCAGCTCTTCAGCTCAAGGCTAGCACTCTACCACTTGAGCTACAGCGCCACTTCCGGCTTTTTTCTTTTTGCTTATGTGGTGCTGAGGAATCGAACCCAGGGCCTCAGGCATGTAAGGCAAGCGCTCTACCACTGGGCTATCTTCCCAGCCCCTAACACTTTGTTTTTAAGCATAAGCCTTAGAACAAGATACGTCTATCTACCTCTGGTTATTTGTCATGCAGCTACCATATTTTATTGTCAACGTCCTTGGTGATGGACATGTAAGTTGTCTCCACTGTCCCACTCCACAAACAATACTGCGATAAGCATCCCCATTTGGACATGTTTGGTCAAAAGGCTCTCTGTGTCTCTATGGCAACTGAGTCAAGGATATTTAATTTCACTAAATACTGCCAGACTGTCCTTCAGAACAGCTTCCTTCATTTACAATCCTACCAGCAGTGCCTGACAGTTTTCCTTAAGCTCTTCTAAGAAAAGTAGACATTTGGTTGATTGCTGTCAATTAGTCATGATACTAATCATTAGCATTTAATAAGCAATGCATTTGGAATTTTACAAAGGATGAAAAGAGCAGTCAATATGTTCTAAATTAGATTATAGGAAAATTACAAACTCTTGTGCATATATAGCCCAGCTTTGCCACTTGGATTTATCTACATAGTTGTTTTTTAAAATGCAACAGTAGCTGGGCATTGGTGACTCACACCTGTAATTATAGCTATTCAGGAGGCTAAGATCTGAGTATTGCAATTTAAAGCCAGCCCAGGCAGGAAAAAGACTCTTATTTCCAATTAACCACCAGAAAACTGAAAGTGGAGCTGTAGCTCAAAGTGGTAGAGTGGTAGCCTTAAGCAAGAGAGCTCAGGGACAGTGCCCAGGCCCTGAGTTCAAGCCCCATGACTAAATAAATAAATAAAATAAAAATGCAACAGTATTTGAAATATCATTGCAGGTAGAGAAATGTATTCATAAAAGATAATTAAAATATCCCTTAATAAAGCTAAAAATCATATATTCAGTTTATAACTAAGCAAGAAATAGATATTTATATCACTAGTCTACTCATAAAGTAGAAGTAAAACCTCAGAGGATTTTTTCCCAAGGTTATTTCCTAGCAATTGTTTTAGAGTTTATGCTTTAATTCTTTCATGATTTTTTTCTTTTTGTGCTAGTATCAGGACTTAAATTCAGGGCTTCACACTCTTGGCTCAGCCTAATTGCTGACAGCCAGGCCTCCAATCCAGCCTTCTGCTGGTTAGAGATAGTCTCACATATATTTCTTCCCCAGGCTGGCTTTGAAGTGAGATCCTCTGTTTTCAGTTTCCTGAGTGGCTAGGATTACAAGGGTAAGCCACTGGTGCCCACCCAATGTAAGCTTGACAAGAACCTAGCATAAGTAACATCTGCCATCTAAAATAAAATATACACTCCAATGCCAGAGTTATAAAATCAAAGAACTACAACACTTGGTAACACATTCATTTTGTGGACATCCACTGTCTAACATACTCAGTGGTGGCTGGAGAAAGGTGAAGATTAAGGGGACACATAGTAGAATCAGCACTCTAGAAGTAATGTGGACAGACCACACAGTTTATTTGGGAGCTCCATTTCATCTTCTGGCCTTTAATCTGTACATCTCTATTTTGAGTTTTTTTTAAGAAAATTGCTCAATTTTCCTATTTTTTGAGCAGTGATTGCTTTTTAAAAGCCACAATGTTTCATCCCACAGGGCTCTCTTTAAGTCTTTTTTATATGTAAATATATAAATATTTTATCCATTTGTGAGGTCAAAACTTTTATTTATATTGTACATTTGGTTTGGAATATTATATAATAAAGACTTAAAACAATGGCACTTTGATTTTATGTTAGCAAAATGGGTCCAAAACTATATGTATACAACATTCTGTGGTCATAAGGTTTATACCACAAAACATTTACAAATATTTGTGTTTAAGATACAAGATAATCTCTGCATATAATCCAATGGAAGTAAGTGCTTCCATATACTTCTCCTGCCCTATCAGTTTAGCCTATAGTTTATAGGCATTTGCATAAAGTATTGGAAGGAATTGACACAATATTTGAAAGGCCAAAATAGCTTATTACAACACTAAGGATATAATTATTTGAGATTAAAATACAGTTTTCTCCATCCGTGTACCTGATGTTCTTCCTCTGGGACATACTTTAGGGACAAAAAAGGGTTGCAACCTATGGTATTACCGAAAACAGAATGAAAAGTAGAGATTTAGCTTACCTGTGGTGTGTTTTGCAGAGGGGGTTGGTAGACAGTTGAAGAAATCCCAAGTTGAACAGCAGCCAACATCATCCTAATTCATTATGGCACTGATTTCTGGGCCAGTTTTCAACCCTCACTTCAGTTAGAGATTCATTTAAAAGCAGCATAGATTTACAATTTTTGCTTTGATTACTTTCCACATGTTGTGCAGTCTAAATGCTTAAAATAATCATTTAAGCTAATTCTCCGTGTCGAAACCCTTCAGTTCTCATGGCAAGGAGACTGCTTAGTTTACAACTTGTCACCGAGGCAACCATCCACTGTGTGTTTAGCTTGGAGAATTGAAAGCAGAACAGTTTTATGAAGTAAGGAAAACAAGTATTATACTCTTCTAAGTTGCTGTCTGAGTGCTTGAAATGGTTGGATGCCTGTGCATATTTATGTTGACATAATTGTCATGATCACTTTGTTGAGATGTTATCCTGGAAAGCTATGTCATATTTTGGAAAGTTCTTTTTCAACTCTGAAGACATTTCTAAGTGAGAATCTAGTAGATGGACACTGAATTTGTTATGTTCATAGACCCATCCTTGAGAAAGCACCAGCAGATGGAAATCCTTACATTAGAAAACATTACTTGTCCAGTCAGGTTTGTAAAAGTAAAAGCTTCAATAAATAGACTGCATTTGTGTGTGTGACTCATAAGCAAACAAACTTAGCTTTGAAGTGACTGTGGAATACAGAAATATACTCATAAGAAAACAGATCCTGGTGCTTCAGAATGCAAAGTCAATCATCTGGCATTTGTGTGCTACTAGGTGTATTTCTACCACTAATATAAGGATACAGAGCCTCCCCTCTGAATTAAACACACATTTATATGTAGGAACTTTTTGGATGCTTTTTAAAACATGAAGTGTCTCTGAACTTGGCTTAAAGAGCCATCTACACATAACATGATTAAACTAACTTAAGGATGATATATGTAAGAGTGAGATTTCATGACATAACCACTTTAAACCATTATCAGGAAGTTTAACAACATAAATACCAGGAAACAGAAATATCTTTTTTTTTTTTGTCAGTCATGGGGTTTGAACTCTGGGCCTAGGCACTGTCCCTCAGCTCTTCAGCTCAAGGCTAGAATTCTACTGCTTGAGCCACAGTACCACTTCCAGCTTTTTGTGCTTATGTGGTGCTGAGGAATCGAACCCAGGGCCTCATGCATGCAAGGCCAAGCACTCTACCACTGAGCCACCTTCCCAGCCTCCAGAAATATATCTTGACTGAGTGGAGTGGAGGTAAAGGAGAAGGGTAGAGAAAGAAAAGAAGAATAAAATTAATAATGTTACATGTTATTAATCACTATATATTAATATTGATTCACCAATTATTACAAACATATCCCATCAATATAAGATGTAAATAATAGTAGGGTTTCCCCTATTGTTTTTGTATATGTGGGAGGGCTATGTGAGAACTCTACATTTATGTCATTTTTAAATAAACTAAACTTTCTCAAAAGTAGTCTATTTACAAATTTTAGAATAAGAGTACTGAATGGGAGACATCTTTACACAAACAAAATAAAAATATTTGTCACCAACAAACATGTACTATAAAATGTGTCATAAAAATTTCTTCAGAGTGAGGGGCTGGGAAGGTGGCTGAGTGGTAGAGCACTTGCCTAGCATGCCTGAGGCCCTGGGTTTGATTCCTCAGCATCACATAAGCAGGGGAAAAAAAGCTGAAAGTGGCGCTGTGGCTCAAGTGGTAGAGTGCTAGCCGAAGAGCTGAGGGACAGTGCTCAGGCCCAGAGTTCAGGCCCCACGACCGGACCCCCAAAAAAAAAATTCTTCAGAGTGAAAGAATAATACCAGATGGATACATGAACTGATAGGAAAGTGTGAAAACTATTGTTTTGGAGGTTTCCCTACCAAACATATAGGGAAATGGGGTAAAAAGAGGGTGACAAGGGATATGGACTCAACGTTTCAAAGGTTCTTATGTTTAACAAGAAGTGACATGTATATTAACACTATGTTTTGGAAAGTCAAAGATTTATAGTTTCATTCTTAGAGTAATTATTAAAAACAATGCATATGTATAACTAATAAGTAAAAAAAGACAAATTAAAATGTAATTCTAGCCGGGCGCTGGTGGCTCATGCCTGTAATCCTAGCTACTCAGGAGGCTGAGATCTGAGGATTGCGGTTCAAAGCCAGCCCGGGCAGGAGAGACCATGAGACTCCTATCTCCAATAAACCACCAGAAAACCGGAAATGGCGCTGTAGCTCAAGTGGGAGAGCGCTGGCCTTGAGCTGAAGAGCTGAGGGACAGCGCCCAGGCCCAGAGTTCAAGCCCCACGACCGACCAAAAAAAATAAATAAATAAATAAAATGTAATTCTAGTTTTTAAAATTTACCCAAAATGTGAAGGGCTAAAAAAGAATAAAGAATGGATGGAGCAAACCGAAGGGAAATAGCAAGATTGTAAGCATCAACTCTATCACACAAATAATTATGTTGATTACACGTTAAAAAGGTCAGCAAATAAGAACAAGAATGCATGAATCATCCAGATCAAAAGTTTCTATGCATCAAAAGAAACAAGCTGAGTGCCAATGACTGCTGCCTATAATCCTAGCTGCACAGGAGGCTGAGAATTCGGTTCAAAGACAGCCAGCCAAATCCTTGAGACTCTATTTCCAATTACCCAGCAAAAAGCCAGAAGTGGAGGTATGATCTGAGTAGCTACCAATAGAGCACTAGCTGTGACGGAAAAGGCTTCAAGCTTCGGTTCCAGCATCAAGCGGAAGGAAGGAAGCAAGGAAGGAAGAAAGGAAGGAAGGAAGGAGAGGAAGAGAGACCAGAGGTCATGGTTCAAGAAATAGAGCTGCTTGTCTAGCAAGTGTGAGGCCATAGATTCATACTCAATACCAGGAAAAAATAAATAATAAAAAGATGTACCATAACAACACAGCAGAAGCAGTAAAGATGGAAATCATTAAGCATTAGTTACTAGTAAACACAGTAAGTATAGTAAGCATTAGTAACATTAGAACTGAATGATCTAGGAACAGATCAGCAGACATTGGGAGATGTTACTTTTGTGAAAGTAGTTAGTGAGATTCAGCATGGTATGACACAAAGGAAGGCCAGAGCTGGTGAGCAGGTGGCTCGCACCTGTAATCACTACTCACTAGGCTGAGATCTGAAAATCATGATTTAAAGCCAGCCCAAGGAAGAAAAGTCTATGGAACTCCTATCTTCACTCAACTACCAAAAAAAAAGCTGGAAGTGGAGCTGTGGCTCATGGTAGCCTTGTGGAAAAGAAACTCAGGGACAGCACCTAGGCCCTGAGTTCAAGTCCCAGGTCCAGTATGAAAAAATAAAAAAGGAAGGTCAGGATGGAGGCTAAGATTTTTGTACTTTATTCATCAACTATAATTGGGATAAATACCACCCCAAACAAGGAAAGATTGGAGGTCAAGAATATCCATGTGTAAAATAGCTACATATAGACATATACACATACATTCATGTTTAGGTGGATGCCTATAGTCTTCAAATTTTTGTCAATTATTTTGTTCCTTGCATTTCAGCTCAAAATCCATTAACATATTTTTAAAAGAAACACATAAACTTGGACAAACCAAATTAACCCATTAGCAACCATTGTCCTATCTGACTCTGCTAGACAACAAGGTAGAAATGTAAGGATTAGAACAAACTGTTCCTGAATTACTGTTATCTAAAATATTCATTTACTTTACATTTGAAACTTCCTCAAGGGCTAGGAATGTAGCTCAGTGATGGAGCACTTGTCTAGTTAAGTCTTAAGTTAGAACAGTGTAACTTTCCTGAAGAAAGGTACCTTCTTTTCGTTTGTTTTCTTTTTTCTGGAGCAATCTGATAAGACAGTTTCCTATAGTTTATAAGTACACAGCAGCTGCTTTAAGCACTATTTATTGAATAAAGAAGTGCCTGAATGAATTGTTAATGAATGAATGAATTTTCTTCAAATTCTCTGGAGATTTCTTACCTGTGTGTCTGCTTTCTGATTCAAGAAATTATGGACTTCATTTTTAAACTACAAGATATTGTGTGTGTTCTGAAAAGTCACTTCAATATTTTTCCCACCACTGGTTTTACAAAGCGCTTTAAAAAGTTGGATGAAAAAGAGTGAACAAATTCATCATTGGTACTCACTAGACACTATGTTGAAAATGAACTGTACAACTTGTGGGTAAGAATGTGAGACAGCTATGGAATTGGTAACATTGTCCAAAAAAAAGAAAAGAAATGTACTATGTACCTGACTTACGTAACTGCAACCCTTCTGCGAATCACCTTTATAATAACAACAAAAATGTTTTTAAAGTTGAATGATCCAGAAGCTGGTGGCTCACACCTTTAATCCTAGCTACTCAAGAAGCTGAGACCTGGGAATCATGGATCAAAGCCAGCCTGAACATATTTACAAGACTTTTATCCCCAATTAACCAGCAAAAAAGCCAGAAGTGGGGTATGGCTCAAGTAATAGAACACCAGCCTTGAACAAAAAAAGCTATGCCAGAGGACAAGGCCTAGAGTTCAAAGACACCATAATGGCACCAAAACAACAACAACAAAAAAAGGAGGCGGGCGCTGGTGGCTTTCAACTGTAATCCTAGCTACTCAGGAGGCTAAGATCTGAGGATCATGGTTCAAAGTCAGTCTGGGCAAGAAAGTCTGAGACTCTTATCTCCAATAAATCACTAGAAAACCGGAAGTGGCGCTGTGGCTCAAGTGGTAGAGCACTAGCCTTGAGCTGAAGAGCTCAGGGACAGCACCCAGGCCCAGAGTTCAAGGAAAAAAAAGGAAGGAAGAAAGAAAGAGAGAGAGAAAGGAAGAAAATACAGTGATAATCTTAATTTAGAGAATATGTCTTTGAAGTTTCTGATTCACATAATATCTTCCTTTACAGCTGTAACTTCTATTGCAATTGTTCCTGGCAGTATCTTTGACAATTCTTGATTCTCCCTGCAGAGGGCTGTCAAGGTAGATGAACATAGTGTTAGTCCCATGGCTATTGCTCCTTTCACAAACAATGTTTTCTCTATCAGCGAGACCTAATTAAACTGCTCTGTCCCTGTATTCCTCTGAGAACTAAGCTGAGGGTGATGTTTCCAGACTTCTAATCTCTTAAATTACCTATGTGTCCAACTATCTCCCGGTGGCCATTATTGGTAACACCTTGAAATAACTGAATTATACCAGAGGGGAAATACTTGCAACGAAAAACCTTTGCTTTTGGATTGGAGCAAAATAGCTCTTAATATTGAAGAAATAGAATCTTTTCTGCTTTGTGAACCAGCAAAAAATCTAATAAAAGTGTTTCTCCCTTGGGTATTTTACATCATTAGCATCCTAGCTTCACACTTTGCTTTAACAAATAACTTATTTTAAAAAAATTCTCCAGGGAGAAGACAAAAGGCCAAAAATATATTGGAAAAAACTTTACCTAACAACCTGATGAGGCAATTTCGTATAGTTCTTATCATTAAACCTCATACTGCAAAATCTTTGGTGGTTACTTTCGTACTTTAGTTTTGGTTTGTACTCAAACATCTTCAAGTCTAATTGAGTAGGGAAAAAGTAATAGTTTATACATCAGTAGCACTTTGTAGTTTTTAATTGTACATTCATAATAATTCTGATTGGCTATTACAGGTTAGGTATTGTGCCAACTGTTTTACATATAAAAAATTTAGTCTTCATCACAATCCTATGTAGCAATCCTATGTAGATGTTACAAGTCTTGTTTACTAATAGAAACAGGTTTAGAGATGTTAATTGAACATCCTATGGTTTTAATGACTCAAAGAGGATCGGTCTGATTTTTTAAATCCATAGATTTACTTCACTTGAGAATCTAAAATGTGGCCAAGGCATTTATTTCCATGTACAGGTCTCCCTATATCTGTATCGATCATTTTCCTCCGGAGTCTTTCAATTTTTTTTAAAAAAGCCAATTTCACCACAGATTCTTTATTCTCTTTATACCGCTACAAGTGCTGTGATTTCCTCCTGCTTCCTGGCTGCACAGCTCCAGGGAGCGCTGTTCACAGTTGTGAACACCTTGTGTGGCACCTACTAAAGACAGAGATCAGTACACGATGTCAGTGGTATCCCCAGAAGCTGAGTGATGATCAGCTCTGTGACCATGTATTTGAGCCACAGCACCACTTCTAGTTTTCTGGTGGTTAATTGGAGATAAGAGTCTCATGGACTTTCCTGCCTGGGCTGGCTTTGAAGCACAACCATTAGATCTCAGCCTCCTGAGTAACTAGAATTACCGGTATGAGCCACCAACACCTGGCTGGAACAGGATTTCTTAATGAAAGCATAATCAAGTGGAGCCAAGAAATCTGGCCAAAGCAGGAACTCATCAGAAAAACAATTCTTACTCAGCTGGAGCTCTCCCTCTTGAGCTATGGCTCCTGCCCCTAGAAAAACTATTTATTTTATTTTTAAAATACATTTTTATTGTAAAAGTACTGTACAGAGGGGTTACAATTACATGAGCAAGGTAATGAATACATTTTCTACGAAGCATTGTTACTTCCTCTTTTGTTTTTCCCCTACCATCCCTTCCCTCCCACCTCCACAACTACACTCCCTCCCACCCAAATCACCCCCCACCCCTTCACCCCCCACCCCTGCCTAAATTGTAAAGTTTGTTTTTCAACATAGTGTTTTGTACATCTCATTGTTACAATGGGTCAACCTGTATCCCTATTTAAGCATTTGTTTTTTCCTTTCCCCTCCCCAAGCTAGAGAAGTGTATATACAAGATGCCAGGCACCATCAAATACAGTGAAATACATCAAATACAGTGAAAATGGGTTATACTGTGGGGGAGGAACATACAAAAAATCACATGGTACATTATAAATACGTTAGGAACAATAGCAAGAAAGAAAAAACTACTGTTTCCCTATCTTGGGGTTCATTTTGCTTAACATCATCTTATCTGATCATATGTACATAGCTTTTGACCTTTTCTGCTTGTCCCAGACATACACTAGTTATTGCAAATAAGGGAAACCATGGGACCTATGTTTCTTTAGGCCTGGCTTACTTCACTTAATATTTTTTCCAAGCCTTTCCATTTTCTAACAAATGGGGTGATGTCATTCTTTCTGATGAAGGCATAGGATTCCATTACACACACACACACACACACACACACACACACACACACACACACACACACCACATTTTCTTGATCCATTCATCTACTGAGGGGCATCGGGTTGGTTCCAGAAAACCTATTCTTATAACAGGATGTGGGTTTAACTAAAATAGTTTCTTTAAAATGGCAGCTACCCTTAAAATGGTGGTGCTTATGACAAACCACCACTTTGACGGAAAAGATTCTCCTATTCACCTTACCAAGAAGCATTTTCTTCAATCCCATCTCCCTTTCACCACCAATCCCTCTACAGGAGACTTCCACCAGCATAAAACATGTCTGTTATTCTCTACCTTAAAAAAAATAGACAAAACCCAAGGAAACAATCACTTTTATTCTTTTAATTAAAATTATAAAGGGGTTACAGTTACATAAGTCAGGTACTAAGTACATTTCTTTTCAATTAAATACTCTTGACTCCAAATTCCTCTCATTTGCTCTTTTAGCAATATTTATACTATCAGCATTTACCATCTTCAAATAGTCTCTTCTCTTGCATTCAGCATCATCAATCTTCTCTTATTTTCTTCCAATTTCTCTATCTACTCATTTCCTCTATTTTTCTGGGGCCCTCCCTTTACATATATTCTAAAATGTCTCCAGGACTCCCCACGAAATAATATTTTCACTTTCTACATTCTTGTCGTAAATCAGATCATCTGTTCTTATTATTTCAAATACTATCTATACTCTCAAATGTATGCATTCACTCAGGGGCTTGTCACTGAGTTCTATTTCTATATGCACATTTCTCGTTGACAATTGCCCTTGAATATGTTATGACCTTTAAATTTAACATCTGACAAGCCAAACTCCTATTTCCTTGCTTCTTCCAGTCAGATCCAGCTCAGGATCCATCCTGATATGTTGCTTGGGCCAGAAGTCTGATAATTATCTGTGATTTTTGCATTTCTTGTATCCTTCAATTCAGTACTTCAACAAGTTCTATGTTATTACCAAAATGTATATCAAATATTTTTACTTCATCTGTGACTGTCCTAGTCAAAGCTCCCATAGTTCTCTGACTGGATACTTGAAGAGTTACTAGCTGTTTCTACTTTTCTTTTTGCTCCCTTCCTATCTTCTATTCATATAGCATCCAGCCAGTTGCAAAGTATAATTGGATCACATTACTCTCTTGCTTAAAACATTCTAGTGACTTCTAAGGTACTTCAAATAAAATCCAGCCTGAGTCTAGAAGGCCCTATATAGTCTGGCCCATGACTACTATCCAACTTCATCGCAATCACTGGGCCATACGTGTAAGAACCTTGTTCACTTCATTAGACAAATCAGACTTGCCTAACTTCTAGTCTCTGGGAATGCTCCCCTCTCTCCTTTACCCCTAATCGGGCTGGCTCTGTCTTATCCTTCAGGTCTCCATCAAGATGCTTCTCTCGTGGTCACCATTGACTTGAACTCTGCTAATAGTTCTGTTGACCTATAATATCCCAGATCCAAAAAAGACTCCAAGACACCCAGTTAAAGGAGCTAGGAACTTTATTACAGCTGCATGCATGGGGTCCACTTCCTACTACCAAGAAAGTGGAAGAACAGCCTTGAGCTCAGGGTGGGATGGACTTTTATAGGGGTAGGTTACATAGAGTTACATAGACAAGCCATGCAAGGCATGTTTGGCACATTTTCATTGGTTATGGTTATATGACCTTTCAATTCATTTGTTCTTTATGGTAAATATCATATGTAATAATTTGCAATAGGCCACTCATAGTGGGACCACTCAGTGGTGGTCTTCAATTGGAGGACAGTGGTGGTGTCACCTGTGGGCTTACGGCCTTGCTACTGAGGCAAGCAAGCAAGGTTACAGAAGCAAAACATAACCATGGGTTACAAGAGCATAGGCAGAACAGAATCTTGACTGGTCAGCATGACTGATACTACCAATGCTATGGACTTCTAGCCCGTATTTCCTCTGTGTTGAAAACTCATCAAATGATATGTAATGTTTACAGTTTTGTAATTATGAAAGTTTCAAACCTAAACAAAAGTAGAGGAACTATAATAAGTGCCTATGTAACTGTCACCTGCTCAATTACCTGCATATAACGTTTATTTCCTTCCTATTCCCATTTCCTCTTGCCATTACTTTGAAGCAGATCTTAAGCACAGTATTATTCCATCTGTAATATTTCAGTATATATGAAATAAATGTTTGGCTGTACTAGGATTTGTAGAGGTTAGAATATTTTCTGTCAAAGTGGTTGCTTGACATAAGCACAGCTATTTAAAGGGCAGTTGCCATTTTACAATAAGCTATTTTAGTTAAGCTATATCCTGTTGTAAGAATTTTCTTTCTTTCTTTTTTTTTTGTCAGTCATGGGGCTTGAACTCTGGGCCTGAGCGCTGTCCCTCAGCTCTTCAGCTCAAGGCGAGCGCTCTACCACTTGAGACATAGTGCCACTTCCGGTTTTCTGGTTGTTTATTGGAGATAGAAGTCTCACATTCTTGCCCAGGCTGGCTTTGAACCGTGATCCTCAGATCTCAGCCTCCTGAGTAGCTAGGATTACAGGCATGAGCCACCAGCGCCCGGCTGTTGTAAGAATTTTCTAAGGGCTGTCTCAAGTGGTAGAATAAGAATTGTTTTCTGGCAAATTCCAAAACCAGGTATCCTGGTTTTGGTTGATTGCTCAGGTAAACTTTTAACCTTTTTCAAACTAGCCAATTGTGAGCAATCAGAATGAAGGGAAATAAGGTATTAGAGTTAAAACCTGGTTTATAGCCTGCCCAGTGTGCTTGCTTAGTTGGCTTCCTGTTAGCACATGCTTCTGCAGAAGCAAAATCTTACCTTGCCCAATTCCTTTTGAGTTGGTGTCTTTATACCCCAGTATCAGAAGACATTTCTAATAGGTTTGAGGCACTCTACCACTTGAACCACACCCACAGCTGAAGATAAGAATTCTTAACTGCAAGCTGGCCTCACTTCTTTTATTGTGTGTGTCCTTACTGGGGCTTGAATTTAAAGCCTGAGTGCTATTACTTAGCTTTTTCCTTTGAGGCTGGTGCTCTATTATTTGAGCCACAGCCCTTTTGGTGGTTAATTTGAGTCTTATAGACTTTTCCTGTTCATACTGGCTTTGATGCAGGATCCTCAAATCTCAGCCTCCTCAGTAGCTAGGATTACACATACACATTACACGGGGGCCTGGCCCCACTTCTGTTCTTTAACAGCTTAAAGGTGAGGATTGAGCTGTATAACTAGTATGATTTTATTTCATACCTTAACCAAACTGCGTAAGTTCTTTTGTAGGTGGAGTAGGTGCCTAAGAAAAAAATCAATGAAGTTTGAATGAAAACAAGCACAATGTATGTTAAGTTTTTTTTTAAATATGCAAATCTTGGATCTTTTCCTTCTGTTGGGCGCTGGTGGAACGCATCTGTAATCCTAGATACTCAGGAGGCTTGGATCTGAGGGTCATGGTTTGAAGTCGCACTGGGCAGGAAAGTCTGTGAGGCTGTTAACTGCTAATTAACCAGCAAAAAGCTGGAAGTGGAGTTGTAGCTCAAATGGTAGAGCACTAGCCTTTGAAGTGGAGCCCACGCTCTGAGTTCAAGTCCTAAGACCAGCAGCTGCCCCCCCACCCCAAAATAGAATACACACACACACACACACACACACACACACACACACACACACTCACATATGCAGAGCAAGAGCGACTTCGGAGGGCGAGTTAAAAGTCTTCCTGCCACAACAAAAGACCTAGAATAGCCAAAACAATTCTAGGGGATAAAGACAATATGGGAGGGCTATCCATGCCGAACTTCAAACTCTACTACAGAGCTATAATAACAAAGACAGCATGGTGGTGGCACAAAAACAGACCTGAGGACCAATGAAACAGAATAGAAGATCCAGAAATAAATCCACAGGCCTACAGCCAGCTGATATTCGACAAAGGAGCCAAAGACATACAATGGAAGAAACACAGGCTCTTCAACCGCTGGTGCTGGGAAAACTGGGCAGCCACATGCAGAAAACTAAAAGTGGACCCCAGCCTATCACCATGCACCAACATCAACTCAAAATGGAT
>NW_012267349.1:3207899-3208494 GCF_000151885.1 Dipodomys ordii
ACAATGGAGGGGGTAACAATGTTCAAGAGGAAGTGTACTCATTACCTCACTCATGTAACTGTAGCCCTCTGTATAGTATCTTTACAATAAAAAAATTAAAAAAAAAAAAAAAAGCCTTCCTGCCTGGAACACCAAAGCTTTCTCCCTGCCCCAGGCAGGACTCATCAGCCGAAGGCGGGGCGAGATCGAAGCTCCGCCCCCAGGCCCCTCCTCCGCCCGCCCCAGACCCGCCCCCTCCTCTTCCCGCCCCGCCCCAATCCTTCGCTCTTCTCTTTTTCCCAGCCGCCCTTGCGCCCAGCCCGGCGCTCCTCAAGATGGCGGCTGACAGTGAGGTTTGTGCTTCGCTCTTAACCTCTGCCCGTCGCTCCCTTCGGTCCTCCACGTCAGCGCTCCGGGGCTCAGTTTCTTTCTTTTCCCTCTTTTTCCGCAGCCCGAGTCGGAGGTGTTTGAGATCACGGACTTCACCACGGCGTCGGAGTGGGAAAGGTGAGTGGCGTCTTCGGGGCCGAGCACCCTGGGCCCGGCGTCGCCGTCCCCCCGCCCCCGTCACCCAAACAAACGCGGCCCACGTGACCCCGTGCGGCGGGGCAGCGCG
>NW_012267349.1:3209154-3234038 GCF_000151885.1 Dipodomys ordii
GAAAGGATGTGAAGGGTAAACAAAAGGAGGAGGCTGCAATGCTTGGTAAGAAATGTACGCATTATCCTGCCCATGTAATTGTAACCCCTCTGTACAGTATCTTCACAAATAAAATAAAAAAAAAGAAAAGTTAAGCCATTTGGTACTAACTATAAATAGTAGTTTAGGATGATTTTGTAGACTATAAAATTGTTATTTTGAATGAAGGTAGGAAAGGAGCTGCTTTGAAAATGGGAAATGAAAGCTGACCTGTAGGTCTGCCTATAGTCCCATCTACTATGGAGGCTGAGGTGGGAAGATGATTTGAGCTGAGGAGACAAAATAGCTGATTCATATTTCTCTCTGTCTCTGTGTCTCTCACACACAAATGAAAGGGGAAAAAAAGGAAGTGGTTGGCTAGACATAAGAGACTGACATTAGAGACATGTGAGGATGAACTTTAGCTCCTCATGTGGAAGTAATTAATTAAATACAGTTATGAGGACTGTTACAAAATAGAAAACTGTCTTCTGCTTTTATGTTGTTTATTGAGCAAAACCAGTATTTTACAGTTCTTGAGGAAAATAGTAAGATTTACAAGGTTTTTAAACACAGGTTAATGTTTGAAAAGTCAATATGTTATTTACAGGTAAATTTATTGGGTAGATTAAGCAGAAGCCAATAACTAGTTATTTGTTCCTTGAAGTATTTACTGATGTCCATGTGTCATGTCTATGTGTCAGTGTGGGATACTGGGGATGTAGGGATGTGATAGTAAAAACAGACATAGTTCCTCTCATCTAGTAGAAAAGACTTTAAGGCTGAAAATGTCACTCAGGGGTAAAAGTGACTAGTAAGCACAAGATTCCTAGTTCAAACCCTAATACTGCCAAAAAAAAAAGACTTGAATCAAATAATACAAATTAGTCTATAATTTACAGTTTGACATGAGAGCTAGGAAAGGAAAGATGAACCTGTATAAAAGTTACTAACAAAACTAATCTAGAATAAGAAATTAATCCTTCACCTAAGATCTGGAGAGCTCTTAAGTAGGAAGTTACTAAGTTTTCCAGTCAAATCTCAATACTTGTAGGATAAAGCCTAAATATTCTTTTTTTTTTTTTTTTTGGTCAGTTGTGGAGCTTGAACTCTGGGCCTGGGCGCTGTCCCTCAGCTCTTTAGCTCAAGGTGAGCGCTCTACCACCTGAGCCACAGCTCTACCACTTGAGCCACAGCACCATTTCTGGTTTTCTGAGTGGTTTTATTGGAGATAAGAGTGTCACAGAGTTTCCTGCCCGGTCTGGCTTTGAACCGTGATCCACAGATCTCAGCCTTCAGAGTAGCTAGGATTACAGGTGTGAGCCACTGATGCCTGGTTAAATATTCTTTTAGGCAGTTTATACAACAAGTATTTCAGTATTATAATATAAGTATGAATTTATACAATAATTTTATGTTCTTTTTACTCTGAAAGCTATTCTTTAATTTTTAATTATATTTTAAATTATTAAAAATAAAACCTGTAAACATACCTCTAGAACATAACTGCTCTTAATTTTTTCATGTATATCCTTCTAGTTGTGTGTGTTGTAAACTATTTGGATCAATACTTATTTCTATAAATTTTTCATTTAGCATGTAAACAGGTCATTGTTTCTTAAAATGTTCTTCAAACCATATATATGTATGTGTGTGCATATATACATATAGATGTATAAATACACTTTTTTTTGTACTGAACTTTCAATTCAGGACCTGTAACTTGCTAGTAAGGTTCTAAAACAGTTGAGCTATACTCCTCCCTTTTTTCTGCTCAGTTCAGTGATCCTCCCTACCACAGCTGGATGACAAATGCACGCTATTATACCCAGCTTTTTTTGTTGAGATGAAGTCTTGATAACTTTGCATGGATCTAACTTTTCACTGGATCTTCCTGACCTCCACCTCTCAAGTAGCTGGTATTTAAGCCATCAACAACTGCATACGTGGCTCAAAACATGATTTTCATTGGTTGCTTATTATACTATTGAGTTGAAGCTGTACCACTAACTTAGAACTCTTTGCTACAATTGAATATGAAATGACTTACAGTTTTTTACCTTTGCAAGCACAATATACACTTAATGCTTTTTTTTTTTTTTTGGGTCCGGTCTTGGGGCCTGAACTCTGGGCCTTGGCTCTGTCCCTCAGCTCTTCAGCTCAAGGCTAGCACTCTACCACTTGAGCCACAGCGCCACTTCCGGTTTTTTTCTTTTTGCTTATGTGGTGCTGAGGAATCGAACCCAAGGGCCTCAGGCATGCAAGGCAAGCACTCTACCACTGAGCCACCTTCCCAGCCCCACTTAATGCTTTTTAGTGCTTGGGATGAACCTTGGGTCTTGTTCTTACCAGGCAAGTCCTGTGCCACAAGCAGATATATAGCTCTCTGCAGTATATATCTTATGCAAAGTTTTTTTACTTCTGGATATATTTTACATTTTAATTCTTTTGTAAATATGCAAACTTATTTCTAGGGCACTTATTTTCAAACTAATAGTTGTTATTTTGACTAAACACCCCAAAAGGGAATTAATACCTGGATTAATACTCTTTCTTTTTTCCTTTCTCTTTCCCTACCTCCCTTCTTCCTTCTCTCCCTTCCTCCCTTCCTACTTCCTTCCCTCCCTCCTTCCTTCCTTTCCCTTCCTTCCTTCCTTTCTTCCCTCCCTCCAGCCCTCTCCCTCTCTCTCACTTTTTTTTTCTTTCTTTGTGTATGTCAATACTGGGCTTGAACTCAGGGCCTGTGCTTTTTTTTTTTTTTTGTGGTCGATTGTGGGGCTTGAACTCTGGACCTGGGGCTGTTCCTGAGCTTTTCAGCTCAAGGCAAGCACTCTACCACTTGAGCCACAGTGCCACTTCAGTTTTCTGGAGGTTAATTGGAGATAAGAGTCTCAAGGACTTTCCTCTCTGGGCTGACTTGAACCCTGATCCTCAGATCTCAGCCTCCTGAGTAGCTAGGATTACAGGCATGAGCCACTGGTGTCTGGCTTCCTTGTACTTTTTTTAACTCACATTTGAACAAACCTGCAGTCCAGCATTTTTGCTGGTTAATTGAAGACAGAATCTCATAAACTTTTTTGCGTGGGCTAGCTTTGAAATGAGATCCTCAGATCTCTGCCTCTTGAGTAGCTAGGATTATAGATAAGAGACACTGTTCCAGGTTGTATGTTTTTGTGTGTTTTCTGCTTTTGGGGCTTGAACTCAGGGTCTATGCACTGTCCCTGAGTCTTTTTGCCCAAGGCTAGTGTTCTACAGCTTGAGCCATAGCTCCAATTCCAGCTTTTTTGGTGGTTAATTGGAGATAATGAATCTCAGACTTTCCTACTGTCTTTGAACCATGTCAATCTTCTGAGTAGGTAGGACTACAGGCATGAGCCACCAGCACCTGGCTTAAATAGTACATAGTTTTTAGATGTCTGCTACTTCATATAGATGACAAGTCTACTTGGATTCTCTTGTTAGCTGTCCCTTATAATTTGTTTTATTTAATAAACCAAAATCCCAAACAATGTTTTCTTCTTTTGGGAGAAAGAAGGGAAAGTCAGATAATTCTTAAATATATTTAAAGGGATAGTTGAATTAAATAGGTCTGCTAATTTGCATGTAGAGGAGAGATCATTTGCATAATTATCTTACTAATTTAATCTGTAAGTTTTGACTTCTGTTGAAAATTTATATTTTAATAAGAGACCCATAATTTGTATAGGAGGTAGAATGCCTTTATTGGGAAATAGTAGATTTAAATGAATTAAATCTTAAGAATTCTTGAGCTAAATGGGATTATTTATACTTTTATTCCTTTTCTACTTTTATTCTAGTGAGGAGGAAAAGTAATAATAATAAATTAGGCTAACAATAATATTGTTCTGAGTTTTCTTTAATCAGAATGTTAAAATATACTTTTAAAAAGTTCTTTTTTAGCCGGGCGCCGGTGGCTCACACCTGTAATCCTAGCTACTCAGGAGGCTGAGATCTGAGGATCACAGTTCAAAGCCAGCCCGGGCAGGAAAGTCTGTGAGACTCTTATCTCCAATTAACCACTAGAAAACCGGAAGTGGCATTTTAGCTTAAGAGGTAGAGTGCTTGCCTTGAGCTGAAGAGCTGAGGAACAACAGTGCCCAGGCCCAGAGTTCAAGCCAACCGACAAAAAAAAAAAAAAGTTCTTTTTTAAGGGAAAAATGGGTTAAGCAAGAGAAAGCATGTCCAAAAAGAAATGTACTCTTATGTAACTGTAACCCCTTTATATATCACCTTTATAATATATAAAAAAACTGTTTTTGAAGTAATCTTATCATGATAGTAATTGCATAATGTACAGTTACATAATTAGAAAAAATTTTCCCCTCCTTTCCTAGGTTTATTTCTAAAGTTGAAGAAGTCCTGAATGACTGGAAACTGATTGGAAACTCTGTGGGAAGGCCACTTGAAAAGGTCAGATCTATTTATTAGTGTCTCTAAATTGGTATTTATTTTGAAACTTACATGTTTAATCCTTTTCCTGCACTTGCCACATTTGAATTAAATGTTTAGAAATTATGCACATAGGCGCTGAGTTCAAGCTCAGACCTAGCACCAAAAAAAAAAAAGTTACATATAGTGTATAAACACCAAGTAGCATCTGGAAGAATTTGGATTTGAATTTATAGCAAATACTATGTGAAAGACTTTTGCAAAATCTTTAAAAAATAATATATGTTGGGTCTGCTGGCTCAGTAGTAGAGTGCTTACCTTGCATGCATGTGGCCCTGGGTTCAATTACTCAGTACCACATAAGCAGAAAAAAAAAGCTGGAAGTGGCGCTGTGGCTCAAATGGTAGAGCACAATCTTGAGCTGAACATCTGAGGGACAGCACCCAGGTCCAGATTTCAGGTCCCATGACTGATCCGGAAAAAAAAAAGTCATTTTTGTGCCAGTTTTCTTTTTATTTGATACTTATCTTTCACCTTATTTCTTGGAATGTGAAATGTCTTTTTTCAAAGTTTTTTCATCAGGAAAATTGGGCTTTTTATTTCTTGGGTAGAATATTTTGTTTAATGAGGAAAAACCTTGGTGTTAAAACTCATAACCTGCAATTCATAGCTCTCATGCTTTATAACTAGGAGTAACCTTTTTTTAACATATAAATGTTTTGAGGATTTTATGTAAGAATGAAAAAAGCAGTGTTAAAATTGAGGTGAGGGGCTGGGAAGGTGGCTCAGTGGTAGAGTGCTTGCCTTGCATGCATGAGACCTTGGGTTCGATTCCTCAGTACCACATAAGCAAAAAGAAAAAAAAATCCGGAAGTGGTGCTATGGCTCAAGTGGTAGAGCGCTAGCCTTAAGCTGAAGAGCTGAGGGACAGTGCCCAGGCCTAGAGTTCAGGCCTCAGGACCGGACTCAAAAAAAAAAAAATTGAGGTAAAACTCAAATTCTAATTCAAGATTATGATTTTTTACTATAAACCACACTACAAATGTATTAGAAGCAGATATTCTGAGAACAAATCTTGATTTTCTCAGTTCACTAAGGATATTAACAATTTAATACTGTGTACTGTCTTAGTTTGTTAAATTCGTATAAAGTAAAATTCATCATTTTGTTATTGTAATCTCTTATTTAATAATAATAATATAATTGGCATTGTAAGCCCTTTAAGAACTCAATTTTCAATATTTACCAAGGTTTTCTAGCATTATGGTGGTCACAGAATTTGAATCTATGAATCTGTTATCTATAGAATATAAGCAGATAAAGCAACCCTAGAAAGTATACATCATTTTAAGATTTGTGGGAATATACAGAGTAAATTTATATTCTGTGTCAAAATATTTTTTTGTGTTGATTTTTCATTAAAGAGAAAATGCGAAGTTCTCAACAGATCATTCTATTGTACTTACTGCAAACACATAACATAATTGATGTCTTCTAAGATTAAAGGCAAAATAAGCTAGATATTACCTGGAAGAGGAAAAAAGACTAAAAAAACTTTTTTCATTGTCATTATAAAAGTGATGTACCGAGGGTTACAGTTACGTAAGACTGGTAAAGAGTACATTTCTTTTTGGAAAGTGTCATCCTTGGAAAAAAGATTGGTATTACCGAAAAAGTGTGTGTGTGTGTGTGTGTGTATGTGTGTGTACACATGCACATATACATATGTATATTTATTTGATAGTAAAACATTAAGTTTATTGGAAGAAAAAGTACAGACTTCATAGAGGGGAGCTCTAGAGAAGGGAGTCCATTAAATTTCCCCCACGGAAGCAGCTTTTATGTTTTATTAATTCTCCTCCCCCCAGGACATGATTGGTCAGTGTCCCTTATTGGCCTCTGCCATTGGGCATGTCTACTCCAGGTTTTTTAAATTGTTCTTGCTTTCCTTTCTTGTTTGTTTTTGTTCTTTTCTTTTTTGATAAGATTGGAGAGCCTGAGTAGCTTCTGAGATACTCCTGCTTCAGCCCCAAGTGCTGATCAATAGGTTCTTTTTTGCTGTTGTTGTTGGTCATGGGTCTTGAACTCAGGGGCTAGGTGCTATCCCTGAGCTTTTTTGCTCAAGGCTAGAGTTCTACTACAGTGCCACTTCCAGTTTCCTGGTGATTAATTGGAGACAAGTCTCATGGATTTTCCTGCACAGGCTGGCTTTGTACCACAATCCTCAGATCTCATCCTCCTGACTAGTTAGGATTATAATTTGTGAGCATCAGCACCCATCTTTTGCTGTCTTTTTCTTTTTGGTGAGGATAATAAAAGATGTAACTCAGTTGACCCAG
Source organism: Dipodomys ordii (assembly GCF_000151885.1). Taxonomy (NCBI): domain Eukaryota; kingdom Metazoa; phylum Chordata; class Mammalia; order Rodentia; family Heteromyidae; genus Dipodomys; species Dipodomys ordii. The sequence goes on from NW_012267349.1 coordinate 3,215,922, forward strand.
TAATGTACGTAACAATGGTTATGGTAGTTTGCAGATTCATTTATTCATATACATGACACATAGCTTGTTTGTTGTCAGTAAATTTTTGTTGAATCTCTCTCAAAAATATATGATTAATCCCTTGAATTAGAGAAAATAAATATAAACAGATTATATATTCAGCTGATTGTATGTTTTGTTAAAATGTGACATTTTTAAAACCTTATATAAAGGGCAGACATTTTTCCTAGATAGTTTAATACATTTTTATTTTTCTACATTTAGTTTCATAAGCAACTATGAAACAGGTTCTTTTTTTCTCTTTTTCTCTTTCAAGTATAAATTTAGTAATTTGATGCTTTTTTTCTAATTAGTTTTTTTTCTAAATTTATATATATTGTAATTGGTTTGTTTTATGGATGAGTCTTTTTCTAAAAAGTAGTAAACGTGAGAAATTCAGTTGTATTTTTCTACAAGGAATAAATCTTTAAAATCAGATATTTGGATAGTTCATATATATTAAATTTTCCTCCCGACTTCTGACTCAAGTTACAAAAGACTTCTTCCTTTCAGCTATTCCCTTTTGTTCATTTATTTGTTTTATGCATTTGTCATTTGTTCATTGGTAGAGTGCCTAGAGAGCACTAGAAACTTCTTCCTCACTTGCTGCTTATCAAAATAGTTTTCCACTTCCATTCCCCACTTTCAGGTTGTTAGGTTTTCTTTCCTTTGTTCCATGGTCATTGTTTTTTCTTTTTATTTTCCTTTGGAGTGCTGGAAATTGAACCAAGGAAATTCAGTATGCTAGGAAAATACTGAGTTGTGTTACTAGCTCTTTCTCCATGGCCGTTTTGTCCATGCTCCTTCTCTTTGTTCTTTCAGAAAGGTAGATATAAACTAGTGATATGGAGATGTTCAGGCATTTAATCCGAATCAGATCCTTCAACTCATTTGTTTATGAAAATTATATTTTTGGGGTGCTAGTGGTTCACGCTTGTTATAGTAGATATTCATCAAGTAGAAATTGGGTGAATCACAGTCAAGGCCCAACAGTCAAGGCCCAATGGGGCCTTGAGACTCTGTGTCAACAGAAAAAAGCTGTATATGTTGGCACTTACTTGTCTCATCTGTCATTCCACTTAAGGGAAGATTTCTGTTAAGGGCTAGTCTCAGCAAGACCATATCAAGTAAAAGGGCTGGAGATGTTACAATATATCTACCTACCATGATGCCCTGAGTTCAAACCCCAGTACTACCAAAACCAAAATTGTATTAGAAACTGGATTTATCATATTGTAAAAATTATATTTCATCCAGGTTAAAGGATTCATAACTCCTTATAGCTAGAAGGGCTTTAAGCATCCTATATAAATGAAGTTCTTAGTCCACAGACTTTGTCTCATTAAACTGTATGTGTGGTTAATTTTGAATAAGACTATAATTTACTTGGGAGGGGGATCTGCAACATTCATTATATCCTTAAAAGGAGCCTCTGAAAACGGTTATTTTTGAATTACTATAGTTTTTAGAAGAACACATTCTGGTTTGATAGAAATTGTAGGTTTATGTAGAAAACATAGCTTGTTATCACATCTTGGCCTGAGATTGATTGATTGATTGATTGATTTAAGATGGTCTTACTGGCTAGCCCAGGTTGAAATTGAACTCTCCATTCTCTTGCTTCAGATTCTTCTAGTGCTAGTATTAAAGATGTATACCATCATGCCTGGTAGACAAATAATTTTGTCTTTAATGCCTCTGTATTTTTTTTTTTTTTTTGGTTATGAATCTTGAACTCAGAGACTGGGCTCTGTCCCTGAGCTTTCTTGCCCAAGGCTAGCACTCTACTACTTTGAGCCTCAGTGCTGCTTCCAGTTTTCTGGTAGTTGATTGGAGATGAGTCTCACATAATTTCCTGCCTGGGAACAGCATTCCTAGATCTCAGCCTCCTGAGTCATTAGTATTACAGGTGTGAGCCACCAGTGCCCAGCTTGTATTTTTTTTTTTTTCTTAAAGCGTTTTCTGGAAGTGGCTCTGTGGCTCAAGTGGTAGAGGGCTTGCCTTGAACAGGGGCAGCACCCAGGCCCAGAGTTCAAGCCCCACAACCAACAAAAACAAAAAAAATGCATTTTCTGTATTTTTAAAACACATATTCTGCCCATAGAGCTTCAGGATTTGCTATCCCTTAAAAGCTGTTTTGTTATGTTTTGTTTTTTGCCAGTCCTGGGGCTTGAACTCAGGGTCTGGGTGCTGTCAATGAGCTTCTTTTGCTCAAGGCTAGCACTCTACCACTTGAGCCACAGCACCACTTCTGGCTTTTTCTGTTTATATGATACTGAGGAATGAAACCCAAGGCTTCATGCATGTTAGGCAAGCTCTACCACTATCCCACATTCCCAGCCTAGCCCTTAAATGTTTAATGCTCCAAAATTACTTACTTCTTTTCTTGCTCCTGGTTTGTACTTTCACCCTCCTGTCCCAAGAGTTGGCATAGGTTTTTTTTTTTTTTGTCAGTTGTGGTCTTGAACTCAGGGCCTGGGTGCCTTCTCTGAGCTCTTTTGCTCAAAGCTCTTGCTTTACCACGGTGAACTACAGTTCCACTTCCACGTTTTTAGTGGTTAATTGGAGATAAGAATCTCTCATGGACTTTTCTGCTAGGGCTGGCTTGGAACCATGATCCTCAGCTCTCAACCTCCTGAGCAGGTAGGATTACAGGCTTGAGCTACCAGTGCACAGCTTCCATCAAGGATTTTAGTCCAAGTGCATATACCTGCAGTAATTATAAATATTCTTAAAAACAGACTATCCAGATTAATTCCCCTGCACTTAAAGACAGGAACTAATATCTACTTAGTGCCTAGTAAGCCCAGACAGTTTATATGTAAGAGTGTGCCTGGGCTGGCTTTGAACCATGATCCTCAATTCTCAGCCTTCTGAGTAGCTAACATTTACAGGTGTGAATCACTGGGGCCCAGCTGGCATGGTTTTTACTGTGGAAAAATACTACACTTGCATTTTAGGTGGACAATCCATTAGTATTAAATATATTGACATTATTATGCAACTGTGATAACCATCCATGTCTACTTTTTCATCATCCCAAACTAAAATGCTACTTATTCAAGAAAAACAAGCTCATATTAGAAGAATTGTACAATAGTTGTCCTTTATTAACTAGTTTGTTTCACTAAGCATAATATCTCCAAGGTTTGCTTATTCTGTATGATATGTATTTTACAGCAGAATTTCAGTCTCTTTAAAGTTTGAGTAATTTTCTATTGTATGTATGTAGCACTTTAAAAATCATATTCTTCCCTTGATAAACTTTTGGCTTGTTTCCACTTTTGACTATTGTGAATAATGTACTATGAACATATACATATATGTTCCTTCTTTGAATTCTTTTCAGCATGTACTACTAGTGGAATTGCTGGATCATATAGTAATTATATGTTTCATTATTTTGAGGAGCTCTTGTATTGTTTTCTACTGCAGCTGAACCATTCTATATTCTCACTAGCAATGCACAGGGGTTCCAATATACATCCTCAACACACTTGTCAGTTTTGGGTGTTGTATTTTGAATAATAGTGATCTTAATGGGTTTGGAGTGGTATCTCACTGTGGTTTTGATTCATGTTCTGTGTCCCAGTGTAGTCTCACGAGGTAGGTACTGTTATTTAAAGATAGAAATTAAGACACATAGAAAAAGCTAATGTACCCCAAATCAGTGAGAACTGTTCATCACCTAAGTCTTGTAGCCTCAGATACAGCTTTTCTTTTATGATCACTGTTGTAAATTACCTTCTAACTTTTTGCTTATGCCACTCTACTCTCACCTTTCCTTTCTAATTTTTCCCTTCTCCTATTTTGTGCAGGGGAATTCTCTAAACATTGTCGTATTATACATGCTTTTATGTAAGACTTCAGTGGCAATCTGGGCACCAGTGGTGGTGACTCACACCTGTAACCATAACTATTTAGGAGGCTGAGGTATGGGCATCATGGTTCAAAGACAGCACAGGCAGGGAAGTCAGTGAGACTCTTATCTCTAAGTAACCACTAAAAAAGCTGGAAGCAGGGCTGTGGCTCAAGTGGTAGAGTACTAGACTTGAGTGGTAGAAGAAAAAAAAAAGACTGGTGGCTTTCTTGAGTGTTAAGCCTCGATTCCTATGACTGATTCCTTCCTGTCATGATCAGTTTTCTGTTTTACCTACCTTTTCTTCTCCACTTCCTTATAGGAAACTTAAGCTAAATAGGGCTGTTTGTTCCCTAACAAACGAGTATTACCCCAAAGACTTGTCTCTTCTTCCTTACTAATTTTATACAGAAAAGACACTCTGAAATCCACTTTTTGGTAGCAGTCATCCATTTCTGACTTAGCTAGCATTTATCCAATCATCTTAAATTTGACCTACTGATGGTTATTACTTATATCTATCATATATAAATTCTGTATAGGAATCTATACCTTAGCTTCTACTGGAAGAAACAGAGCCCAAGTGGATCAGGTTCTAGCATTACCAGTTAGAGATGTGGTAACCTTGACCCAGTTTTTCAAACTCCTAACTTTTTCCCATCTGTAAAATGGGATTCATATATCGTAGTGTTAAGAGACTTTAAACATATCATACACACTCTTACATATAAATTGTCTGGGCTTACTAGGCACTAAGTAGGTATTAGTTCCTGTCTTTAAGTGCAGAAGAATTAATCTATATAGTCTGTTTTTAAGAATATTTATAATGACTTCAGGTATATGTGTTTGGATTAAAATCCTTATGGAAGCGAGGTGCTGGTGCCTCAAGCCTGTAATCCTACCTACTCACAAGGCTGAAGTCTGAGGCTCATGGTTCAAAGCCAGCTGGGCAGGAAAGACTGAGACTCTTATCTCCAATAAGCCGGAAACTGGAAGTGGCTCTGTAGCTCAAGTGGTAGAGCACTTGCTTTGAGCTGAAGAGCTGAGGGACAGTGCCCAAGCCCAGAGTTCAAGCCCCATGACCAACAACAACAACAAAAAAAAGGGAAGTGGCACTGTGGCTCAAAGTAGTAGGGTGTTAGCCTTGAGCAAAAGAGCTCAGGGATAGTGCCCAAGTCTCAAGTTAAAGCCTCAAAACTGACAAAAAAAAAAAAAAACCTTGATGAGTAAATATATATGTAGATATACACACCACTTACACATAGATGAAGTTAAATATAAAATGAGGTTATGTGAATAGAATCATAGTACTGTAGGTGGTATTTTGTGACTGGTTTCTTCCACTTAAAGGTTTGTCCATGCTATAGTGTTATCAGTACATCATTCTTTTTTTATTGCTGAATAATATTTTATTGTATGGATAAAACTCATTGATTTATCCATTTGTCCATTATGGAAATTTGGGTTCCTACCTTTTGGTCACTATGAATAATACTGCTATTGACATTTATTTATAACTTTTTTTTACTATCAAAGTTAAATGTTGGGGTCAGTTCCTATTATTAGGGGGTACAACTATGTCTTGTGTGCAAAACAGTTGGATAAGGCCTCTGTTAGGCATAGATCATAGTAAGGGAATGGAAGAGTGAGCCCATAAGACCCTGACAGCAAAGCCATCACTCTAGGAAAGTTCCAGTGCTATGCAACCTGTAAGGCATCATCTCTCAGCTGACAATGAGACTTGAGCTGGTGTGGAATGAAACAAAGAGTCCAACCTATTTTCTACTATTCTGGGTATTTTATATAATATTTTAATATTCCATTAATTTGAATGCAGATGTTATGTTTTTCCTAATTTATATGTTTTCTCACTTTTTTTGTGTGTGCTGGTACTGGAGCTTGAACTCAGGCCCTTAGCTTTTTCACTCAAAGGTGGCACTCTACCACTTGAGCCACAGCTCTACTTCTGACTTTTTGCTGGTTAATTGGAGTCTCATTGACATTTCCTGTCTGGACTAGCTTCAAACTGTGATTCTCAGATCTCAGCCTTATGAATGTTAGGATTACAGGCTTGAACCACTGGTACCCAGTTTATGTGTTCATTTTTATTATCTGCATATGGTCCTCACATCTTGGTGAATTACCAGATTAATTTTGTTGAGTTAGAGTTGCATATCTAGATATATCTAAATATATACCATGTTGGAATTTGGTGTCAAATGGATTTGGTGTCAAATGATTTGATGTCAAATGATACCACTAAGAGGGGATGTTAAAATGTTATTTTTCAGTTCAGCTAATTTTGAAAAGTGTTTTGGAGACAAAACTTGAGTGCATTCTTTATTGAGCATAACCAAATTCTCGTTAACATCATTATTGGTAAGGTTGGCAGTATTGGTATTAGTACTAGAATCTTGAATTGGGTTCAGCTTTATTACAAATTTAGAACATGGAATTGGCTCACAATTTTCTGGACTTGTATCATGGTTTTAATCCTTAACTGCTATATATTGATCATTCTGACTAGCAGTTGTTATATGTATCATTTCATTACTTATTACAACTTGAGACTTTTGGTCTAGGCTTTGTATGTTGTAATTTAGCATAGATTAACTCATCAAAGAAAAGTATACATACAAAAATCATTATTTTGGAGGCTGGGAGCATGGTTTGACTGGTAGAACACAAGACTAGCAAGTATAAGACTCTTGAGTTCATAGTATTATCAAAAAACAAAGACAACTTTCCCCCAACTTTTAATGTACATCATACATAGCAGTTCTAATAACAAAAGATTAATAGTTGGTTTATTTGTATAGTCAAATCCTTAGAATGTTTAAAATATATTTTAATTCAAAATTATAAATTTTTTTTTAAACAACAAATCTAAAGCACTCAGACATGGCTATAAAAATATTGTTTAAGGCTCAGTAACTCATAGAATGGTTGCTTCTGTTTTTTTTTTTTTTTTTTGTCGGTCGTGGGGCTTGAACTCTGGGCCTGGGCGCTGTCCCTCAGCTCTTCAGCTCAAGGCGAGCGCTCTACCACTGAGACACAGTGCCACTTCCGGTTTTCTGGTGGTTTATTGGAGATAGGAGTCTCACGGTCTCTCCTGCCCGGGCTGGCTTTGAACCGCGATCCTCAGATCTCAGCCTCCTGAGTAGCTAGGATTACAGGCGTGAGCCACCAGCGCCCAGCTGCTTCTGTATTTTCCAGCTAGTTTTGGATGGACTGTGCTTGGCACAGTATTTCCTGATTCAGAGTGGTGATGTGTTGTAAATGACTGTTTACTTCTCCATTGGAAAGGACAGCTATGAGAGATTAGAAGCTCTGTGTGAATTTTTTTTTTAACCTTTAGTGGTCATATAAGTAAGATTTTTGTTTTTGTTGTCAGTCCTGGGTCTTGGACTCAGGGCCTGGGCACTGTCCCTGAGCTTCTTTGCTCAAGGCTAGCACTCTATCACTTGATCTACAGTGCCACTTCTGGCTTTCTGTTTATGTGGTACTGAGGAATCGAACCTAAGGCTTCATGCATGCTAGGCAAGCACTCTACCACTAAGCCACATTCCTAGCCTTCCTTCTATTCTAGAAGTTTCTTTTCCAATGAGAAGATTTAAATACTGAAGCTTAAGTTTGAAGCAATCTATTAAACAAATAAGTGCAACAAAAATGGATTCAGAATGCTTCTTTATGAAGCGGTTTCTTGTGTTGAATAATGCTGTGTATTAGGTTTGAAATTTTATTATAAAAATTTATTTTGACGCTATTTGTACCATTTATAAATTTTAATCAAGAAGAGCACTCACTGGTGGCTCACACCTCTAATCCTAGCCACTCAGGCTGAGATCTGAGGATCATGGTTCAAAGCTAGCCTCATCAGTAAAGCCCATGATACTCTTATCTCCAGTAAACCACCAAAAAGCCAGAAGTGGAGTTCAGGTGGTATCCTTGAACAACAAAATCTCAATGATAGCACCCAGGCCCCAAGTTCATGCCCGAGGACCAGCACATACACACAAAATAATAATTTTCAATTAAAAATAGATTAGTTACTCATGCTTGTAATCCTAGCTACTTAGGAGGCTAAGATGAATCAGTTTGAAGCCAGGCTCACACCGTTTTTTTTAAGACCCTGTCTCTAGTTATTCAGCAAAATGCTGGACTAAACATATGGCTCAAGTGGTAGAGAGCTAGATATGATAAAGCAAGTCCAGTGTGAATACAAGGTCCTGAGTTGAAGGCCCAATACTGGCACAAAATAAAATACAAAGTAGCTAATAGAATTCTTTCGTTGGTAGAAAAGTTTTTGTTGCATGTGAAGAGGCATGGGATTTACTCTGTATCCATGATTTTTAACATAGGCTCATAAGAAAATTATTTGGATATTATAATTTTTGTAAGTCACTCTAGTTAATATTCTAGGAGGCTTTTTATTTTCAAGAGTCACTGTGATAAACCTTTTTTTTACTTTCACTGTGTAGGAGATAGCTATAGATGAAATGTAAATTAATAGGAAAAGGGAAAATATCACTGTGATTAATAAACAAATATTTTAAGGTGGATTCTTTTTTTCCTCCATTATATAAAATGCAGGGTATATTTACTTCTGGCACTTGGGAAGAGAAAACAGATGAAATTTCCTTTGCTGACTTCAAGTTCTCAGTCACTCATCATTACCTTGTACAAGAGTCCACTGATAAAGAAGGAAAAGATGAAGTATTAGAGGGTAAGGCTTGAGCTGAAAAATCTTGACTGTTAAGTGTGGTTAATTTAGTTCTTATAACTCAGTAGTAGCCTCACAGAATGTTTTATAATATGTAAAATTGAAGTAAAGTTTGAAACAATACATGCAAATGAAATACAAGAAGAATTATATTGCTGTTCATCTTAAATTTAGTTCAATCAGCACATCTTTAATACCCAGAGTGCATTAGATATTCTACTAAGCTTTGTATAATCTAAATTTAAATAAAATGTGCATCCCAGTATGAAAGGCAAGATCCTTAACAATTTACAGTAGGTAGAAAGTGATAAATGATGTCCCAAGGACAGATAAAGTTCTACTGGCGTTAAGAGGAGAAGAGGTAACTTTTAATTAAGAATTATAGAAGTTTTAAGGAAATTTGGTCTATTGAATATACCATATATATTTCAGATACACTCGAAATTTTGTACTTAAGACCAAGTGGATTAAAATTATGATTTTTTTTCTACCCAGATGTCATTGGCTCACTCCTGTAATCCTCCCTACTTGGGAGGTTGAGATGAGAAGGATTGAGGTTTGAAGCCATTCCAGACATACACATTCATTAGACCCCCATCTCAACCAATAGCTAGGCACAGGGATACATTCCAGTTGCCTGGGTGGCTATGATCAGAATTGTAGTTCAAAGCGGGCCTGATTATTAAAAACATGAGACTCTATCTCACTCAAGGAAAATGGACATGAAAGTATAAAATAGGAAGATCATGGTTCAGGTACAGGCTCAATAAAAGGCAAGACCTTATTTTGAAAATAAGCAATGGGGGCTTGGTGGTAGAGTGCTTGTCTTGCATGCATGAGGCCCTGGGTTGGATTCCTCAGCACCACATAAGCAGAAAAAGCTGGAAATGGCTCTGTGGCTCAAGTGGTAGAGTGCTAGCCTTGAGCTGAAGAGCTGAGGGATAGTGCCCAGGCCCAGAGTTCAGGCCCCATAACCAACAAAAAAAAAAAAAAAAGAAAAGAAAATAAGCAGTGTAGCTAGGCATTGGTGATTCACACCTGTAATTCTCGATATTCAGGAGGGTAAGATCTGAGAATCACAGTTCAAAGCCAGCTGAGACAGGATCATCCATGAGACTCTTTTCTTCAATTAACCTCTAAAAATAAAGCCGAAAGTTGAGCTGTGGCCCAACTGGTAGTGTTAGCCCTGAGCAAAAAAACCCTCAAGGACAGTGCCTAGTCCCTGAGTTCAATCCCAGAACCAGAATTTAAAAAAAAAAGAAAAACTGTAAAAATGTGTTAGAGGTGTGGCTCAGTGTAGAAGGCCCTGAATTCAAAGCTAGAGTAATGCCAACAAAAAATTTTTTAATGATTTTTCTACTTGCTAGTTACTTGGCCTTTCTAAAATCAAATCAATTCATTTGTAAAGTGAAGTGGTACTGTTCAGAGGATTAATGTGAAGAAAGAGTAATACAAATGGTGTGGATTTGACCAAAGTACATTATATGCATAATATGTATATTATATGCATAATAGGAATATCACAATGAAACCTTTTTTGCAGTTACGCTAATAAAGAGTAATGAAAACATTTAAAGGATATTGATTAATGAAGTATTATTAATGAGATACTGTTTTTAAGTCCTTATTACCTGAAACATGCTAGCTACTTAGTAACTGGGGCTTTTAATTACTACTAGGTCAAATAAACTGTCCTGAGATACACTAGTGTATAACAGTATGTGGTTAAATAACTTGAATTTCAGAACTGCCAGTCAAATATAGTATTCCCTCTTTTCCAGAAGAGTATGTTCTAAGACCCTGTCTCTACCCCCTGCCTAGTAGATACATGAGGACACTGATAGTATCTACACCTCTCTGTGTTTTCTGTTGTTTAATTTACAAATTAGTTGTGGTAAGAAATTGATAACAATAACTAATAAAATAGAATAAATGCAGCAATATACTACAGTAAAACTACTTAAAACTAACTATTGTTGCTGATCTGGGTAGCGGTAGCATATTACTTGGGAGACAGAGGAAGGGAGATTTCAAGTTCCTGGTCAGCTTGAGGTATATAGCAAGACTTTGTAGATAGATAGATAGATAGATAGATAGATAGATAGATAGATAGATAGATAGATAGATAGATAGAACAAAACATGAAACCTTATGAATTGTATATTTCTGGAATTTTCCATGTAATATTTTAGACTACCTTTTATAGTAATGCATAGAAAGTAAAAACATTTAAGATGGATACTGTACTCTTAGAGAAAGCAGTTTAACATTTATCAACATAAACCTGAAATATCTATGCCTTTGTGTGCAAGTAGCATCATATTAGCTTTAACTATTACATATATTCCCATAAACAAAAGTTACTTAATACTTGAATCTGGGTCATACTAAGACTAATATTGAATATATATACATAGAGGATAACTATATAGCAAAATACAAATATTCAGGTAGAGTAACAAAAGGAAAAATGTGTATAGTTGGTAGATCTGAAGGTAGCTCAGGGATATGTAGGTTCAACATTCTGCTGATAAATGAAGGAAACTAGCTGGGCACCGGTGTCTCACGCCTGTAATCCTAGCCACCTAGGAGACTGAGTCTAAGGATTGTGGTTCAAAGCCAGCCCGGGCATGAAAGTTCGTGAGACTTTTATCTCCAATAAACCACTAGAAAACCGGAAGTGGCACCTGTGGCTCAATCAGTAGAGTGCTCACCTTGAGCTGAAGAGCACAGGGACAGCACCCAAGCCCAGAGTTCAAGTCCCACGACCTACCAAAAAAGCAAAATAAATAAATAAATGAAGGATGGAAACTGTTCAAGATAGAGAAATATTTTATTCATTGGAGCAAAGCTCATAAAGGAAAAGCTGTTATAATGAGGTGGCTTTAAATCAGTGTTTCTGATATAGATGAAGAGAATTGTAGTATAAGAGAAGATAAAAATGAATTTAAGATAGTTGCTGGTAGCTCACACCTATAATCTTAATTGCTCAGGAGACTGATCTGAGGATTGCGATTCACAGCAGTCCCAGGCAGATAAACCTTAGAGACTCCTATCACCAATTAATTAGCAAAAAAAAAAAAACAACAAAATCTGTAGGTATAGTTCAAATGGTAGAGTGGTAGTTATGGGCAAAAAAGCCAAAAGCTTGAGATCCTGAGTTTAAGACCTAGTACTAAAATGTGCTTGTGTGCATATAGATGCACACACACACATGTGCTGTGCATGTGCCCACACAAGGGTAAGGATTGTTACTTATGTGTATATGTATATGTACTGAACAGTTTTCTTTCTGGTTGTAATTAAAGCTGTAGCTAATGGTAAAAGCTACAAGCAAACTATAAGCTCAGCTAATTTAGAGATACATACTTAAAACTATTATGAGCTGTCAGAAGATCTTTTTGTTATCTTGGAGTTGTGTATTGTTTTTAGTTAAATGGAGTGGCAAGTCATTAATGCTTTCCATTCTCTTAGTGAATTACCACAATATAAATTTGCCAAGCAATTATAGTTACCCAACAGCTGGAAATCTTTTATAATGAGTCATTACTCTTTGTGATCTGAACTTAATATAATTATGAGTATAAATAACAATGTTAGTATCTTATTTTTTAATTAGGTTTTTATTTAGCATACGTGGGAGTCTTGTGATAATTCCATGGAGGTATATAGTGTACTTTGTTAGTATCTTATTATAGATTGCAGATTAGGTGCTTCAAAGTACATGAGTTAGAAATAGGAAACTGGGTAGAGGCTTTATAAAAATATTTAAGATGACCATAGTTACAGAAAAGAATACCTAAAGGAAGTGATAATAGACTTAACAGATACCTAAGTAAAATTTTGAATAAAAATAGAGAAGTATGAAAGGAAGAACAAACAAGATTTTTAATAAAGTTGGGAAGTTGCTTAATGATATAGAAGAAAAAAATAAGCATAGAATTGGTATACACTCTTTTTGTGTGTGCCAATTCTGGGCCTAGGGACTGTCCTGAAGCTCCTTTTGCTCAAGATAGCATTTTATCGCTTGAGCTACAGCACCACTTCTGGCTTTTTCTGTGATTAATTGGAGATGAGAGTCTCACAGGGACTTTCCTGCTTCGGCTGGCTTTCAGCCATGATCCTCAGATCTCTGCTTCCTGAGTGGCATGAGCCATTGACACCTGGCAGTATATGCTTTTTTTTTTTTAATAGTTTTGTCTGAAGTGGTCAAGAGGAGGATATAAAGAAACTCCTAGTTATAATTCTTTAAAGAACTGCAGAACTATACAGTGTAGCAGGATGTTTCTTTCCTCAAATATGTTATAAAATTCTGTCTTAAATTGAATTTATGCCTTCATTTTAAAATGTTTTTATAGATGCCATTCCACAGTCTATGCAAGATTTGCTATGTATGAATAATGACTTTCCTCCAAGAGCACATTGCCTGGTAAGATGGTATGTATTCCTTTTATTCTTATGTCTTCCAATATGTTTGTCTGGGAGACCCCAAGTCTGCCCTTAGGCTTAATCATTTGTTCAGAACCTTCACAGGCTGCAGCATCCGATTACATTTACAGCTGAATTTTAGTTAGGCACTACCCTAGTCTGTGAAACATGTTATGTAGAAGAGTTAAGAAAAGGCTATTTGACTGCAGTTCTTAGAAATGACTGATTGCAAAACAAATAATAAAATAAGAGAAATGACTGATTACAAGGTCAGCTCTTGACTAGCATTTGGAAATTTGGATTTGAGAGGGATTCTCACCATTCCCAGAACTGATAGTTACTTGTTATGCCTAAACTTTTATGTAAGAAATATAATTTATGCTGAATATCTGTTTTCCTTCTGGGAGTCTGAACAGCCCCTTGTTTAAAATCCTGAGGGCTGAGCCTCTAACAAGTTTCCCTGATAATGTTTCACAAGTATTGTCACAACTAATTGCAGAGGGAATTGAGTACAACCTGTAGGATTTCATTAGAAAACAACTTTAAAACTTGCCTATTTGCTGAATTTGGCCTCACATGCCTTTCCTCTTCCTGATTTTTGCTTTGTAACCTGCTGATACAGGGCCAGGGATGTAACTCAGCAGTAGAGCTTGGATGACAAGTACATGCCACTATGCCCAGCTTTTATTGGTTAACATGGAGCTTGTGAACTTTTGCCCAGTTGTCTCCAACTGAAATATTCCCAGTCTTAGTCTCCTAAGTAGCTAGGATAATAGGCATGAGACACTATGCTTGGCTATATCATAAAAAATTTATGTGTAATGTTGGAAATTGAAGTAAAAATGTTAATTTCAAACAGTATGTGATAATAAAATTCACCTATGTCTAAACTATGAATATGTTGCATTAATGTAAGAGGTACATCATATTTAATAGGCTTCTTCCCAGGCTCAGGTGGCTCACACCTGTAATCATAGCTACAGGAGGCTGAGATCTGAGGATCCTAGTTCAAAGTCAGGAAAGTCCATGAGACTTTTATCTCCAGTTAACTACCAAAAAGCTGGAAGTGGAGTTGAAGGTTTCTTCGTGTGTGTGTGTGTGTCTGTGTGTGTGTGTGTCTGTCTGTCTGTCTATGTCTGTCTGTCTGTCTGTGTCTGTCTCTCTCTGTCTCTCTGTGTCCATCCTGGGGCTTGAACTCAGAGCCTGAGCACTTTCCTGAGATTTTGCGCCCAAAGCTAGCACTCTACCACTGAAGCCACAACTCCACTTTTGGCTTTTTTGTGGTCAGTTGGTGATGAGTCTCACAGACTTTTCTGCTCAGGCTGGCTTTGAACTGTGATTCTCATATCTTATCCTGAGTAGCCAGGATTATAGATCTGAGCTACTGGTATTCAGTTTCTTTGGTGTTCATCTCAGTATGCAATAGTGGTTCAATATCTGTAAATCAGTAAATGTAATATAACTCATTAACAGAACCAACACAAGAATCACATCAGTATCTCAGGGACTTTTGACAAGATCAGTGTCCTAAATGGCCCATGTTTTCTCTCATATCCAGACATGATAAATTATATAGGCCTCACTAGATACTCTTTGTGCCTTGGATCACATGAAATGATACTTAATGAAATGAGCTCCAAGAAATGGAAACAAGAAGTTTTTTTCTTTTGTTATTGTTTTTATTTTCTTTTTGTCTGGTTTGTTTGTTTAGTTTATCTGTCTTTCCGATGGTAAGCAAGAAAGAAATGGAAGGACAAAGGGTGAGCAAATGCAGCAGTAGTACTCGCTAGATACTATGTTGAAAATGAACTATACAGCTTGTGGGTGCTAATGGGAGGGAAAAGCTGGGAGAGAGCAAAGGAAGGGTGACACTATCAAAAACAAATGTACTCATTACCTACTTGTGTAATTGTACCCCCTCTGTATATCACGTTTATAATAAATACAATTTTAAAAGAATCAACGTCCTTTTATTATAAAAGCTCAATATTATGACAAACCTGCAGCCAAGATCATACTTAATGTTGAAAAACTAAAAACATTCCCTCTAAAATCAGGAGAAAGACAAGGAGCTATTACAATGGTATTTAAAATTTTTCATTCCTAAATTGTTCATTGCTAATCTATGTAATACAACTGAATTTTGTGTGTTGACTTTGAGTCTTGTAAACTTGCTAAACTCCTTGGTTCTAGGAGTTTTGTGGCTTTTTTGACTATGAGCTTAGTTTGTTTTTCCTCTCCATTTCTTTGTCTTCAACCTTTTGCTTTTTAAGATGCTGGCTAGAATTTCTAATAAAATAACTGAAAGGAGAGATGGAGAGTTGATGTCTTAACTAGTCTTTTGCTATTAAGGATGAATTTTGTTTATTTTTGTTGATGGTGATACTAGGAGTTTTGGTGATTTGAACTTAGGATTTTAGACTTGCTGGGCAGATATTCTATGCTTGAGCCATACCCTTAAATCCTTCCTATGTTTTCTTTTATAATGTTGAGATAGTTTCCCTGTAATTCTTAGCTGTCAGATTTTTTTTTAATGTGTAGATGTTGAATTTTTGCTTTTTAAATTTAGATACAATCATTTGGACTTTAGATTTTTAATTTGGCGGCTGCTTTGATTGCTTGGATGTATCAAGATAAGGATTATTTCTTCATTGTGTAATTTGTACTCATTCATCTCTATATATTGCTGAATCTGAGATGCTGGTATTTTCTGTACCTATGTTCATGAGGAATATTGGTCTGTTGTGTTCTATTGTCATACTTTATTTTAGATATCAGAGTAATACTGATCTCTTAATGTTAGTTGGAAGTGTTTTGTTGTTTTTTTGTGTGGTACTGAAGATTGAATTCTCACATACACTAGGTGAGCACTGTATGACCAAGCTGTATCCTCCATCTGCATTCCTGTTTTCTGGGATATTTTGTAAAACTGATGTTGTTTAGAGTTGTTTAGTAGAATTTGCCATTGAAAATACCTAATCCTAGAGTTCTCATTTTACTGAGACCTTTTCAAAGTCTAAGCTTTAAGCAAAAGTCTTTCAGTGTTCCTAACCTTATGTACACTCATATATCTGAGTAGCCATTGAAAATGTAGGTGGATATGATTGTGCATACCTGTAATTCTAGTACTCAGGTGCTTTTTAGGTGGGAGGATCATGAGTTTGAGACTAATGTGGGCTACATAGTGATTTCTAGGCCAGCCAAGGATATATAGTGTGATATTGTCTCAAAAAAACAGTAAAACAACAATCTCTGTACTGATTTGTATCAACCATGCAGTCATTGGTGGCATATCTAAAATATATGTAGTTTTCTTGTTCTACTGCCTTATAAGCAAAAGCACAGCTGTAGATGATAGTGTCTGGCTGCTTATATTCTTTTGGAAACATAGCTTATTGTCCTAGCCTTATTTATATGTAATATGAGGCTGGGATATTCTTAGAAGTTAGTCTGGATATGTTCCCAAAACTTTCTGAGTTGGGTATACCTTATCAGCCTCACATTATGACTGCCAGGATAAAATACATGGTATTCTCAGACATGAACAGAGTTTGTTTTTTTTCTTCCTTCATCCTCTGTCTCCTTAATTCTCACACATTATAGTCAGTTTTGTAGTTATCTCTGTGAGTCATATCAATAAGCATTTAGCAGCTGATAGGCTTATCCTGTAAAATCTCAGTTCCTACTCTTGTCTGTCCTGGCCTAAATCCTGATAATCCTCTGGGATACTTGAGTCACCTTCCATACTTCGTTCTCCCATTCAGTTTCTTCTTTGTTTCTATCACCTAGGATTCTCAATTTTTTTCTTCCAAGTCAATCTATTTTTTGTTGTTGGTCGTGGGGTCTGAACTCTGGCCCTGGGCGCTGTTCCTCAGCTCTTCAGCCAAGGCTAGTGCTCTACCACTTGAGCCACAGTGCCACTTCTGGCATTTTCTGCTTATATGCTGCTGAGGAATTGAACCCAGGCCTTTATGCATGCAAGGCAAACAGTCTACCACTGAGCCACCTTGCCAGCCCCAAGTGAATCTATTTTTAAAACATTGTAATTTAATCTTTCAGGGAAGGGAGGAATCAGTCTTCTATATTGTTGACAGTTACTTTAAAGTCTTTATAAACATTAGGAAGCCAAACAAAGCATTTGAGTATTACTTTAATATTTCTTTATTTTATTATCATCTTCATTGTTTTTGGTCAGTCGTGAGGCTTGAACTAGGGGCCTGGGCACTGTCCCTGAGCTCTTTTTGCTCCAAACTAGTGTTCTTCCACTTTGAGCCACAGTGCCACTTCTGGTTTTCTGGTGGTTAATTGGAGATAAGTGTCTCAGACTTTCCTGCCCAGGCTGGCTTTGAACCACAGTCCTTAGATCTCAGCCTCCTGAGTAGCTAGTAATACAGGTTTGAGCCACTATTACCCAGCTTCATTTAATAACTATTACTTTTAACATTTATTGTATTGTGAGCCAGACACAAGGATACCAAAAAATAAAATATAGTCCCTGATTCAGGAAGTTATGGGATTTGTAGAGGAACAGACAGTGACAAAAACATGATAAATGCTTATAGAAGGCAGCACAAGTTTTGATAAAGATATTATGCTCCCTGACTTACAAAGATCAAGTCAGGAAAATGTTTCTCAGAGGAGTTGATAACTCACTTGAATCCTGGAACAAAAGTGAGAATAAGTCATATGATTTCAGACAAAATGATATTCAGGACAGGAGAGCCATATTAGGAGTGGTAATACCTAAATCAACTTGTAACTTGCAAGTTATTGTTGGTAAGCCTAGATTATAGCAATAGAGATCCAAGCATGGCTAACAATAAGATGAACTTATTATTTTTTTTACTGTTTTTGAGTATTGTAGAACTAACTGATGTGTCCTTTTAAGATGATTTCATAAGCTTTCAAACTTCTGTTTTTTTCTATAGATTTAAAAACTAATTAAAGAAATTATATATTTTTTTAAAATTAATTTTATTTGTGAACATACTGTACAGAGGGGTTACAATTACATGGGCAGGATAATGCGTACATTTCTTACCAAGCATTGCAGCCTCCTCCTTTGTTT
>NW_012267349.1:3234548-3251232 GCF_000151885.1 Dipodomys ordii
CATCTACTGAGGGGCATCTGGGTTGGTTCCATATCTTAGCTATGGTAAATAATGCTGCAATAAACATAGTTGTGCTGGTAGCTTTAGTGTGGTAGAAATTATATTTCTTAAAAAGAATGCAAATTACATCACGCTTCCCAATAACTGTATGATAACATTTTCACATATGAATTTTTTTGTGTGTGCCAGTCTTGAGCTCAGGGCCTGGGTGCTGTCCTTGAGTTTTGTTTTAGCACTTGAGCCATAGCTCCACTTCTAGCTACGTTTAATTGTCGATAAGATTCTCAGAGGGCTGGGAAGGTGGCTCAGTGGTACAGTGCTTGTCTTGCATGGGTGAGGCCCTGAGTTGGATTCCTCAGCACCACGTAAGCAGAAAAAGCTGGAAGCGGGGCTGAGGCTCAAGTGATAGAGCACTAGTCTACAGCTGAAGAGCTCAGGAACAGCGTCCAGGCCGAGTTCAGGCCCCATGACAGACCAAAAAAAAAAAGATTCTCAGAGACTTTACTGCCCCACCTCAGCTGGCTTTGAACTGTGATCCTCAGATTTCAGCCTCTTCAGTAGCTAGGATTATAGGTATGAGCTTGGCTGAACTTTTTTTTTTCAACTAAAGTCAATACTATAGCTCTGTATTATATACTTTGTACTTTATAGAAATAGATAGTAGATACTAGATAGTATCTAGTAGTAAGAAATTATATTTCTTAAAAAGAATGCAAAGATACTAGATAGTATCTACTATCTATTTCTATAAATATAGATAGTATCTACTATACTTCTATAATGTAGAAGATTAGAAAAGTTGAGATTTTTTTCTTTAGAAATACTTATACATTTAATATAAGCTGAGCATGTAAGAATGAGATGAAATTAAATACAATTAAGTAACATTTTCAAATCAAACTTTTTTTTTCCTGTTCTGGGGATCAAACCTAGGGCCTCATATGCACTAGGGATGTATTCTACTACAAAGCTCTAGCCCAAGCCTCAAATCAAACCTTAGAAAAGATAATTTTGGCATTTTTATTAGATGCTCAGTTTTGGTTATTGATGTTTTCATTAGTTACTTTTGTATCTCTGTGACCAAATATCCTAAAGAACAACTTAAAGGGAGGAATTATTTATTTTGCTCATGGTTTCAGAGGATTCAGTCTATGGTCACTTGGCTCCATGCTCTTGGACAAGAACATCATGGTGGCAGGAGCATGTGGCAGGGGAACTTCTCATGGCACACAAGAAGCAGAGAAAAGGAGACAGGGAGAATAGCAGGTAAAACTTTTCAAGTCATGTCCCTGTTGACCTAATGCCTCCATCAGAGCCTCAACTCCTAAAGTTTCTACAACTTCTCAAAATAGTACAACCCACCATCTATGAATAGTAGTCAGCACATGAGCCTGTTAGTGGTATTATGTAAAGAATCATCTAGAATTGCTCTGTTTTCAGAGTCTGAAAGAAGAGAGTATGACAGCAAATCCCTTAATCTCAGCACTCAGGAAAACTGAGGCAGGAGGATGGTAAGTTCTAGGCCAGCATCGACTCCATAGCAAACCCTATCTCACAGAAATTAATAAAAAGGGATCATTAAAAGATAAGTGAGCGTGATCAGTTTTGTGTTCTATGAAATATAATTGATCTTGAGCTTTGTTGGATCCTTCTCTCCACTGCTTATTAAATACCTTTGAATGACTGTTCGCTAAAGTTTTCTATTGACATTTGTTCTCTTAATTGATATTCCTTATGATAATATAAATAGCTTAGGAAATAACATACACTTTAGCCTTAACAGACATGTATTATGCAAATATAAATTCATGAAATTTCTGTTGAGATAAATTTAAATAGGACAATATAGTAGATAAGACAATGAACCTTCTCACCACCCAGAGGATTCTTTTTATCCTAAACATAACTCCTGAAAATATAGGTTACACAGCAAGGAGGAAGTTAAGAGAACAGATGAAATTAAAATTGCTAGTCATCTGACTTTAAGATAAGGAGGTTTATCCTGGAATAATGTGGGAGGATCCAGTATACAGTTACAGTAACTTAACAGTTACTTAAAATGGGAGATGGGAGAGTCAGTGTCAAAATGGTAGGATGGAAGAACTCAGCCTGATGTTGCTGGCTTTGAAAATAGAAGAGGAACATGAGCCCAGGAATGAGAGTAATCTCTAGAATATGGAAAAAGGCAAGGAATGGATTGTCCTCTAGAGAATCTTCAGCTCTTTCCAGGCATGCTAGATTTGAAAGGTTAACAGAAATTGTCCAAAGAACAAAGAAGAAAAGTTCAGTGTAAAATGAACAGCCCCTTAGAGATATATGGAGTCAAATGTCCCAAGCATTCAGGTAATGGAAGTTCCCAATGAACTTATGGACTTTCCTGCCCAAGCTGGTGGATCCTCAGATCTCAGCCTTCTGAGTAGCTAGGATTACAGGCGTGAGCCACTGGTGCCCTGCTGCTTTGCTTCTTTAAAGAGGTTTTTGTTAGGTTTCATTCCTCATACCAATAATGTGACTTTTTTTTTGCCTTTATAAGCTTTTTTTAAAAAACTTTTTTTTTACTGTAAAATACTGTACAGGGGGGCTACAGTTACGTGCGCAAGGTAATAAGTACATTTCCTATCAAGCATTGTTACCTCCTCCGTTGTTTTTCCCCTACCATCCCTTCCCTCCCACCTCCACAACTATACTCCCTTTATAAGCTTTGTATTAACTGCATTCAAGGATGCCAGTTCATTTGGGACATGAAATGATAAAAGAAAGAGTTAGTGAATTTGAAAGAGTAACAAATTATCCAATCCAAAGAACAGACCAAAGAGAGTAAAGAGAAAAATGAGAAGAACTTCACAGATCTGTTTCAATGTTTAGCATTCCAAACTACACATAAAATAGGGGTGCCCAGTGAAGAAAAAGCAAATTGAAAGAAATAATGGCTTAAAGCTAGATTTGATAAAAACTATTCCTGAGAGACCCAGAGATCTCAACATATCCCAAATACTAAAAACACAAAGAAAAACCATACCTCGTAGTTGTATAAAGGAATTGCCATTTAACAAAGCAGTTTATGAATATGATGCATCTTGGTCAGTGTTACCCCTTTGAACTTTCTTACTCTTCCTTCTAAACTCACCCTTTCTCTGACTTTTCTTAAATTTGTAGGATACATACTAAAATTTTGCTGCATTTCCTACCCGCCACTTCATTTGTTTTTTTCCACTTCTCCTTGATCCCACCCTACTCTTTTCAAGTACTGGTTTCCTGGTATTTATTTTGTTAATCTTTGATTTAGCCAATCTAAGGACTTATATTCTGTGTTCTCACTTAATAACATTTGTATACACTTGCACTATCCCCAAGTATTCATTTATAAATTAATTATAGCTTCCACATGAAAGAGAACATGTGACTTATCTCTCTGGGCCAGACTTACTTCACTTAACATTATTTTGTCCAGGTCCTTCCATTTTTTTAAAGAAACTTAAGTGACTACTTAGTCACTTAGGTTTTTTTATTCTGTAGAAACATATATTCATTTTCTTTGTTTTTTATGTTTATTTCGTATGGTAAAATATTTTAACCATTTCTAGCTATACAATTCAGTGATACTGAGTACATGTTTATGTACTATCACATAATTTTCAGAATATTTTCATTAAACAACTTTCTCTTCTATGTCTCCTCTAGTAGCCACTATTCTACTTTCTATCCATGTCAAAGCTAATGTCCATATAATATGGTGATTAATGTAATGCAATGCTATGTATCAAACTTTCATTCTGTTTGAAGGTTAATATTTGTTTTGTGGGCATTTGTGTTGTTTCTTGTTCTGGTTCCATGTTAATGATGCTGTGAACATAGCAGTGTAGACTTTCGGTTCTTTGGAGTAAATAAGCAGAAAGTAGGGTGTCTTGCCAAGATGAATGAGGAGTCATATTTAATTTTTTTAGTAAGTAATTGTATAGAGGTTACAATTCTATAAGTCATTGTTATTCCTTCCGTTGTTCTTCCCCATTTTCCCTCTTCCATTTCTACCCTCAATCATGCTTAATCTTTTTAAAGAACAGCCATACTGTTTTCCACAGCAGTTGTATCATTTTCTGTTCCCACTAATGAAGCTTGAACTCTAGTTTCTCTCTATCTTGCTTTCATACTTTCGTGTGAGTGTCGCGTGTGCACACACACACACAAAAGTGTACTGGTCATGGGGCTTGAACTCAGCTCAGGTCCTAGTTTCTTTTGCTCAAGGGTAGCACTCTATCACGTGATCTACTTCTTGCTTCTTTTTTGCTCTGAATTGGGATCATCAGATCTTAGCTTCTTGAGTAGCTAGGATTATAGGCATAAGCCACTAGCACCCAGCTTTACTTTCATTTCTTGATAATAGTCATCCTAATTGGATGTGAACTATCTCATAACATCTTTTGGCATTCTTCTAGTTATTACTACTGTTGAACATCTTTTCATGTGTTTATTTGCCATTTGTATACTTTGGAATAATATCTGTTCAAATCCTTTGTTTTAAAATCTGGTTGCTCATTTTTTTGTTGTTGTTGTTTATTTTTCTTTCCCTCCATTTCTACCTTCTTCCTGTACTCTCAGTCTTACTAATGTTTGTTGACTTGGTGAAAGTATAGGAAGTATTTATAGTAAGGAAAGTAAATCCATGACTTTTGGCAGGTTAAATATCATAGAAGAACGGTTGTTTAATGGGGGTGATAGATTGGCATTTGAGAAAAAAAAATCTTTCAAAAAATTGGATTTGGCTGTTCAGTGGTAGGTTGGTGGGGGAAAGAGGCAAACACGAAAATAGGGATTTGTAACTATATGTCCAGAGATTATTAAATTAGGCGATCCTTACCTACCATAATTTTTTTTACTTAAAAGTTGTTTTTAAAATACATGGGAGGTAACTAGAGAATGAATTTTTAGTAGGCAAAAACAGTCAACTTGATCTTACAATTTTTTAATGTTTGGAAGCAGATTAATGTTTTTAAATAACTTGCCAACTAAATGGGAAAGTTTGTATTAATGGTGATACTATACCAAGAATAAGCTGTTTTCTGATAATTTTGCCACTCCTATTTAATATATTATTGCCTAAGATAATATGAGACGTCTTTTATTAGGATATTTAATAAGCATGTTTTTATTTTTAGATAGCATATGTAATTAAAGCTGATCATTATTTTACTGTCATTTAGTTAATCACACTTTCCTAATCCATAGACACAGTGTTGTCTATTACTTACAGCAAGATTTAAGTGTTTGCTTTTTGTTGTTGTTGTAAACTTTTAAGGTAAATGTGTTATGGTTTTCATGATTTCAGCAAATGGCTTCTAATTTGTAAAGAATAGAGGAGTGGATGATGGAAATCATTCTTTAAGAAGATTTAGGGGCTGGAGTGGAGCATGCATGAAGGCCCTGGGTTCCATCCCAAGCACTTGGGGAGAAAAGAGGGAGAGAGGGAAAGAAAGAAGAAAATTTAGGTGGTGGTTGGCAGTTGCCATGAAGGATGAGACATATCCTTAGTGCAAATTTGATATACATTCTTGCAGGAGAATTTTTTTATATTTTCCAAATAATGGTTTTTTTTGGGGGGGGATCTGGTTGTGGGGCCTGAACTGTGGGCCTGGGCTCTGTCCCTCAGCTCTTCAGCTCAAGGCTAGCGCTCTACCACTTGAGCGACAGCACCACTTCCGGCTTTTTTTTTCTGCTTATGTGGTGCTGAGGAATCGAACCCAGAGCCTCAAGCATGCAAGGCAAGTGCTCTACCACTGAGCCACCTTCCCAGCCCCCAAATAATATCTTTTATATCTTGAAATTTCCATTTAATGCAGTCATTCTTGTTTAAGGTACGGCCTGCGTGAGTTTGTGGTGATTGCTCCTGCAGCACATTGTGATGCAGTTCTCAGTGAGTCTAAATGCAACCTTCTTCTAAGTTCTGTTTCTATTGCCTTGGGAAACACTGGCTGGTAGGTACACCTCTTGACAAATCTAGACAAGCTGAATACTTTTTAATGATAACATATGAAGATGAGCGATTATTGAATGTTAGATTTCTGTCATAGTGAAGAACTTAGTATACATACTTGCATATTATACTAGATTTTGGCATAAAAGGATAATAAAATATTTTTGAATATTTATAAAGGGAATCATTGAAATATTCAATAGTATTTGAAATGAAGGCTATTTTTGTGCTTTGTTTTAAAGTTTTACTAACTTGCTCGACAAAATCTAGTTAAATGTTTGCTAGGTGCTGGTGGCTCACATCTGTAATCCTAGCTACTCAGGAGACTGAGATCTGAGGATCTCGGTTCAAAACCAGCCCAGGCAGGAATGTCCATGAGACTCTTATTTCCAACCAGAAAACTGGAAGTGGCACTGTGGCTCAAGTGGTAGGTAGAGTGCTCACCTTGAGCTCAAGAACTCAAGGACAGCGCCCAGGCCCAGAATTCAAGACTCACAACAACAACAAAAAAGAAATTTTACATATTTTTGAAAACTTTAAAAAGTTACTTTTAAGTACTTTTAGCCTCTGGTCCTAAATGAATCATATAAAATAATGAAATTTGCTTTATACTATTTTGCTATTTTGAGCTCTATTTCATATTATATAACTAAGGGATTAATGTAAATTAAATTTATTAGGGAAAACAATGTATTAGAATAAATGTTGTATCATATACTTTGTATTGTACCATAAGTGAATAATTTGAACATTTTTAAAATAAGAGAAATAGAATATTTACTAATGTTCCAATATTAACATAGGAATATATTTGTATAACCTATTATTATTTGAGGTAATTGTATTACGTAAAGCTACCATAAACAGTAAATTATTAAATTCTAATCATTGAGCCCATGAGAAATAAACTTAGGTTCCCATAAGCATCTGGTAACAACACTTTTATCAATTAATATATGGCCTTGTTTTATGTGTGTCTCTGTTTAATTATTCCTGATTATTTATTAGGATTGAATTCAATCAGCACTATGCCTTATTCCTGAAGGAAGTTTATGTAATAAGTGTATTTTATGTAAAAAAGATTGATAGCCTGGTCTTAGGAAGACTACCTTCAGAACTATGCTTGGGAACCATTTTGAATGAAATCAAACAAAAAGCACAGAAATGAGAAAAATAAATAAATAAACCTCAGTAGATCATAAAAAGGACACCTTTTTATAGTCTGAGAATTGAAACAGAAGGGCAGGTATTCAAAATTTTGCTGCTTTGTGCATTTCTGCACTATCCACATTGATTGAGATGTACTATCCACATTGATTTGAGGTTACAAATAGTGAGTAGACTAATTTCCAAGTATGGAAATTTCCTTATAGTGAGGGTCACCTTTATCTTTAAATGATAAATATTATTTCAACACAATGTTGGTTTAATTTTGTATTTTTTTATACTTATAGATTAGGTTTATCCTAAACTTGGAAAGAATAATATGATACACTGTTCCTCAAGAAAGAAATTTTACAAATAAGAGTATACTTTTGACATATCCTTATTTAGTGCTTTTAAATACATGAAATTAAAATAAGAAAGTTTTTAGGTTTTAGGTTATTCAGTGTTTAATGAACTTTCAATCTGTTCCTTTATAACCATGTCCTGAAGTCAGGTACCACTGTTTGTTCAAATTCATCACAAATGGCGAAGAATGTATGTGGGAGAATGTCAGGGACCTGGAGTCCGAACTGATTTTGAGATGGTTCATCTTCGAAAAGTGCCAAATCAGTACACTCATTTATCAGGTCTGCTGGATATCTTCAAATCAAAGATTGTGAGTTGGTCATGATATTGTCAATCTTATTTGGGATGCAGATAAAAGTGTCAATTTGCTAATTGGAGCATAAAGAAACATTTTTCTATACTAGTAATTTTTTTTTTTTTGGGTCCGGTTGTGGGGCCTGAACTCTGGGCCTGGGTGCTGTCCCTCAGCTCTTTAAGCTCAAGGCTAGCGTTCTACCATTTGAGCCACAGCGCCACTTCTGGCTTTTTTCTTATGTGGGGCTGAGGAATCGACCCCAGGGCTCAGGCATGCAAGGCAAGTGCTGTACCACTGAGTCACCTTCCCAGCCCTATACTAGTAATTTTTAAGGGCTAGATCATCCCACTTACTTGGAAGTGGAGACTGGATAGATGGCAGTTCAAGGCCCACATGGGCAAAAAGTTAGAGACTTTATGTCAACAATGAGGCTGGACCTGGTTGTTCACTCTTATAATCTTACGTACACAGAAGGGATAGATAGGTAGGAGGCTTATGGAGTGAGACCTTATCTGAAAATTAACTAAAGCAGAAAGGGCTGGGGGACTGACTCAAATGGTACAGTGCTTGAGTAACAAGGATGCCTTGAAGTCAAACCCCAGTACTGCCAAAATAATAATTAGAAGAATACTGCAGTTAGCCATATAAATTACTATGTATGCAATATCCAATTAGGAACTGAACTATTTTGTTTGTCCAGTTAACATTTACTGAATTGTTCTATTCCTTGTTCTTATGATTGAGAGCTGTGAGGCTAAATGGGATATGCTGAATGAGTTTTTGATGTACTGTAAGAAATAGTATAATGGTTATGGAGGAAGTACCTGTGTTGCTCTTGGAGAATAACATGTCATCTAGTTATCAGACTTAATAAACTGACATTAAATTCTAAAACTTTTTATGGATCAGTTAAAAATTGAGAAAACTGATACCATGTTTCCTGATAGGATACATTGAAGAAGATATACAATTGTTTATGTACCTTTTTCTAAAATGTTTTATATAAAACATGAAGAAGTAATCATATACTTCTAAGACCAACCTATTTTACAAAATAAAAATGTTGTCAAAATGTTAATATCATCATAGACAATAAAGACTAGAAGCTGTTTACATTCAAGGAGATTAAGTGCTACATGACACGAATGCAGTGCATGATTTCCACTGGATACTGGGTCAAAACAAATTAGCTATTAAGGACCCAACTTGAGACAGTTTGACAATTTTAATAAAGTGAACATTAGAAAATAAAAACTGTTAAACTTCTTGAATGTCATATATGAATTATGGCTGTACAGGATAATATCCTTGCTCTTAAGTGCAAGCTGAAGTTTTTAGAGATGAACCAGCTTAATAACTATCTTATTTTTTAAAAAATTGGCTAAATATCACACATATATGTATGGCAGTACATATGTAGTTAATAATTGATGAACTTGATGAGTCATAATCATGCTCAATGTACTAGTTTTCCTCAAGGTTTTAGAATTTAAAAATAAAAATGATGAGGAAAGCAAATGCTCAACTTTCTTATTTCCCTCCCTCCCTCTTTTTTCCTTCTTTTCCTCCATTCTTTTTTTCCTCCCTTTTTCCATCCCTTCCTTTCTTACTGCCTATAGGAGATTAAACTCTGGGCCTTAATCTTGCTAGGTGAATGCTCTTACATTTCAGCCATGCCCTCAGTCCTTTTTTTTATTTTAGTTTTTTTCTTCCCAAATAGAGTTGCCAACTAACTGTTGCCCGTGTTGGCCTTAAATCTCATGATCCTCCTGAATAGGTGGGATTACATTTATGAACTACTATTACACTTTAAATTTCTTTTTCTTTCTCTTGTTCTTCCTCTTCTTCCTCCTCTTTCTCCTCCTCTTCCTTCTGAAATCTGTAAATACAGAAAACTTGCTTTACTCAGGGATTTATTTTACCCAAGTATGATCTTAAAAATAAAAAGGAATTTCAAAATTTAAATTCCTATGTGAGCATTATATAGCTCATTTTATGTGGAGTTCAGTCAGTACAACGGAGTCATTAGTTGTGTTTAAGTCATTGTGTGATCTCCTGGATATTTCTTTTTCCTCTAATATTATGAAAATATGCCTTCCAAAAAGCATATTTTGCTACAAAACAAGGTAAAAGTTATTTTGCTTAATTTATGTGATAATTTGAAAATTTGAGATTTGTTGAAAGGAAGCATATCTTTAGCAGAACTTGGGTGGTGGTGCAGGAAAAAGAAATCACCCTCAATACAATACTGCACTCTGTGCATCCTGAGTGTTAGTATTTTTTTCTCTGTGGCTTCTTGGAATTATACCTCCCAGTAATACCAGTGGATTACTCTACTGTTTAATTCTATATGTATTATTTTGGGATTTTTTTTTGGGGGGGGGGTCTGGTCGTGGGGCCTGAACTCTGGGCCTGGGCGCTGTCCCTCAGCTCTTCAGCTCAAGGCTAGAACTCTACCACTTGAGCCACAGCGCCACTTCCGGCTTTTTTCTTATGTGGTGCTGAGGAATCGAACCCAGGGCCTCAGGCATGCAAGGCAAGTGCTCTACCACTGAGCCACCTTCCCAGCCCCGGGAATTTTTTTTAATATGGAAGAATTTGAGTCCAGGGGTTCAATGCCAGCCTAGGCAACTATCTCACAAACAGAAAGCTTTTCAAAACAGTAACAGGCAGAAAATTACAAAATAAAACTTCTTTCACAATATCCTTTATACTTTTTAATTTTTATTTTTATTATAAATGTGATGTACCAAAGAGTTACAGAGAGGTTACAGTACATAAGTCAGGAAAAGAGTATATTTCTTTTTGAACAGTGTTATCCCTTCCTTCACGCTCTCCCAGTTTTTCCTTCCCATCCCCACCTACAAGTTGGATAGTTCATTTTCATCATAATGTCTAGTGAGTAACATGGCTTTATTTGTTGATCCTTTGTCCCTGCATTTCTGTGTTCCCCTTACCCTCCCAAAGACAGATAGATGAAGAAATAAGAAAAAAAGAAAAAAAAAACCTCATTTCTACTTCTGGAGTTCATTTTGATAAATATTATTTTATATGATCAGAGGCATTGGGCCTTTGTGTTCTCCCCAAAGAATACCCTCCTTTGTTCTTACTAAGTACGTAAATGCCTAGAGTATAATTTTATTATACATTAAAATTGTTTACTATTCATTTCCGATTTTGAATGTAGAAAAAATATGAACTACTTTTTAAATAAAGATAGAAATATTATAAGAGTAGTATAGCTTTGAAGAAATGATATTTTTTAATTCCAGTGAATGTAAAAATAAGTTCTGAGGTTCTCCACAATACTGCACTTATATAAGATAAATAGAATTTAACTCCAGTTAAGCAGCAAAATGCCAGACGTGGAGACATGGCTCAAGTGGTAAACTGCCAGCCTAGAGTGAGAAAATAAACTAAGGAAGAGTGCAAGGCCTAGCACGAGAGACAGAGACAGAGACAGAGAGATGGAGACAGAAAAAAAAATAAGTTCTGAATATTTAGCCAGAATTTCAGAGACCACCAAACAAAATAGACCATGCAAAATAGGGTAGTAATTCAGTTAACAAAAGAGCTAAATTTATTTTAAGTTCACTAAAAATCCTAGAAATTAACACTGCCATGTAAACATCCCATGATCTCATATTCTCATAATGCTTATTCTACATCATGCAAAATAGGACTTAACTGAGTGAAGGAATCACATAGGAAGCTTACAAAAATGCATATTCAATATTGTTGTCCATAATATTCATTATTGTTGTCCATAGCAGGCTTCCAGGTATTGCTGATGGTACTGGTATAGAGACTTAATATACTTTGAGTATTGAGGGAAAAAGTGACATTAAGCTCAGCAGCATCTATAAATATCACTGATAACTTGCACTAAATAGCATTCATTCCAACGTGAAAATATAGTGGATCCTCAAAATAAGTTCAATTTTAGGCTGCTGTGTCCTAGACAAGCAAGGTTAAGATTTGTTGTTGTTGTTTTGATTTGCTTTTTTTTGTTTGCCAGTCATGAGGCTTGAACTCTGGGTCTGGGTGCTTCCCTGAGCTGCTTTTGCTCAAGGCTAGTGCTCTACTACTTGAGCCCCAGCACCACTTCTGGCCTTCTCTCAGTTTATGGCCTTTCCTGTGCAGGCTAGCTTTAAACCACAATCCTCAGATCTCAACTTCCTGAGTAGGTAGGCTTATAGGCATGAGCCACCAGTGCCCCACTAAGGTTAAGATTTTTGATAGGTCAGGGTATATCTACATATATATGTTTACCCATAACATGATACAAATTGTCTAGAACAACAAATTGTCTAACAAGGTCTTTTAATAACCTCTGCTCCAGTCACAAAGCAATGTAGATAAATAAAGATACCTGAAAAGATACAACTAGGGTGACAATGACATAGATATCCTTGTGGACTCTAGAAAACACATAGAAGACTACAAGTGTGAAAGCAGCAGCTAGGATAACTAGGACAGACTGCATTAAATGGAAGGAGCCAGAGTGAGGGCATTTTAGGCTGCTGTGTCCTAGACAAGCTGCTTAATTGGCTGCTTAAGTCAGACACTGGAGCAGGGCACTTCTACTTGGCACACAGGCCTGGAGAGGAATTCCTGTGTAGGAGGAAAGAACTGTCATTTGCACCATGAGTGAACAACCTCACATTCTATGACTAGATAAGCATCTCTAATATCATCACAGAGCAAGAGCTCCAAACACATCTTAGACTTAGTCTCAACTATTCTGTATGTAGGGACAAAAAAAAACAAAAAAACAATGAAAAAGAAAAAGGAGTTGACTGGCAAGAGAGTTGTCATTTAGGAATATAGCAGAATATTTAAATCCATATGTAACTTAAAATGCCAAAACTACCTCTCAAAAGGAAGATTTTTCTAAAAGCTGGTTTGGTTTTTTTTTTGGTCAGTTGTGGGGCTTGAACTCTGTGCTTGGGCACTGTCCCTCAGCTCTTCAGCTCAAGGAGAGCGCTCTACTGCTTGAGCCACAGTGCCACTTCAGTTCAAGGCTAGCACTCTACCACTTGAACTACAGCGCCACTTCCGGCTTTTTTCTTTTTGCTTATGTGGTGCTAAGGAACCAAACCCAGGACCTCATGCATTCAAGGCAAGCGCTCTACCACTGAGCTACCTTCCCAGCCCGCCACTTCAGTTTTCTAGTGGTTTATTGGACATAAGAGTTTCATGGACTTTCCTGCCTGAGTTGGCTTTGAACCTTGATCTTCAGATCTCAGCCTCCTCAGTAGCTAGGATTGCAGGCATGAGCCACTGGCTCGGCTTATTGTATTTATTTTTTATTGGTCCTGGGGCTAGAACTCAGGGCCTGGACATTGTCCCTGAGCTCTTTTGCTCAAGGCTAGCACTCTACCAATTTGATCCACAGGGACACTTCAGTTTTCTGGTGGTTAATTGGAGATAAGAGTCTCACAGGGACTTTACAGCCTGAGCTAGCTTTGAACCACAGTCCTCAGATCTGAGTCTCCTGAGTAGCTAGGTTGGCATGAGCCACTGGTGCCTGGCTAAGAGCTAAATCTTTATGAAACAAAGTAGATTACCAGTGAAGAGTGAGTACCATTGGGCATGTACATAAGTAATTTTTTTTAATACAGGAGAAAAGTACCACATATTGTATAGCTTTGCATAAAACAAAACTTCAAAATAGCCAACCAAGTCTTTAAGTTCACTTCTCAAATCAAGTTTAAAAAATAAATCCCTAGTTTTTTTTAAGGCAAAAACTAAGGCATAAATATGCATTTACACCCAAAATTTCACACTTATCTAGTACATGATTTAAAGATTTAGATGCAAGTCTAGACAATGTTAAAAACTGATGGAGCTCTCTATACAGGGCATGTTATTTTGAGTATCAGTTAACACTTTTTTGCTTTGAAAGGAATCTCTGCCCTAATATGAAAAATAATCTCCTTGAGACCTCAAATCAATTTTGAGAGAAGTTTTATATCAAAAGAGTGAGTTTTGTTAAAATCTCAACTGATACACAAATGATGTGATAAACTAGGAACTCTTGTTTATAAAGCACAAATAGTAAAGGCCAAAATCTTAAGTCCACAGATCAAAGTAGTCCGTTCAGAATAGGTAGACAGAAATGTCAAACTACAGTTGAGTAACATAGAAGAGTGACTGAGATGATAGGTGCACACAACCATGCCCAGCTTAAAGCTGTATTTTAAAATTTTTAATCACTATTTAAAATTAGCTATACAAGCTTTTTATTTAAAAATATGAAAGCAGTATGCAGAAATTTTAGAAATCTTTTCACACAAATTGACTACCAACTATATAGTTATTTTTAGAGACCTTACATTACCAAGTCTAGCTTTTGTCAGTATTGTTCCTTATGATAGTTTCTTGATTTCTGAAATTCTCTATTTTTTGCTTTAAGGACTTTAGGTGACTTGTTTTTCCTTCTGTATGGCTAGACTAAGCATACTCTGGTCTTAACATTATAAAGTAAAAACCTAGATTTCATGAGAGTAATATTTTATTCCATAAGTTTGAAATTTTGATGTTGAATTTATTAGAAGAAGTTTACCAGCATTTACATGGTATTGTCTTTGTATATATTTCCTAGGGATGTCCTTTAACTCCATTGCCTCCAGTTAGTATTGCTATTCGATTTACCTATGTGCTCCAGGATTGGCAACAGTACTTCTGGCCTCAGCAACCTCCGGGTAAGAGCAAAGTAAAGTTTCTTTTTCGACATAATGACTTGTACATCTCATTATTGCAATGGGTCCATCTGCTATTATAAGTATGTTCATATAATTATAGTCAGTCACATCTAATATACTAGGCACATCGGTTCATGCCTGTAATCTAAGTCAGGAGGCTGAGATCAGGAAGATAAAGGTTTAGGCAAAAAAGTTCATGAGAAGCTGGGTATGGTGGCCTGCTCTTGTCATCTCAGCTACTACAGGAAGTCTAAAATGTAGAAAGATCAAAAGCCTAGGCAAGAAGAGAGACCCTATCTCAAGAATAACCAGCACACAAAACACTGTAGGTATGGATCAGCAGTAGAGTACCTGCCTATTAAGTTTGAGTCCTGGAGTTCAAACTCCTTTGCCACATGTATACATACATACATGCAAACATATATACATACAATAAACTTATATTTTGATGTTTCTATCGTTAAGGCACTTTTCAGTCTATACCTCCCAAAGAGAAGTTACATTTTTTTTACTGTTTGTTTTTGATACAGCCATTTGTAAGATTAAAAACAATTGGTAGTCCAGGGATAATATTAAAATTAACATAGTTCATACTTGGCTCTGAGCAGTTACATATACCACTACTCTGTTTTCTACACTAGTGAGTGATTTTTAGCTCTAAAGAACTTCATCTAAAAAAAAAAAAAGAACTTCATCTAAACTATAGCAAGGGGAAATGAAAACTAAGCTTAAAAATTATATTAGCCAGTACTATGTGATTTTTTTGTTTGTTTCTTTTGTATGTTCTTCCCTATGGTATAACCCCTATTTTCACTATATTTGATTCCGATGCCTTGCATCTTGTATATACATTTTTCTAATTTGGAGAGGGGAAGGGAAATAACAAAATACTGAAATAAGGATACAGGTTGAACCATAGTAACAATGAGATGTACAAGACACTATGTTGAAAACGAACTTTACAACTTGGTGGGGGGGGGGCGTAGGGGGAGTTGGGGAAGTGGGGAGGAAAGGGATGGTAGGGAAAAAAGGAGCAAGTAACAGTGCCCCATAGGAAATGGACTCATTACCTTGCTCATATAATGTAACCTCTCTGTACAATATCTTTACAATAAAAAAATATATCTATATGAATTATATTAGCCAGAAGTCTCAGCTAGATAATAATACACACTGGACAATTTGTAGCTAATACATTCCAATTTCAATTCTTTTTCTTTTTGTTCCAGGCCATTATTAAACAGAATTAAAGATTTCCTGAGGTAGAGACTATGGTATATGTTAGTGAAGACGGTAGATTCAGTCACTAGTACCCCCTCCTGCAGAAAAATTTCCTAAGATGATATGATGTGCTATTAGTCTAAGAACCCAAGGGCAAGATGGGGCTGTGACTGAAGTATTAAAGCTTCTGCCTAGCAAGCAGAGGCTCTGAGTTCAAACTCCAGTGCTACCAAAGTAAAATAAAATAAGAATCTTAGCATTATAATTCTTTTTTTTTTTTCATTTTCTTTTTTGTCAGTTGTGGGGCTTGAACTCAGGGCCTGGACACTGTCCCTGAGCTTCTTTTGGTCAAGGCTAGCACTCTACCACTTGAGCCACAGCACCACTTGTAGCTTTTTCTGCTTATGAGGAATGGAACCCAGGGCTTCATGCATGTTAGGCAAACACTACTACTAAGCCACATTCCAACTCTTTAGTATTAAAATTCTAATTGCTAATATGGTCTTTGTAAATATTCTATTGCTAATTTTCTATTCTTTTTTTTTCTTTTCTCTTCTTTTTTCTTTTGGCTTATCATAGGTTTAAACGATGGCTCTGGGCTCCGTACCAGAACTTCTTTTTGCGCAAGGCAAAGGAGCTCTACCACTTGAGCCACAGTGCCACTTTAGCTTTTTCTGAGTAGTTTATTGGAGATAAGAGTTTCACCGAGTTACCTGACCAAGCTGACTTTTAATCTTAGTCCTCGGAAGTCAGCCTCCTGAGTAACTAGAATTACAGATATGAGCCACCAGCACCCAGCATAGTTTTTTTTTGGGGGGGAGGGGGGGTCCAGTCGTGGGGCCTGAACTCTGGACTGGGCGCTGTCCCTCAGTTCTTCAGCTCAAGCCTAGCACTCTACCACTTGAGCCACAGCGCCACTTCCAGCTTTTTTTTTTCTGCTTATGTGGTGCTGAGGAATCGAACCCAGGGCCTCATGCATGC
>NW_012267349.1:3253572-3268739 GCF_000151885.1 Dipodomys ordii
AAATAATGGCATTTGCAGGGAAATGGATGGAGCTAGAAGGAATCATGTTGAGCGAGGTAAGCCAAGAGCAAAGAGACAAATGGTGCATGGTCTCCCTGATAAGTGGATGCTAAATCCAAAATGTTAGGTGATATGACAAAATTAACAGGACTTAAGAAACAACTCCCACTCATCTGGTCGAACCACTACTAAATATCCCCATGCTGCTGATCACATGTATGGTGTATATGTGTACACCGTTATATGTTATAGACTGTGATAGACAATTTGCTCCAGGAAAGTTAGAATGAACTTGTGATTTTAAATGAGCACCATTATTCCACAATACTGTGAAATTTGGGAAATTATGTAATCACTTAATCACAATTAAAAAAAAGAATCTCGGGGAAGGTAGGGAGGGAAGGGATGGTAGGGGGAAAACAATGGAGGGGGTAACAATGCTCAATAGGAAGTGTACTCATTACCTTGCTCATGTACCTGTAACCCTCTGTATAGAATCTTTACAATAAAAAATTAAAAAATAAATGAAAAAAGACACTTTTAAAGCTATACTTTTTCAAAGGACTTAAGTATGTTAGATCCTTATTTCTCTACTTTTGCCAAATAATTAAAAAAAAACACACATTTCTTTTGTTCAGATATAGATGCCCTTGTAGGAGGAGAAGTTGGAGGTCTAGAGTTTGGCAAGTTACCATTTGGTGCCTGTGAAGATCCTATTAGGTGAGAACTTTAAGCTATCATTTAAAGGATTATTTTACTTTATAAGTTTAGATTAATTGTAATATTATCATACTTCTAATAACTGTTATTAGAATGAATGTAATAGTGGAAATAGAGAACTATACCTTGCTTTCTTTAAAGTTTTCTTATGAAAATATATGTCTGAGGTTGACAAACTGGCTTGTAGCTCAGTCTGCCCGGTAGTCTTACCATTGAATGTCCAGTGAGCTTAGAATTTCTTGTTTTACAATTTTAAGGAATATAAAAGAAAAAAAAGCAGAAGAATATAGTAGAGACTGTATATGGCTCAGAATGCCTAAAATACTTACTCTCTCGGCTTTTGTAGGAAAGTTTGCAATTTCTTCATCTGTACTGGAATCAACCAATCAACTTTTCCAGCCAACCAACCAACCTTCCTCTTCTCTCCCACACTTCCTTCCCTCCCTTTCCTTTTGTTCTGGGCTTCTAGCTATCATGCAACTTTTTCAACTCAGGGCAACTGTTAACAAAACTCCAGGTCTGGCTTTTTGCTGGCTAACCACAGATAGAGTCTTGCATTTTGCTTCTAAACCTCAATCCTCAGATCTCAGCTTCCTGAGTTGCTAGGGTTATAGGTGTGAGCTATTAATTCCCAGCAATTTTTCATTAAAAAGCTATTTTTGTTAGCATGTATTAATTGTAAAAAGTGAAGGGTCTTACTTTGATATTTCTGTACATACATACAATATACTAGGCTATTTAAACCTGTTATCCTTTCTCAATATCAACTTGCTTGAAAAAATTTTTAAATGGATTAATTTTATACATGCATGCAATTTACTTCTATCATATTCAGTCTTCCCCTTTTTCCCTGTCCCAGTTCCTGCTGGTCATCCCCCAGTAATTTTATGTTCATCTTTTTTTAATTATTCATCCTTTTTTTAATCAGAGTCCAAATATGAGAGGAAACACACAATATTTGTCTGAATCTGGCTTATTTCCCTTAATAGTTGCATCCATTTTTTAATGAACACCTAAGTTTGATTCCATAGGTTAGCCATTGTAACTAGTACTTCTGTAAACTTGAATGTGCAGATGTATGTTGACTTCAATTCCTTTGTGTATACATCCAAGAGTGATATAGAGGATCCTATGGTAATTCCAGTTTTAGTTCTGAGAAACCTTCATACTGATTTCCATAATGCCAGACTAGTTTATACTCATACCATTTGTGCATAAGGACTCCTTTTTCCCTGTATCCTCTTCAGCATTTGTTATTGTTTGTTTTCTTGATGATTATTATTCTGATAAGGTGAGATGGAATCTCAATCATTTGATTTAAATTCCCTTTGTGGCTAAAGATGTTGAACCTGTCTTCAATGTGTGCTTTTTAACTATTTGTACTTCTTTATCTGATAAATAGCCAGCAAAGATTTTCTACCATATTATAGACTATCATTTACTCTAGTAATTGTTTCCTTATATGTACAGCTTTTTAACTAGAGGAAATTCCATTTGTCAGTCTTGCTCCTATTTCCTGGGCAGTTTCAGAAAGTCATTGCCTATGCCTATATCTTGAAGTGCTTAGCTTCTTTTCCTATAATAGTTTGAAAGTTTCAGGTCTTATATTAAGGTCTTTGATCCATTTTGAATTGAGTTTTTAACAGGGTAAAAGACAAAACAAAATCAGTTTCACTCTTCTACTTTTTTTTTGGTCAGTCATGGGGCTTGAACTCTGGGATTGGGAGCTGTCCTCATGCATATTGCCACTTCTGGTTTTCTAGTGGTTTATTGGAGATAAGAGGCTCATAGACTTTCCTGCCCGGGCTGGCTTTGAACCGCCATCCTCAGATCTCAGCCTCCTGAGTAGCTAGGATTACAGGCAGGAGCCTCCGGTGCCCTGCTTATTCACTCTTTACTTTTGAATATCCAATTTTCCCAACACTATTTGTTGATGAAGCTGTCTTTTCTCCAGTGTATGTTTGTAGCATCGTAGTAGAAAATCAGATGGCTGTAATCACATGGGTTTATTTTCTGGGTTCTTTATTCTCTTTCCTTGGTCTTGTTTTGTGCCAATGCCATGGTGTTTTCATTACTATGGCTCCATAATATAATCAAGTCAGAAAGTGTGATAAATCTCGCATTGATCTTTTTGCTCAAGATTACTTTGGCTATTCAGTGTGCTTTCAGATGAATTTTAGGATTGTTTTTCCTAATATTGTGAAAAATGACATTTGGGTTTTGATGGAGATTGTATTAAGTCTCCAACTCACTAGCGATTTTTACAATAGTATTTCTTTCAATCTGTGAATGTGGTGGGAGTCTTTCCAACATGTAATATCTTCTTAAATTTCTTAAGTCTTTTATAGTTTTGGTATTTTGGTGTGTTTTCTTGGTCATGAGACTGGAACTCAGGGCCTGGCTTCTGTCCCTGAGCTCTTTTACCCAAGGCTCTACTACTTTGAGCTACAGCTCCACTTCTGGTTTTCTTGTGGTTAGTTAGAGATAATAGTCTCATGGACTTTCCTGCCGAGGCTGACCTTAAAACTGCAGGCCTCAGATCTCAGCCTTCTAAGTAGCTAGAATTGTAAGCATGAGCCACCAGCATCTGACAGAAATTATACATCATAGTTTTACTGGTGCTCAAAGCCAGGACCTTCTGCCTGTAAAGCAGATGCGATAATTGCTATACTATGGAACCAAGTGCTATTGTTTTTTGTTTTGTTTTGTTTTGTTTTTTTTGCGGGTTGTGGGCCTGAACTCTGGGCCTGGGTGCTATCTCTCAGCTCTTCAGCTCAGGGCAAGCACTCTACCACTTGAACCACAGTGCCACTTCCAGCTTTTTCCGCTTATGTGGTACTGAGGAATCCAACCCAGGGCCTCATGCATGCAAGGCAAACGCTCTACCATTGAACCACCTTCCAAGCCCTGCTATTGTTTTTATTATAGAAATCTTTCACCTCTACAGTGAAGTTTATTCGTAGGTAACATGTTTTTGAAGCTATTATAAATGAGATTGTTATTCTGATTCTTTTTTAGTATGTTTGGTATTACATAGAAAAGCTACTAACTTTTGTATTATGATTTTTTTCGAAAGTAAGATAAAATTAGTCTTTAATTAAAGTGGGGCTAGGAAGGTGGCTCAGTGGTAGAGCGCTTGCCTTGCATGCCTGAGGCCCTGGGTTCGATTCCCCAGCACCACATAAGCAAAAAGAAAAAAGCCGGAAGTGGTGCTGTGGCTCAAGTGCTAAAGCGCTAGCCTTGAGCTGAAGAGCTGAGGACAGTGCCCAGGCCCAGAGTTCAGGCCCCATGACTGGACCCCCCCAAAAAAAAGTAATTAAAGTATATGGTTCCATGGTTTCTATATTTATAGAGCTATGCTACCATCATTACTGTTTAACTCAGAACAAAGAAAAAAGATGTACTTTGCCTTTCCGAAACCTCCTTCATAGCCTCTTCAGTTCTGGGCAGACACTAGTCTATTCTTTGTTCTTATTTGTAGCCTACTCTGAGCATTGGCTTTTAATTATAGAGTTCTTGAAGTTCATCTATTTTGTTACATGAATTAATGCTTTATTGTTTTATAGTTGTAAATTGCCACTGTATATATATTACTGTAGAGTACATTTGCTTATTCAGCTATCAGTGAACGTTTGGGTTATTCTTTTGGGTTATTGTGTACAGTATGAGTTTTTGTATCTGTAAAACATTAACTTCATTATGGATATGTGGCCATTTGCTAAATGAACTATTTTCAGCTTAACACCACTTTTTTTTTTTTTTTGGGTCCGGTCGTGGGCCTGAACTCTGGGCCTGGGCCCTGTCCCTCAGCTCTTCAGCTCAAGGCTAGCACTCTACCACTTGAGCCACAGCTCCATTTCCGGCTTTTTTTTTCTGCTTATGTGGTGCTGAGGAATCGCACCCAAGGCCTTATGCATGCAAGGCAAGCGCTCTAACACTGAGCCACCTTCCCAGCCCCTTAACACCACTTTTAACACACATGTATGTACATCTTGGGTTAGTAGAATGCATTTCTAGAAACAGAATTGCTGAATCAGAGGAATATGTTCATTTTTATTAAAGCTTTTGGATACATGTTTTGTTTATTTTTAGTGAACTCCATTTAGCAACTACATGGCCTCATCTGGCTGAAGGAATCATTGTGGATAATGATGTTTATTCGTAAGTATGATAAAAATATAGAATATAGACTAATACGTAGACTAAAAGTATGTATAAATAAAAATACGTAGAGTTAATTACCAAATGGTTAGCAATTTTCATTTTTTTGCTTATGTCAGTCTCTTAATATTATAGCTTTGTGTGTATGTGTGGGCACATGTGCTTACATGCTATTCCTGGGGCTTGAATTCAGAGTCTAGTCACAATCCCTGAGCTTTTATTTTATTTCTCAAGGCTACTTGAGCCATAGATCCACTTCTGGCTTTTAGGTAGTTAATTGGAGATAGAGTCTCACAGATTTTACTGCCTGGGTGGCTTCATACTACAATCCCCAGATCTCAGCTAGAATTATACACTGGTACCCTACAGTTTGTTTTTTTTTAAGGTTTTAATTAATTAACTTATTTTGTGCCAGTTCTGGGGCTTAAACTCATGGCCTGGGTACTGTCACTGAGCTCAAGGCTAGCATACTACCACCTGATCCACAGTTTCATTTCTAGCTTTCTGGTGGTTAATTGGAGAGAAGAGAATCATGGATTTTTCCTGTCTAGGCTAGCTTCAAACTTCAGTCCTCCATTTCAGCCTCCCGAGTAGCTAGGATTATAGGCATGAGCTACCAGTGCCCAGCAG
Organism: Dipodomys ordii; assembly: GCF_000151885.1. Classification (NCBI taxonomy): domain Eukaryota; kingdom Metazoa; phylum Chordata; class Mammalia; order Rodentia; family Heteromyidae; genus Dipodomys; species Dipodomys ordii. Next base: position 3,259,084 of record NW_012267349.1, read on the forward strand.
TTTTTTGTTTGTTTGTTTGTTTTTGTGGGATTTTTGTTGTTGGGATTTTTGGTTTGGGTTGGCTGTGGGGTTTGAACTTAGGGCCCTGGATGCTGTTCCTGAGCTCTTGTGCTCAATGCTAGCACTCTATGACTCTGAATCACAGTGCTACTTCCAGTTTTCTGGTGGTTAACTGGCGATAAGAATATAACAGACTTTCCTGCCCAGGCTGGCTTTGAACCTCAAACCTCAGATCTCAGCCTCCTGAGTAGCCAGGATTATAGGTATGAGCCACCGGCACCCAGCTTGGTTTGTATTTTTTAAGGTTTAAATTTAGATAGCAATTTACTGTATTCTCTTAAAGTGTTATTTTAGATCTCTTCTGCTAACCAGAATAGATCTTTATTATTCTTATTGTGCATAATATGCCATTTAGTTGGCTTCACCCTAATGTACTCAGTTGAAAGACAGGATACTTTTGATCTTGTGAACATTTTTGTGCTCTTTTTTTATTATTAATACTGGCTTTACAAATAGGTTAAGACTATTACATAATTACTTGTTTATCGTTTCTTTAATATTCTTTTAAAAATGTTTATGGGCCAGGTGCTGGTGGCTCATATCTGTAATCCAAGCTACTCAGAAGGCTGAGATCTGAGGATTGTGCTTCAAAGCCAGCCTGTGAAGGAAAGTCTTGGAGATTCTTATCTCTTAACCCCAGAAAACTGGAAGTGGAGCTGTGGCTCAAAGTGATAAAGAGCTAGCCCTGGGAAAAAGAGCTCAAGGACAGTGTCTAGCCCTGAGTTCCAGCCCCATAACCACCACCACCACTACCAGCAACAAAAAGGGTTGTTCAGAATCATTGTTATGTTCTTGATATTTTGTTTTGATTTTATTATTTTATGGGTTTTTTTGTCTTGATTTTGATAGATTGTATTTTTAAAGAAAACATACTCAAATGGCCATATGGATAACTAAGTTGAAGAGAAGCAAAATGGATTGCTTTTCTATCTACAGTTCTTTTCAGTAGGCTGCATTGTTTTTATTTCCTTTTTTCTTTTTTTTGAGATAGTATCTCAATAATATAGTTCATGTTGTCCTTAGGTTCATAGTCCTTCTGCCTTAGCCTCCTTAGTGCTAGGATGATGGTTGTGTGCTGCCATTCTTAGCTTTCATAAGGCTGCATTTGGTAAGTTTGTGAACCTTTGTCATAATGAATGCCTTTATTGTATTTTAGTGATTTGGATCCAATTCAGGCTCCTCATTGGTCTGTTAGAGTTCGAAAAGCTGATAATCCCCAGTGTTTGCTAGGTAAGACATATTATGTTCCTTTTCTGAAATACCACTAACCTTCCTGCCTGTCTTCCAAATTTGGTATACTAAATACATTCCTTTTTTTTGGGGGGGGGGCAGTCCTGGGGCTTGAACTCAGGGCCGGGGTACTGTCCCTGAGCTTCTTTGGCTCAAGGCCAGCACTCTACCACAGCACTACTTCCAGCTGTTTCTGTTTATGTGGTCTTGTGGAATTGAACCCAGGGCTTCCTATATGGTAGGCAAGCACTCTACCACTAAGCCACACTCCCAGTCCTCCCCCTCTCCACCTTTTTTTTTTTTTTTGCCAGCCCTAGGGCTTGAACTCTGGGCCTAGTGCTGTCCCTGTTTTGTTTCTGTTTTCTTTTTGCTCAACACTACCACTCTACCACCATTTCCAGCTTTTAGGGGTAATTAATGTGAGATAAGAATCTTATGGACTCTCCTGCCTGTCTGGCTTCAAACTGCAATCTTCAGAGCTCAGCCTCCTAAGTAGCTAGGATTATAGATGTGAACCACTGTGCTTGGATGCTCATTCTTTTTTTTTTTTTTAAAGTTGGTCATGGGGCTTGAACTCTGGGCCTGGGTGCTGTCCCTACCAATTGAACCAAAGTACCACTTCCAGTTTTCTGGTGGTTTATTGGAGATAAGAGTCTCATGGACGTTCCTGCCCGGACTGGCTTTGAATTGCGATTCTCAGCCCTCAGCCTCCTAAATAGCTAGGATTACAGGCGTGAGCCATTGGCGCCTGGCTTGGATGCATTCTTTATACTTACCTATCCAAGTTTTTTGTTGTTGTTTTGTTTTTTACATTTATAATCTCTTTATATTACTGCCACATAGATAAAAGAGTAATTAGCAATAACAGTGAATCCTTTTTTATTTTTATTTTTTTTCTTTTTGGGTCCGGTTGTGGGGCCTGAACTCTGGGCCTGGGCACTGTCCCTCAGCTCTTCAGCTCAAGGCTAGCGCTCTACCACTTCAGCCACAGCGCCACTTCCGGCTTTTTTCATTTTACTTATGTGGTGCTGAGGAATTGAACCCAGGGCCTCAGGTATGCAAGGCAAGCACTCTACCACTGAGCCATCTTCCCAGCCCCAGTGAATCCTTTTTTAATACCACTTGTGAGTTTCTTTTTTGCCATTCAGTTTAGATCAATTGACCTTCAAAATTTATTACTTTCACAGTTTTATTCTTTTTTAAAATACATATTTTTTATTACAGTTACATGAGTAAGATAATGAGTATATTCCCTATCCAGCATTGTTGTTATCCCTACTTCTTTGTTTTTCTCCTACTGTCCCTTCCCTCCCTACCTCCTGAACTCCTCCACCTCCCCACCCCCATGGTTTTGTTTTATTCTTATTTGCATGTTACTCCCTTTCCTTTCTCTTATGGCACAGGCTGTATTACTTTAGTTAGTGGAACCTTTTTTACTTTTTGTTCTTCCTCTGGAATGTGGCTTGTGATAGCAACAAATCAGTAATATGTTAGAGTTGTACCACATTTGCAAACCTGTTTTTCTTTATGGGAAAAGATGTATATACTTTATATATCTGATAGTTATTTGAAGAGTTAAATGAAATAATTTTAAGTACTATTAACATTTCATTTCTGGGATGTTTTCCCCTTTTTTAAATAGGTATATCTCTAGTAAGCTTTCTCAACCTCTCACCTAAGTGTATTTTTCCCTACTTGCCCTTCATATTTAGTGCACATGAAAATGTTTTATCTATGGCTTCTAGTTGGTCAGGATATTTTTGTTCCTTCCAACTCATATATTATCATTATGAAGTTAATAAATATTAGTGACAATAATTTTGTATTTTTCTAATGTTTATTTTTAGCTTTTTATCATTTATCATAGGTTATTTATCAAATGTTAGTTAGCAGTTGGCATTTACAGGACCTAATACTGAAGGAGTTCTGCCTTCGATGAATTTAAGCCTTAGGGAAATGGTACAGGGTTGATGACAAGAGATCAGTGTTGAGCAAATTGTGGTTCATACCATAAATCCGCCAGTTTGAGTAAGTTTCTCAATTTCTTTAAATTTCAATATCAGTAAAATAGGTAACAATACTATGTAACTCCCCAGGCTTATGAGGGAAATAAATGAAATTGTGTACTTCTATGTACTTAACCTTGTGCCCATCCTGCATGACTGCACATAAATATTTTTTTTAATCTTTGAGTTATTACTGTAACTTGGCTTTACTAAATTGTTCCCTCACATTTTATTATTCCTCATGTACTGACTTTTGTGATAATTGCAGAACATTATAAAGTTGAAAACATTCTCATTTTCAATTACCGTTCCATGACATTACCCTACCTCTTTGTCTAGTTTTCATGACTGGATTATGAAGTTTTTTAACCTGTTTGTTTAGAGCTAGTTGATAAATTCTACAATTCAGATGTATACAGTATGAAATTCTACAATTCAGATGTATACAGTATGTTATAGTACTAAATGTAACATACTGTATACATCTGAATTGTAGAATTTATCAACTACCTCTAAACAAACAGTACTACATAGTATAGTACTAAATGTAACAAACTGTATACATCTGAATAGTGCTAAATGTAACATACTGTATACATCTGAATTGTAGAATTTATCACTAAATGTATTAAGCCATAATTGCCACCATAGCTTTTGCAGTTCTTTTTTTTTTTGTGAACACACTGTACAGAGGGGTTACAATTACATGGGCAGGATAATGCGTACATTTCTTATCAAGCATTGCAGCCTCCTCCTTTGTTTACCCTTCACATCCCTTCCAGAGGAAATAAACCCTTTTCCCTCTTCTTACAATGACAAACCATGCCATTAATAGGCAGCAGAGATGGGATGGGGAAAGATGGGTGAGAACAGTGGAGGGGGTGACTTGATTAAGATACATTGTGCTCATAACCTGACTTGTGGAATTGAGACTCCTTAGTATGCTCCTTTAAAAAATACAGTGCCTTATACACACAAAAAAATGCAACAGAAGTTGGAATTTATCCTACGTGATTTTTTAATCCTTTTGAAACATATCTTTAGAGTTTCTTTTTAATCTATGTCTCTTAATGGATTCAGAATCCTTGTAGGTTGTCAGGGAAAGAAGACTGTAACTTAAACATACTGGTCTCATTGAAACATGTAAAAAAATACATAATATTATGTGATATAATTTTTCCTCTTTCTAGAGGTAATCCTAGGGAAAATTATATTAATATCCCAGAATATGGAGAGATAGGAAAAGAAGACTACTTTTGAAATAAAATTATTTTTTGTCTTTTTCAGGGGAATAATGGAATGGATTTTTTCCTATCATATCTTAGTAATAGCTTTCATGGAAAGGACATGTACTTTAATTTACATATAATTTAATTTATAGTATAACATCAAAAATGATAACTTTTTTTCTATGTAGGTGATTTTATCACTGAATTTTTAAAAATTTGCCGTCGAAAGGAATCAACTGACGAGATTCTTGGACGATCCACATTCGAGGAGGAAAGTAGAGGTGACTTTTTCTTTTTTAACACTACTTTCAAGTGTTTTACCCTTTTTCTTTGGCACACTTTCTGAAAACTTCTGTATTTTTTTCATTTTGAATTGAATTAGAGAAGCAAGTTTTGATAAAGTAGCTGTCATTTCAGACTATGCTCAGAGGTTTTAAGACACTAAGTATATTTATTAAGTTCTTTCTATGCAAAAGATATTTTGAAAAGCAGAGTCTTAAAGGCTGAATTTTGATGCTCTGAAAGGAGAAATAATTTGTGTGATACCTTTATTACTCATTCATGCATACAAGCTGAACACATAGCTTAAAATTTTATAATTCTGGGACCATGTGCGACTAATGAAAAGGACTACATATTCTATTCTGTCATCAGTTTACTCATTACTTTAACCTACTAATATTGGTAATATAATTAGTATTCATTTCTACACTTCTTATAGATATTGCTGATATAACTCATGCTTTGTCAAAGTTGACAGAGCCAGCACCAGTTCCAATTCATAAATTATCAGTTTCAAATATGGTACACACTGCAAAGAAGAAAATACGAAAACACAGAGGTGCAGAAGAGTCACCATTGAATAATGATGTCCTCAATACTATTCTCTTGGTAACTAAATCTCTTATTTTTATATATGTATATAGAATTTATGTAAAATATATTGTTTTATATGGCAAGCACTGGATTGAGAATATAAAGGGATATATTCTATATTTAGAGAATTCTCAGTAGTCAGCATGAAGAAGGAAAGTAAGTAATAGTTACACTCTCATGTCACATGTGAGAACTACTATGAGTTGCACTCAGGGCCTGGGCACTGTCTAAGCTTTGTTTGCTCAAGGCTAGCATTCTATCATTTGAGCCATAGATCTACTTCTCGCTTTTTGCTGGTTAATTGGAAATAAGAGTCTCATGGATTTTCCTGTTTGGTCTGGCTTTGAATTGCAATTCTCGGATCTCAACCTCCTTGAGTAGCTAGGATTACAAGTATGAACGACTTGTGACTGGCTATGTTTAATTTTTTTTAACCCACCTACTAACACAAACACATACCATGGAATATACAGAAATATATGAAACAAATACATTGGTTATTACAGGTTAGGGCATTACTTATTTTTTTAGGGCTACCTCATTAAAATAAAGACCCAAGTCTTTAATATCAGACCTTTTTTATTTATGGAAACATTTATGTAAGTACAAATAAAAGTATGGTTTCTTATGAATAAATAGGTGTCTTCAAATTGTCTTTTACAGTTTTGCCTCTAACAATGTTAACCTTTTAAAAAATTTAAAAACATTCAATGAGGAAGAAATATCACAGTGAAGAGATATAGCTCACCGAATCCAGGTGGTTTATGAAAAATTTATGGTTTCTCAGATTGACTAATCACAGAAGTCTTACATATTTTAAGAAAAATATTTTTTAAATTGAGAGACTATAGAACCAACTGGCCAGTAAATAAGAACATTCCCATTGTTTTAACAGCAAACATTCAGACATCATATAGTGTCTACATGATTTCTAAAAATCAAAATAAGTGTGGTTTAAATATGTGTGTTTCTTTTTCCTTTCAAGTTTTTATTCCCTGATGCTGCTTCTGAGAAACCGTTAGATGGAACTACTGCAGACAATAGTAATCCTCCATCAGAGAGTGAGGATTATGTAAGTTCATGTGCAGTATTAAACTGTCTTAGATACATTAAATTTCTAGAGATTGGTTGTATTTATAAATACCTTTTTACTTTTAAAAATCATCTTTGGAAAATTGAGTGGAGATCATGGTATCCTACAGATACTGTACTCTAATAGAACTTTAGCATTAGGTAACTATTTTGGATAGCAAGAATTCAAGAAATAGCAAAAATATACTCTGCAAAGCTAAAATCATTAAGTTTGTTTTGAAGTAAGTTTTATGTGTATTTCAGAACTAGACTGATTATAAAACTTTAATGAAGTATATAAAGTAAAATTTACATTCTCACTATCACATTTGGAATGAAAGCATTTAAATGACAGCTATAGACATAAACTGTTCTCAATAGGTTTGTTAAACAGTAAATTTCCAAAAAGGAAGGGGAAAAACAAGCTTTTCACATTTGCAGCTTATATAGTTATAGTTTGTTTTGTTTTGACAGTGTATTCATTTTATAAGGGAAAAGATTTTGAAAACGTGAAATTTGAAGTACATCTTAAAGACTGCATAGAAGAAAATGACAGCTATAATTTTTATTTAAACTGTACCTTTACTGTTTTTAATCTCCTTAGAAAAAATAGATCTCCCTATGAACAATTACTGTATTAAATATTCGAAAAGAGCTAGTTTACATAGGATAGATTAATTTTTATAAGATTTATGCACTTGGATTTTGCATATAAATATGTTAACAAGTTTTGCCTTCTCATTTATTAAATTTAGAATCTCTACAATCAGTTTAAATCAGCACCATCTGATAGTTTAACATACAAACTGGCTTTGTGTCTTTGTATGATCAATTTCTACCATGGAGGGTTAAAAGGAGTGGCACATCTCTGGCAGGAGTTTGTTCTTGAAATGCGCTTCAGATGGGAAAACAACTTTCTGATTCCAGGGTAATAATTTTAATTTCCAGTTGTTTATGTAGAATTTTTATTTGTTAGCTAACATTTGACTTTTGACTCATTGACTTCCCCTTCTAGAAACTTTTTCTTAAAATATTGGCACAAAATTAGCCAGCCTCTGGTGGCTCACAGTTATAATCCTAACTACTTAGGAGGCTGAGATCTGAGGATCATGTTCAAAGTTAGCCTGGATAGGAAAGTCTGTAAGACTCTTACCTCCAATTAACCACTAAAAAGCTGGAAGTGGAACTGTAATTTAAGAGGTAGAGTGCTAGCCTGAGCCAAAAAACTTCAGGGATAGTGCCTAAGCCCTGGGTTCAAGCCCTAGGACTGGCTCCCGTGCACACACGCACATACCTCTCCCTTCCCACACACAAATTGGCAAGAAATTTGAACAAAATTTATATTTAGAGGTGTTCACTAGAGCAAATGTATAATAGAGGGAAAAGTGCAAAACAGCCTAAATATCAACAAAGTAATTATTCTTTCTACAATGGAAATATATTGATTATAATACATTTTGTTTCAAGTATCTTTAATATCAAAGATAGTTATGGCATTGAATATATAGACTTCATTTGATGATACTGCTTTATATGTATAGCAAAAAGATTGGAAAGTAATACAGCCAAATGTTAATTTTTTTCAAGTATGAAATTACATTTTTACTTAGTCTTTATACCTCTGTGTGTTTTTTAAATCTTTTGTAATGAACATATTTTGTTATTGGAAGAAAACTCTCTTTAGAATACATTATAAGTTTAGGCATTAAGTATTACCTGTAATTTCTTTGGCATCATTTATATTGGAATTTTTCTTAATGAAATAGAATATTTTAGTTAGCATGTAAGTTCAGAACTGGGTAACTTTGTGTTTATCTATCATGCTGAGGGAGAAGAATGATATGAATGACAATTGACTAAAACATGTTTATTATTTCATTTATTAGTCTCTATTTAGCTAGGTTCTCTCTTGGTTCTGTTTTGCTCTGGAACTTAGTTTTGTTTTCTTATAATTTTATAGGTTAGCAAGTGGATCACCAGATTTAAGATGTTGCTTATTGCATCAAAAATTACAGGTAAATGTTTCATAATAGCAGTTTATAAATATATAAGTGGTCTTGATATAATCAGAATTTATTCAAATGCGAATAATGGCTTTTAATGTTTTTTTAAAATTTTATTTTTGTCAGTCATGGAGCTTGAAGTCAGGGCCTAAGCACTCTCCTTGAGTTTTTGAACTCAGGGATAACACTATACCACTTTGAGCCACTTGCAGTTTTCTGGTAGTTAAAGATGAGTCTCATTGACTTTCAAGCCTGACCTGGCTTCATATAGATTATAGGTGTGAGCCATCAGTACCTGGCCATGCTTTTAGTCCTTTTGTTGTTATAGATTGTTTATGGGCATAGCAAAATCCTGAAAAATATTCCAACAGTGGCTAGGTTTTTCTATTTTTTCCCCACTATTAATATGATTTCTGTTTTCTTAAGATGTTAAATTGTTGTATTGAAAGAAAGAAGGCACGTGATGAGGGGAAAATGACAAGTTCTTCAGATAATACATACCCAGGGGATACTGGAAAAGCTGGAGTACAGTTGGGACCTGATCATCTCAAAGATACAGATAAGGAAAAGGGAGAGGTGGGAAAATCTTGGGATTCTTGGAGTGACAGTGAAGAAGAATTTTTTGAATGCCTGAGTGATACTGAAGAATTTAAAGGAAATGGACAAGAGAGTGGCAAGAAAGGAGGACCCAAGGAAATGGCAAACTTAAAGCCAGAAGGACGGCTCTATCAGCATGGAAAACTTACATTGCTACATAATGGAGAACCTCTTTACATTCCAGTAACTCAGGTAAGATGTGCCAATTTTGTTGTTGTTGTTTTTGTTTATATAACTTAATCCTAGTAGATAATTGGTTTGGAAGATAAATTCTTTTTAAAAGATTTGTTTTAAGATTAAGATTTGATTTAGATAAGTTGATGTTAGGGAAATGAGCCCTAAGATATGTATTCAAGTGTTTTTTTCTTTCATGCGATTGTTTCTAACACATTTATAAGATGATTTCTTTGTTGCTTGGTATGACCCTCCCCCACGGTATAACCCCTGCTTTCACTGTTTTGAGGTTGGTATAATTTGGAGGGGAAGGGAAAAAACAAATCGTTTAAATAGGGATACAGGTGGACCCATTGCAACAATGAGATGTACAAGTTGTTATATCGAAAACGAACTTTACAACTTTGGTG
>NW_012267349.1:3268789-3311872 GCF_000151885.1 Dipodomys ordii
AACAAATCGTTTAAATAGGGATACAGGTGGACCCATTGCAACAATGAGATGTACAAGTTGTTATATCGAAAACGAACTTTACAACTTTGGTGGCAGGGTGGGGGGGGAGGGCGGGGGACGGGAAGGGGAATGGGGTGGGGTGGATGGGAAGGGGAAACAAAAGGAGGAGGCTACAATGCTTGATAAGAAATGTACTCATTATCTTGCCCATGTAACCCCTCTGTACAGTATTTTCACAATAAAAAAAAAGATTAAGATTTGAAATCTGCATACATTTTTTTGGAGGTTGTTAGGTCCATAATTCTGAAATCAATAAGTATTTTCTTTGTTCTATTTTTTTTTCTTCCAGGCAAGGTTGGCTGGGAAAGGCCTGGAAATGAGAGAGAGCTAGGAAAGAGAGGAAAGAGAGAGGAAAGAGCTAGAAAAGAGCAGAGAGAGAGAGAGAGCAGAGAGACAGAAGAGAGAGAGAGAGCCAAGAGCAGAGAGAGCAGGGAGAGCTAGAAAAGAACAGAGAGAGAGCTCAATAAGTACTTTGAAGTTTGGGGGATGCTGAGCAATGGATCATGGAATGTTTGGTCAAGTGGAAATGAAAGAGCACTGAACCCTGAGCAGAGTTCCTTCTTTTCCTTGTGCTGTAGCTATGAGGACATGAGGACAGCTGTTGGTCATCCTGCTGCCCGTGTCATCCAGCCTCATTGGTTCTTTATATCGTGGTTTTAGTCTCCATGTGTTAATTTCTGTCCTGTTCTTAATAGTATTTCTTCCATCTGCTGATTTTGGTTTGACTTAATGTTTTCCTAAGAGCTTGGGATATATTGTTTGGTTACATCTCAGCATTCTAGATTTCTAATGATGGTACTTCTAGTAATAAACTTTCCTTTGGAATTACCTTTGCTATGTCTCAAAGGTTGTTGTGTTTTTCATTTTTATTTGATTCTAGGCATTTTTAATTTCTCTCCTTATTTCTTCAGTGATCCACTGATCATTTAATAGTGAATTGCTTAGTTTCCATTTATATGGATATTTTCCTTTAGCTTCTCTTGTTAGTGATTTCTAGTTTTATTCCACTGTGATTTGATGTTACAGGAAATTATTCCACTTTTTTATGTTAAAACTTGCATAATGTCCTAAGTTATTATATGTTTTGGAGAAAGTTCCATGGGCTGCTGAGAATAAATAATATGTACTCTCCTGTTGGGTAGAATGTTCTGTAGATGTCATATAAGTCCATTTGCTCTAGTGTTTTAATTCTGAAGTTTTCTTGTTGATTTCATCTGGCTGGCCTTTCCTGAGAGTGGGGCATTAAGGTCACCTACCATTACTGTACTTAGGGTCTGTCTGTGTTTTTATGTTCAGTACTGTTTACTTTATGAAAAAGAGGTGAATGTTTGTTACATTTGTTAAAGCTTCCTCATGGATTATTTCTGTTTTTAATGTGAAGGAAAAAAATAAACCTACACACAAAACAAAAATGTCTCTTCTCACCAATTGTGATTTACAGTTCGCTTTGTCAGATAGGAATATAACTACTTTTTTTTCACTCCAAGCCTGTTATCTTTGTAAGCGATACATGTGATGTCTTTTTTTTTTTTTTAAACTCACTTTGCCAGATCTGCTCAGATCAAGGAAAACTATCTGGAGTCTCTCTTTTTTGCTTTTGGTTGGTCCTCGGGCTTAAACTCAGGGCCTGGGCCCTGTCCGTGAGCTTTTCAGCTCAAGGCAAGCTCTCTACCACTTGAGCCACAGCACCACATCTGGTTTTCTACTGGTTAATTGAAGATAAGAGTCTCACGGACTTTCCTTCCCCAGGTTGGCTTTGAACCATAGTCCTCAGATCTCAGCCTCCTGAGCAGCTAGGATTACAGGCATGAGCCACTGGCGCCTGGCTCAGATTTATTATTATTATTATAAAGGTGATGTACAGAGGTCTTACAGTTACATAAGTCTGATTGGAGGCTCCTGTAGAAGAGTTGGTTGTACACTTCTGGACTGCTTTCACTATTGATGCTTTCCTTGGTTTACTGGGAGGCAATGCTGGTCACAGGGAGCTTTAAAATCCTCTGGGCCCAGCAAGTTTCTACTTGTTCTATAAGACCCCCAGTTTACGTTACTGGCTGCATCAAGTATCCAAGCCTAGGGCTATCCCCTAAATTTGTCAAGAGAGGGAAAGAAAACAGCACTGAGTTCTGCACTGCCTAAGGGAGAATAGAGAGACCTAGGTGCTTCTGCCTGCTGATTGATCTCAGTGCTTACGGACTCCCATCCAGCATTCCTCTACTATGGGGAAGAGGTAGCTATGGAAGGCTTTTGTTTCAGAGGTTTGAATTCAAGGACAGCAAGCATCTGGAATGTAGTTCACAAAGACAGGTTTCAGGACTTTGAGGCTTTGCCTAGCAGTTCACCTACCTGTGTAGGCAGGAGGCTGTGGAAGACACATTCAGAAGTTCTAGTCTTTGGGCTCTTGGGCCTGCCTAGAAACAAACACATGCTGGCATGAGGTTCCCAGAGTTGGGCCACAAGGTTTTCTGACCTCATCGAGCAGTTTACCATCACATAGGTATGAGGAGGTGGTGGTTCTCAAGTGATTCAGAGGATCTGGATGCAGAATGTTCAGACCCAACTAGCAGCCACCACTACATGTAGTCTGGATGACAGGCCCTGGAGGCCAAAAATTATAACAGCCAGAGACATGCTTCTGCTTTAACCCTCAGATGATAAGACTTCTTGCTAGGAAGTAAAGGGCCTCTAACTACTGTGTCCTCACTGCCAGAGTTCCAAGTTTCTGGAACTTCTCTGAAGGACTACATTAGACCTTCTCCCTGGCCATGACCACCTCTTATAGCTGTCTTCTACACATACACTGTGTCAGGATGTGAACAACTCCCTGAACTGTGCTGTTTGTTTTCAAGTCTTCAGAGTAGTTCAGTCTCAAACAATAGGTTTCCAACAATAGCAACTTGCTATAGCTTTGAGATGAGGGGAGCAATTGAAATACTTTGTTTACTGAGGCCACCCTTCTACCCCAGAGTAGTCACTGCCTCACCAAATCCTTGCTCTGGGGACTTAAATTTTGTGGGAGTGTAGGCTTATCCTGCAACTAGAGTTATTAGTTACTAGAATCATCTGACTTACCTTATGATGGTGTCCTCAGAACACTTCCTCAAGAGAGCTAGGGATCTGGCTTGGAATTGTTTGCTACTTTTTTCAGTTTCCTCTGTTTCTCTGCTTTTCTACTGTACTGCCTCCTGTTTCCTTAATCCTGACACCCTTCCTTTCTCTCTAGAATATAGTCTCTCCTGTGTTACCTGGATTGTTTTCATAGAGCAAAAATGGTTTAGCACTTCTAATCCAACTTGTTGCCCTGCCTCGTCTTGACTAAACATTTTAACTTAGCCAAAGAGAAAGTATAATATGATGCTTTAATATAATCTAAATGTTTTGTTTGCAATGGCTAGTTTTTATTGAATGTGTGCCAGGATTTAGTCTTTATAATGAGTATCTGAAATGTTGAGTGATTAAATTCCAAGATCATAGAGCTGGGATTCAAAAACAGACATATTGTCATTGATAGCCAAACCCTTCACCAGTATACCACCTCACTAACCATTTGCAGCCTGTGAGTCCATGTGAGAATATTGTTACTTGTTGTATAGTTACAAGTATTGTCCATTCATTGCAGAGCAAAGAAAACATAAAAATAAATCTCTTAATTCCATAACCAGAGACATAATCACTGTTGAGAAGTTTCCTCCCATTTTTTCTATATGGAACCATTTCTGTTAATTATGTTAAATCTTTCTGCAACCAATGATGATATGTATTAATAAAAATTAAGACTTCACTTCTATACCATTAAATGGGCAGGAAAATGTGTACTAGAACCAATTCCTATCTGTTAGCTCTCAGTCTTTGTCAAGGGAAACATGGTACATTTGTCCATTAAGAGAAAGAGACCTGAGAGTCATGTGTGTTCTTAATTTGTTACTTTGTAAAGGTAGATTCTGAAAAATTTCTCTGAATTCTTTCAAATACTTATTTTGTGCTTTAAGAGCAGAAATGATTGCTGACTTTGTTCTATTTTTATAGTTTTGCTTTGTCTAAAAAGGATTGTTCTTTGTTCGCTTTTACTTCACAGGAACCAGCACCTATGACAGAAGATCTGCTAGAGGAGCAGTCTGAGGTCTTAGCTAAATTAGGTACATCAGCAGAAGGGGCTCACCTCCGAGCACGCATGCAGAGTGCCTGTCTGCTCTCAGATATGGAGTCTTTTAAGGTGGGTCACACTTTCAGAGCTCTAAGGTCTACTTTGAGGTATTCTGGGATGAAACCGTGAAAGTTACTCTATATAGCAATATGAAAGCCATTATATGTCTTTTCTTTAAGTATTGGATTGCAGTAATAGTTACAACACTCCACCTCCATCCCTCAAAGAACAGAGTCACAGCTGTTTCTTAAGTATCAAAAAAAAAACAACTATTAATAGTTGGAAATTCAAGATTGATCTATTTCTGCTGTGTGTATTGAGACATTTTCTTTTATGCTCTGCCAGTGTAAGCTTTTTACTGATTAGAGATAAATTCCTCTGAATTGTCTTCCTCGACTGTTTTTTTTTTTGGGGGGGGGTCCTCCAGTTGTGGAGCCTGAATTCTGGGCCTGGGTGCAGTCCCTCAGCTCTTCAGCTCAAGGCTAGCGCTCTACCACTTGAGCCACAGTGCCACTTCTGGCTTTTTTCTTTTTGCTTATGTGGTGCTGAGGAAGTGAACCCAGGGCCTCATGCATGCAAGGCAAGCGCTCTACCACTGAGCCACCTTCCCCCTGGGCTGGTTTTGAACCTGGATCCTCAGCTCTCAGCCTCCTTGAGCAGCTGGATTACAGGTTCTAGCCACTAGCACCTAGCTTAAAGATAGTTTTGTTATTGAAAATCAAAGTTTGATTCTGCAAACAGCCTTAGCAGTAAATGTCAAATGTTGACTTTTAATTTGTTTTCACCAAATGTATTATTTTCCTTTAGGCAGCTAACCCAGGTTGCTTTCTGGAAGATTTTGTGAGGTGGTACTCACCCCGGGATTACATTGAAGAGGAGGTGACTGATGAAAAAGGCAATGTAGTTCTAAAAGGAGAATTGAGTGCCCGGATGAAGATCCCAAGCAACATGTGGGTAGAAGCCTGGGAAACAGCTAAACCAGTTCCTGCTAGGAGGCAAAGGAGGCTTTTTGATGATACCCGAGAAGCTGAAAAGGTAATGGAGGTTTGGGATATTAATACTAGAATGCTAATTCTTCTTGAAAACTAGAAATTCATTATCATAGGTTTGAGAATTTTGGACACAGTTGACAAGCAAAGCATTGAAATTCAGTGAGACTCTTATACATGAAGAATTTACATTTAAAAATTTAAGAACTGGTTGGAAATAGACATTTAAGTCCGCAAGAATGCTTACCCCTACTGTATTGTCTCAGAGTATGTATCAGAAGTATTAATAAAGGGACATGTCTTTTCGCCTAGCAGTTCTACCCAAACATCTTATTAAGGAAATAATGAGAAATACACAAAGATCTATGTATATGAACGATGTCCACCGATGTTCTTTGGTGAAAAGAGGAACAGCCAAAATTTCCACAGATGAGGGCTCAATAAATTATAGCTTATCCATGGAGGAGACTGCTTTGCAGATGTCAAGATATTTGCAGTTCTGGAGTCTAGTAATGCCTTCCTGTTACCAGGTTATTTTGTCCACCCTCATACCCTCTTTATTCTCCTTGAAATCAGTAATTACCTCAGCATTATGAGGAGATAGAGATAACTTTCAAAATAACAGTATTAAGTAGAGAAGCAAAAACCCGTTGGATTTCCCACTGCTGTAAGCTCATATATGTAGCAGGTATGCTTGAGGATTCTTGAGAAAGGGGACCAAGAGATATAGTATTAAAGCATAGTCACTAGAGTGAGGAGAGCCAAACACCAAGTACCAGTGGGGCTTGGTAGCTCACAGCACTTGCTGAGGGGATTAAATATTATTGAACTAGAAGTGAGCATGGAGATAATCTAATATAGTCCTGACTGCTTAGTGATGTTTCAGTCATCAGTGGACCATATGTGCCCAAGAGGTTCCATAAGCTTAAAAGGGGCTGAAAAGTTCCTATTACCTCGTGATGGTGCAACCATTAGAACATTGTAGTGCAAGGCATTCATTATGTTGATACTTGTGTAAAACCTATTCTGCCTGTTGTATAAAAGGGTAACATTCACACACAGAGCTATACTATATAATACTTGATTATGATAATAGACAACTGTTGTATATATGTTTAGTATACTTTGAATCATTATTTTAGAGCATATTTCTGCTTATAGAAAAAGGTTATTGTAAAAGAACTGTGTCACACTGTTGTCTTTCTCATAGCTCCTGCTTACAAAGTTTTCTTATTGCATGAAGAGGATATGTCCAGTGTTTGACATACCATTTAGGTTTTAATGTTTACATGCAATGACATTGTCAGATTTCTTAGAATATCCCAATATCATCAGTCAAGCAGTGCATGACTATGTAATGACTACGTAATGGGATCAATACCCTTTAAAGGAAAAGAAAAGAAGAGGGAAAAGTAAGCATCCTGTAGAAAAGGATTTCAGGAGAATTGCTGTATCACTTGTGTCTTTATTTTTGAAATCTGTTGAGTATTAGGTTTACAGTATATCCTTTTTTTTTTTTTTTTTGGCAGTCATGAGGCTTGAACTCTGGGCCTGGGTACTGTCCTTCAGCTCTTCAGTGCAAGTCAAGTGCGCTACCACTTGAGCCACAGTGTCACTGTTTTCTGGTGGTTAATTGGAGATAGGAGTCTCATGAACTTTCCTGCATGGGCTGGCTTTGAACCTTGATCCTCAGTCTCAGCCTCCTAAGTAGCTAGGATTACAGGTGTGAGCTACTAGCGCCTGGCTAAAATGTTCATTCTTTTTTTTTTTTTGGTCCGGTCCTGGAGCCTGAACTCTGGGCCTCGGCGCTGTCCCTCAGCTCTTCAGCTCAAGGCTAGTGCTCTACCACTTGAGCCACAGCGCCATTTCTGGCTTTTTTCTTTTCGCTTATGTGGTGCTGAGGAATCGAACCCAGGGCCTCATGCATGCAAGGCAAGCGCTCTACCACTGAGCCACCTTCCCAGCCCCTAAAATGTTCATTCTTATATCATTCTTACCTTAGTTAATGGCAGCTGCTTCTCCAGGTGAGCACAGCTAGATAGAAAGAGAAAAGCACGGTGAGCTGAGGTGAGGAATTTTGTACATTGCAAAGTGGCTTCTTTATTCTTTATACCAGCAGTGATCATCGTGTAATGTGTGCCTCCTTCAGGTGCTGCACTATCTGGCAGTCCAGAAACCTGCAGACCTTGCTCGGCATCTTCTACCTTGTGTGATTCATGCAGCTGTTCTCAAGGTAAAGGAAGAAGGTAAATAAATGTCTTATTTCATTAGTTCATTTCCCAAATGAAAATATATTTCCCTTAATTTACTTAATGATTGCTTTGATTCTTTTAAAAATAGAAAGTCTGGAGAGTATTTCTTCTGTGAAGAAGATTATAAAGCAAATCATATCCCATTCCAGTAAAGTTTTGCACTTTCCCAATCCAGAAGACAAGAAATTGGAAGTAAGTTTGATGTACTGTCAGAATCTTTGGCAAAGATCTGTTTTTAAAGTTTTTTTTTTTCTTCTTCATAGTCTCTTTATGTATTCCTCCCCCTTTTCCACTGCTAGGAGATCATCCATCAAATTACTAATGTGGAAGCTATAATTGCTAGAGCCCGGTCTCTGAAAGCCAAGTTTGGAACTGAGAAATGTGAACAAGAAGAAGAAAAGGATGATCTTGAAAGGTAATTGCTACTTAGCTTCTCCAGTTTTGTTGGCAATAGAAAAGCCACCAGTGTCTTTAAAAAATAAAAATTGGAATAGAATATTTAGACTCTTTGTGATTTAATCATGTTATTTGACCAAAGACAGAAAAATACTGATTTGTCTTAGGATTTAATGACTTTCTGCTAGGTATTTCCATTGTTCTTACTTTCAGAAACTCTAGTAGCCTGTTTTACTAGGTGCTGTGCTCTTAGATGCCTGAGGTGTCCTAGGGAGGAGTTGTTTCCTCCAGTGTTCGCAGGGCCCTCACTGGGCTGCCTGCTTTCACTGTTCCTTGTTCCACAGCACAAGGTGTACGGAAACTACATATCTGATCATATTTATTTAAGTATTTATTTAAAACATTGGTGATTAAGTTGGGCACCAGTGTCTCACGCCTATAATCCTAGCCACTCAGGTTCAAAGCCAGCCTGTGACAGAGTCTTTGACACTCTTTTCTCCAATTAACCACCAGAAAGCTGGAAGTAGCGCACTTGCCTTGAGCTGAAGAGCTTAGGGACTGCGCCTAGGCTCAGAGTTCAAGCCCCAGTACTGACAAAAAAAAAATGTGATAGCAAAAGTACACATTCTATGTACTTGGCAAGTATGATTTGGAAGTGACCAGTGGCTTCTTCCAGTGAGGCAAGCAGTACCAGTAGAGTCTATGGCCATTTTTGCCTATCTTACTTAACTGTGTGCACATGTATTTACATAAGGTTGCTGTTTTACTACTTGAGACACACCTCCATTTCTAGTTTGTCCCCATTACTCAAAAGGGCAGCATTTCTTTAATATGTGAGAAAGTGTTTCGAAACTGACTTAGCAGCATAAATTCGTCACAATTTAAAATTTTTTCCTCAGCTTTTCTAGACGAAAAGTCATTATTAATGATAAATAATATATGACAAAGCATTGGTTATAGCTCTTGAGAAATTCTTATTTTAATACTGGATCTTTTGTCCCATCCTTCCTTTTAAATAAGAATAATACTCTGTAATCAAGGGAATTGCTTCTAAGATAGCAGTGTAAATTAGTAAGCAAGTGGAGTAGCTTGCTGGCTCTGTGCCTTTGACTCCTTCTCCCACCATATACTATTTGTGACATGCTTGAAAGTACAGTATTTCGGGCACACAATGGCACAGCTTATAATTGTGACTTTTCCCAGCAAAGCATGTATTTAAAACACATATACATCTTTTAAATCATATAGACATAGCTCTTCTGGATAAAATTGATTTCTATTGTTCCAAAAACACTTTTTGATCTTTTGTTTTCTAAACTTCTAGTATGAAAAAATGTGTATTTCTTACACTGACAAATTTTTTTAAAAAGTGAAGTTGATTGTAATCAAATTAGAATATCATATCCTATAATATTTCCATTCCAGCATTGGTAAGTTTTGCCAGTGTCAATGGTAGGATTTGTCATGTAGACATGTGCATAGGTGGCCTGGGCAGCAGCTGGCTTGCCATACTTACACTGTTCTTCTCTCCTAGGTTTGTGAGCTGCCTATTGGAGCAGCCTGAAGTGTTAGTCACCGGGGCAGGAAGAGGACATGCTGGCAGGATCATTCACAAGTTGTTTGTTAATGCTCAGAGGGTATGTGAGATTCCTTAACTATCAGCATCACAACAGATTTGCTCAGGAAAATGTGGTTTTGAGTTCCACACATGGCTGATTATACCCACAGCTGCTGAGATGTCTGGGCATTGGGTTTGTACAGTGAAGTAACTGACTCTGTGACTTTGAAATCCATTGGCTTTGCAGCATATTTAAGTAAAATAATAAGTACATCATAGAATCTAAGTTTCAGGATTAGAAGGGTCTCAAATACATTCAAAAATTGGCAAGGGCTTGTTAGCAATGGCCAGAGCTGTGCTGTGAAAAAAATGTTTTCAAATCAGTGTAGAGTTCGGTTTTGCTATCTGTAAACCCAGCATACTTCAAAATGGATTTACATTACAGATTGTGAATCCAAGTAGCTTTAAAATGGTTAAGAGACTTAACTTTGTACAGATTTTTAGGACATTAGAGACAGACTTAGGTACAGAAAGAAAGCCCAGTTTGGAAAATTATCATCATTATCTCTGCTAATGAACGTAAGAGTTTCAAAATTATAGTTAAGAGGTGCTAGTATCCTATAGATGATTCTCATCAGGGCACGGTTAATATAGATTCTGGTAAAAGTGTTATATTCACTAAATATAGGTTCTTCTACTTGGAACTGGGGTGACATTAGAAATTAGAACAGTGTTCCATTAAGAAAAATTATTAGCACAAATTAATTATAGAGGGGTTTCATTTGTGGTGTTTATATTCATGTATTTTTCTTCTTGTAATACTGGGGATTGAACCTGGGGTTACTCGTATGCTAGGAAAGCACTCTATAGCAGTTTAGTATTAACAATGTAATTTTTAGAACCAAATAGAATTTTTCTTGGTTTACACATAGCATAACAATTTTGTACCTATTGAGTTGGAATGCGTCTACTTAGACACTCAAAAATATGTTAAAATATACTTGAAGTACAAACTAAAAGCCAGTTTATTTATGGAGTATCTCCCTGACTTTCCAGAATTTCAAATTAAAGACCAGTTATTTTATTTCCTTATAAATTAGACTTTCAGGAAACAAATGTTTGCTTTCATTTTTTTGGTTTTGTCTCTAGCATGAAAGCAGGAATGGAGTTTGTTTTTACGTCCTGTAATGTCTTCTAGCTTTTGTGCAGAGGCTGCAATCACATTTTGTTTATCATTCACACATAGATAAACTTGCCTTAGATCACAAAATCTTTCCCTTTGATCATTTTTCTAGAAAATTCTTTAGAAAATGCTTCTAGTGCTGGATGTTATTTATTTCTTTTATCTTTAGTTGTACAAAGGATTTGCCATTCAACAAAGTAGTATATGAATACAATGCATCTTGATCTGTGTCATCCCTTTCATCACATTTCTCCCCATCCCTATAAGTATTACTTGTTTGAGTTACAGAAACAGCCACCTCACTTCAACCATATGCAGGTAGAAAAATAAAAATAATCACTGTTGTAGTATCTAACAATTATCACTGTTAATTACTAGTACCTAGTAATTAAAGATATATTTCACCAAAATAAGATGGCTTTATTTTTGTTTTCCACTGAAGATACCTTTCAGTATCCAATAGTATATCTTTTTGTATATCTTTTTAGCATATAGCTAACCTTTTTTAACCAGCAATGAAATTGTAGATTCATACCATATAATTTTTAAATGATTTTAAGCTTTCAGACCTCATACTTTTTGAAATGATTTAACTTCTTCAGTATTTAAAGTGTAAACTTTCAGATTTTGTAGTGAATGAATGATTGTACGTAGTCTGTAAACTGTGTACTCCATATAACAAACCTATATGGTACAGCTACAAACTGCTCTTAAATATGTGGTCACAGTAAACTTCAAGTTCACTTATCTAACTTTTTATAATTTATGACATTTTTATCTATTTTATTCACAGATTTTAACATTTTTCATAGAGAATTTTAACTTTTTTTTTGTCTTTTCTTTTTTTTTTTTTTTTGGTACTGGGGATCGAACCCAGGACGTTGCACTTGCTAGGCAAGCGTTTTGCCACTGAGCTACATCCCAGCCCTCATAGAGAATTTTAATAGCATGTATTACCTTACATTATAACAATTTCTAACTTTAAAGAAAATTTTAACTTGATAGCAATATGCCTTTGTTATATTTAAGTGGAGTTCAGTAAAAGAAAGACTAGATTTTGAGTTGATCTTGCTGAATACTGTTTTTCAAGCCATGAGTACTTTTTTAGAAATAGTTCTGCAGAAAAAGATCTAGGTTTTTGTTCAATCATTTCCTCATCAAATGACACCCTGTATGTCACCTGTTGAACCATCAGATGATGCATGAGTAGTGAGATGTATTTGCTCTGTTTGCTGGCCAGGTGTGTTGTATATGATGTGACTTTGTGCATCTTAAGTTTTCTTTTGGTAGAATCATGTTCTTAATGTAGTGCATGCTGTCAAATAATCCTGGAATCTGTCCAGCTCTTTTTAAACCATCTTGCTTGTTTCCCTTTCATCACTGTTTCTTTTCTCACCCTTTCCCAAAGCTGACTGAATCTTCTGATGAGGTAACAAAATAGCCTTTGTCCCTCATGGTTCCTTGTTCTTTCCCATTTTCTAACTTCATAAGATCTTTCAAACTAACCTCTTTAATAGTCTGGGTCTGGCATATTTTCCTGCTGATGTTTAACTTAACATGAGCTCATGTTTCCATTGCTAGAACTTTTTTCCCCCCCAAAGCAGTGGTATTAAAAAAGAAGTATAGTAATCAGAATTAAGAATGAAGGCTCTAACTAAATGGGGGGGGGGGAGTGGATACTGAAATTTGAACTAGGGCCTCACGCTTGCTAAGCTTGCTTGCTCCACTAGTGCTGTGCATTTGAGCTATGTCACAAACCACTGGCTTTTGCTGGTTATTTTGGAAGTGGTGTCTTTCAGACTTTCTGCCCAGGCTGGCTTTTGAACTAAGATCTTTTGGATCTCAGTGTCCCGAGTAGCTTAGATAACCAGAACGTGTCCTATTTTGTGTAATTATAATGGGGGGTGGGAGGTGGGGAGGGACTTGATGCCTTTTTGAGAACTTTTTTGTTGCCATTGCTATCTGTATCTCTATCTTATCACATTAGCTGTCCAGTGTCTTTGTTTTAATTTGGCAAGTGAATTTTAAGAATTGACTGAATGAGTTGAGATAAAAATTATCTTTCCAGGCTCTGGAAAGAAATAGCTTCTTACTGGATTAGGATATCCAATTTGAATTTGAGTCAGTACTTGAAGAAGCATGGAAACCAGTACAGCTTCATGGTCTGTTTCCATTAGATGTTCAGATGTGGTCCTCACTTTTCAAAGCAGATTGCCTGGTGATCATTCTCTCTTCTCTCTCCAAGCTAGTGGCTCATGCAGTGTTTCAAGCTTCTTGCATTTTTTTTGAGTAATCATAGCTGACTGCATTACAGAGTAATGTAGAACATTTTAATCTATTTATCATGTTTATTCATCTGTCCTTCAAAATTACCTGAGTTTAGCCTTAGACTTGCTGTTGAATTTAGCATTTGATTCTGTTCAAGTCTGCAGCCATGGCTCCACCAGAGGAGGAACTGAAGAGAACCGGCAGCCTAGAGGAAAGGAGGCAGAACTCCGTGTCGGACTTCCCCCCTCCTGCAGGCCGGGAGCTCATCCTGCGTGCCTCTGTGCCCCGCCCAGCTCCCTACTCCAGGGCGCTGCCACAGCGGATGTACAGTGTCCTCACCAAAGAGGATTTCAGACTCGCAGGTGCCTTCTCATCAGATACCTCCTTCTTCTAAATCTTCAGCTTCCTTGTGGGCTGTAGAGGCAGCACTGTTTCCTGTGGGATGGTAAGGAAGGGAGACGGAAGGGGGAGACCTGAGTGTTGGGGAGAGGCCCCCTTCCAGCCAAATGAGCAAAGGTCACACCAGCATCTGAAGGACTCTCAGCTCCTGGCTCATGCTGCAGAGGGACTGCCTGAGGCTGTGCTGTGGGGAGATGGCCTTTGTATATGAGGGAAACCAGAACTCAACAGGTCATCTATCCTCACTGTAGTGGAACAACATTCTTTGTATTCTCCTCTGCCTGTCCTTGGGGCTGGGGTCTTGCCTTCATCATAGTCTGTGTAAACACTTAATGGTTTTACTTATTAATATCAAGTATAAAAAATAATCTCAACTCAGATTTCCAGGTATTTTGGTGGTAACTTCTAGTCAAAGAATCTGTTTTTAAATTACTATATTTTATTTTGTTTATTCAATCACCTGGTGGTCAGCTTTATTACACTAATTTTTGAGGATGACTTGGAATATTCCAGGAGAACGCCTAGAATCTGTTTTTGTTTTTCCGTGTAACTGTATCTTAAATGTATTCTAATTAAACTGTACATGAAATGTCATTGCAAATTACTTTATACATATCCTGTAAGATGTGTTTTCCTGTCTGCTCTTGTGGTACTGTGTGAGTCTTAGCCTGCACAGGGTTCCCCTTCCCTGGCACAAAGCATGCTTTCCTTCGAGGTCTGCTGGCTAGGTAGCTCATTTGAGGAGGCAGCAATGAGCACAGCCTAGCAGTGCCCTTGTGGCACTTAGTATATATGCGAAATGTAAAGAGTGCAGGATTACTTTAATGCACTATTTTGCTTTTGCGTTTAATCAAAAAGAAGAAAATGACCCAATGAGGATGTGTAGCATAACTGTAAGGATAACAGTGCCACATGTCCTGTTTTTGTGAGGATCACAGTGTACTGATTCTGTGTTGCTCTATGGCCTTTGCTTAGTAATTGTAAATTAATTTTAGGCATAAAATTACTACATTAATCCAAAGTTACAAATAGCTATATTGAAGCATAAATTCTGCCTGTGTAATTTTAGTGAATTGATAGAACTGTGCAAATTGTTAAATTATTTTTGTAAAAGTTATATACATATATAGTATGTGAGACACACATTGATAATGTGAGTAGGAGGTTAGTAGCCTTCAGATACACTCCCCTTACAACCCTTTTCTCCAAGATGCTGCCCTGCACTGCTAGACCACACAGACCAAGTAGGTGATGTTTCTATCAGCACTTATCTGCTTTCAGAGGATGTTAAAAACTACACTGGAGAGGCTGGACTTTAGAACAGCATCATAAATCTAATAAAAATGACAGTGTTGTTTCTGTGGCTAATTTCCCCTTATTTTCTCCACTCTGAGGACATTTCAGTTTCTTTTCACTTGGTGTTGTCAGCTCTTCCTAAAGATTTGTCTCTTGATTCTTACAAAGCAATGAGTCTTCTTTAAAGGAAATTACTGTTATTTTTATGTCATGCGCTTGTTCATTTCATTAACATTTTGAAATGCTCAACTTCGGTATCAGGCAGTGATACAGAACCTACAGCATACCCCTCTTCTTGGACCTTTGGATGTTACATAGGATTGTGATGGTCAGTAAACTCAAGAGTGCAAGCTGGACATCTAGCCCAAACATCCATTCATGCATTCACTAGGACAGTAGAGGGTTCAGTGCAGTGAGTGGGCAGGTGTTAGGAGGAAGGATTTTTCTCTCTGGCTCTGGGAAAAATCATCCCAGACGATGTGATTTCTGATTGAGAGCAGAAGGTAAGTAGGAGCTGCAAATGGGAAGTTCAGCAAGCTTCTAGAAAAGAGAGTATTCCCCATCTCTTCACTGTGAGCATGCTGCTGCCCCATCAGAGATGCAGTTGCCTATCCACTTCATTTGCAGTAGCCATGTCTTTCTCTGCTCAGTGAACATCAGCAAGTGCGGCTCAATGTGGCTCAGGCAGGCATGTGAGAATACTTGCACAATCAGGCTTGTCTTCCTTCTGAGCATTCCAAGGCCACTCCATGAAGGTCCCAGGACTGGGTGGTGCTACACAGTAAGCTAACTGTCAAGGTGGCAAGGTGGGGTGGGGGCTGCTAGAACAGGCACAAATCCAGAAATGAAAAAGTAGGACAGTCAGTGTTTCTATTTGACTGGATTATCCAGAGTGGGGAAGGGCAAGAAATGAAAATGATGTGGTAGGAGCTGGGAAGGTGGCTCAGTGGTAGAGCGCTTGCCTTGCATGCATGAGGCCCTGGGTTCGATTCCTCAGCACCACATAAGCAAAAAGAAAAAAGCCAGAAGTGGTGTGCTGTGGCTCAAGTGGTAGAGCACTAGCCTTGAGCTGAAGAGCTGAGGGACAGCGCCCAGGCCCAGAGTTCAGGCCCCACGACTGGACCCCCGCCCCCCCCCCCAAATGATGTAAACTAAGGCAAGATCTGGGAAGCCAGAGCAAGAAATGTGGGCTGTATCTTGAGGGCCATGTTAGTAACTAAGCAGGAAAGGACCCTTTAGCCAGGCTCGTGGAGGCCAAGTACATTCCCACCCTGCATCTCAAATTGTAAGTTCCTTGGAAGGAGGGTAGCAATTATATCTTCAGTGATTTGTGTTTTTAAGACAATATTGCTATAGAACCTAGGCTGATCTTCTGCTTCATTCTCTGAGGTGCTGGGATTATAGGAGTGTACCACCTTCAATGTTTTGTTTTTAACCTCAACAGAGTACTATGCTCCACTGAAGTACATAAATGATTTTGGAGTGAACATGGAATGTCCTCAGTTCAAGGCCTCTTCCACCTATATGTATTTACACCACCAAAATAACCCAGCTTTTTCTTGGTTTGTAATTCAACCCTAAGTATTTATATTCTATTCATTAGCCCAGCAGTTATTATCACCCTGCTATGTGCCAGACACTATTCATGGAATTGAAGAGACAGCAATAAACAGTGCATGAGAGGACTTGGCCCTCAGAGTCACGACTGTAAGGGAAAGGAAAGGGCAAGAAAGGCCTTTGTAAGTGAAGTGAGGGGCAGGACCTTGTAGACCGACAATGGGAGAGAATTACACCCAGAAGACTTAAACGTACCCAAAGGAGTGCTTTACTAACTTAATCAAGTTGAGGAGATGAACCATCACACCTCGTTTCCCTTCTAACAAGGCTTTGCAGAGGGAGGGACTGGTGACTCAAGAGCATGTGAGAGGAAGATGAAGTTTCAGACTAGCTGATCTCAAGAGTAAGCAAAGCATAAATGAGAGACTTGCTTGAAACATAGGGACTAGGCATATGGTACAGGTGGTAGAGTGCTTGCCTAGCAAGCTCAAGGCCCTAAATTCAAACCCAATCCTAAGGTATTGGGGAAGACTCATGAAGAAGAGTTACACTCAAAAGCAGAATTTGCTCTGGAGAGGAAGCATTGCAGTGATCAACCCTCCTAGGCCTGGTGAGGCTCTGCACAGATGCTTACACAGATGGGTGTGGGTGTGGGCCAGGCTAGATTGCAACATTGGGAACCTCTAGTGATCCCAGCAAGTGAGGCCACTGACCTAGGGTCGTGACAATGTGATATTGGCAGGTATTGCTAGAGCACTGGAGTGGGCAGTGAAAAGGAGGCCCTGGCTGCCCACTGAGACCCTCGGACAGTTGCTGTGAGGAACAGTCCTGGGCTCCATGACCCACTCTCAGCTTTACCTGCTGTGGCCCAGCCTTCAGCCAACTCAGTTCAGCTCCTGCCTGTCTCCCATACCAAAGGATACTGCCAACACCCACCCCAGCACCCAGGAAACTCTGGCCTGCTTCATGGTCCCTGCTCCCAACTGTCCTCCAGTGGCTACCTCTGAACGTCTTTGCTTCCACTAAACCTCTGTCAGAAACGTGACTGGCTCCAGTCAGTGGGACCTAAGAAACAAGTGACTGCATATGGAAACTTAAGCTCTCCAAACCCCATGGCAGTTTGAGTAAACAATGACTTTCCAGTGCTATTTATTCCCAATCCTTTCAGCCCTATTTTTAGCCCAGCACACTCCTTTATTTCTACAGGAGTTACATAAGGAGTGAACCATATTCTTAGCAACCCACCGTCATTCCAGCCTTATCTTGCCTACATGAGGGAAGGAAGTATTTTTAGAGTGTGAATTTCCCATGTGTTCTCAACTATTTTGGGACTAAAGCCCAAGGCTGGGGGAAGGAGGGCAGTGAGGGAGGCTCTACCCCTGTAGTTGAATCCTATCTTGACGGCTCAGAAGTTGGGCCCAAGCCTGGGCATGGGGCTCTGCTTTATGTAGAATTTGATATTAGCTGGTCCTAGGAATTTTTTGTTCCCAATCTTTTGTCTTTTGGTAGTGAACTGTGTGTGTGTGTGTGTGTGTGTGTGTGTACATATGTACATACATGTGTGCCAGTAGTGGGACTTGAACTCAGGGCCTTGACACTGTGTGTGTGTGTGTGTGTGTGTGTGTGTGTGTACGTGCATGTGTGCCAGTAGTGGGACTTGAACTCAGGGCCTTGACACTGTCCCAGAGCTTTTGTGTTCAAAACTAGCATTTTACCATTTGAGCCACAGCTCCAGCCTGGGCTGGCTTTGAATCTCAGCCTCCTGAGGCACTGCTTGCTTGTTTTTTTGCTCAAGGCTAGCATTCTGCCATCTGAGCTGCACTCCCATTTCTGTCTAATTAGAATTAAGAATCTCTCAATTTAAAAGTGAGAGGTGTGGCTCAGTTGGTAGAATGCTAGCCAATGAACAAATAGGTCAGGTACCAAGTTCCAGTCCCAGTTTAAGACCTAAAAAAAAAAATCAATTTTGTCTTAGACTGATTTTGACCCACAATCCTCATATCTCAGCCTCCTCAGTAGCTGAGTTCGATTCCCAGTTTCAAACCTAAAAAAAAAAAAATCTCTCAATTTTGTCTGCCTAGACTGGCTTTGAACCATGATCCTCACATCTCAAGGCTCCTCAGTAGTTAGGATTACAGATGTGAGCCATCAGCTCTTTTTAAATTATTTTAGGGACTGGGAATGAGGCTTATTGGTAGAGTGCTTGCCTAGCATGTGTGAAGCCCTAGGTTCGATTCCTCAGCACCAGGTAAACAGAAAAAGCGAGAAGCGGCACTGTGGCTCAAGTAGTAGAGCTCTAGCCTTGAGAAAAAAGCAGCTCAGGGACAGTGCTCAGGCCCTGAGTCAAACCCCAGGCAAAAATAAAATATTTTTTAAATAGTTAAAAAATAATTTTAAGGTATTTCTTAAATTAGCATACATTAATAGTACAAGGTGAGTTATTGTACATGTACACTGTAGACTTTGAGCAAGTTGACCCCCTCTATTCCCATATTTATTTTCTCTCCTTCCCTTTTGGTGCCCATACTGGGGCTTGAACTAGACTTTCTACTCTGGCTTTTTTTTCTGATTCAAGTCTAGTGCTCTACTACTTAAGCCACACCTCTATTTTCTCCTCTTCCTTTTCAAACAGTGTTTGGTGAGTTTTATTATGCCCCCCTCTCTTCTTTTTTCCTTTTTTTTTTGTGAGGGTGGGGGTCCAGTCGTGGGGCCTGAACTCTGGGCCTCAGCTCTTCAACTCAAGGCTAGCACTCTACCACCTGAGCCACAGTGCCACTTCTGGCTTTTTTCTTTTTGCTTATGTAGTGCTGAGGAATCGAACCCAGGGCCTCATGCATGCAAGGCAAGCGCTCTACCACTGAGCCACCTTCCCAGCCCCTCTTTTTTTCCTTTTTAAAGCAACAGGGTCTCACTATGTTATCCAGGCTATTCCAGCTGATCTCCCACTGCAGCCTCCCTGGGCAGCTGGGACCACAGGTGGCATTATTTTGTCTCAAACTCTACTTCCTTTTTACTCCGGAGAGAGAAGGCCTACAATGCTTTTATTAGGCATTCTAAGTAAGAAGCTGAATCATAGCATTGGAGTCAAACCTGGAGAAGAGGAGCCAGGGCTAATGCAGCTTTGTCTGCTTACAAGCCTATGATACAGTACACAGTAGCCATGACAGGTGGCCTTTGCCATTTGGCTAACAAGGAGTTTGGATCATGCCTGGAATAGGAAGGGCTAACCAATGAACTTAGCTGACATGACCCTGCATCTGCCTTTCTTAAAGGAACTCTAGGTTCTTTGTGAAAATTGGCCCTGTAAAAGGAAGTTGAAAGGTGAGAAAGAGGAAGGTGATGGCTTTAAAGAATACTTTCAATTTGGGTTGGATGGTGAGCTAGTTATATTTAGTGAATACATGTAGTATTTAAAGGCAGAACTTTATATAAAATCATGAAAGTCAAATGCAGTTTTTAAAATTAATTAGAGGAATCTAAGGCCCGCTAGCTCAAGCTGATTCATGGTGAATAGGCCTCGCCTCATAAAAGTCTGGAGATTAGTGCAGTGATACGGGTCAGTTTTAGAGAACCTAAGCTCCAGGAACTCATGGTTCTTACCCCACCATGTGACTGGAGATGCAACTCAGCACCACATGTCTAGCTTCTATCCCAGCTGCCATTTTTTTGTGTGTGCCAGTACTGGGCTTGAATTCAGGGCTTGAGTGTTTTCCGTTAGCTTTTTTTGCTCAAGGATGGCATCTACCACTTGAACCACAGCTCCACTTCCAGCTTTTGTGGTGGCTAATTGGAGATTGTTTTATGGACTTTCTGCCTGGGCTGACATTGAACTTTGAGCCTCAGATCTCAGTCTCCTTAGTAGCTAGGATTATAGGCATGAGCCACTGGTGCCCATTCACAACTTCAATTGATCCTAAAGTTTCTGTTTTGAAAGTTCTTTCAAACTGAGGAAGTTGCTGCATAATACAAGGAGACCTATAAACTGCCATGTTCATTCAAAATAATACTTGGCCATTTTTCTAGGCTTTTTCAATTAATCTGCATTAAATAGAAACTTTAATTTTTCCTCCCTCCTGTGTTCTGACTGACACAAAAAAGTTTGTTAGAACAATTATCAAGTTATTCAAAATGGCCATGGAACCTTAGGAAATTTTCATATTTGAGTTCTTTACCACACATAGAGCTACTAATATTTTCATTGCACAACAAAAAACAATGCAATTAAAGTTTGAGGGTAGATAAGATGGGGGGGGCAGAAGTGGGTCATGCTTGTAATCCTAGTTACTCAAGAGGCAAAGGTAGGTGGATTGTGGTCCAAGAATGGCCATGGCCAAAAAACCCCCAAACGAACAAAAAACTGCATCCAAGGTGGAGAAAAACCAGCCTTCTCTTTTCAGCACCCGGGAAGAGCCACTTCCAGGGTTGTTGGGATTTCTTTTTTTAAATTTTTTATTTTTTTGCCACCTGCTTAGCACCAGTTAGACTGTTCCCAGGTGAGCTGAAAGCACAGCGTGAGAACCTTCAGAGGCCCAGCAGCTTGAAGATGCTGCCGGTGGTGTCAGGAATCTGGCCTGAAGGGTGAATCACCAGCCTCTGTGGTGAAAAGTACCGGTGCTTGAGGCATTGAGTCGGAAGAAGCAGGTATCTCATGCCTTTCTGGAGCCACAGCAGTACATGGCATATCTGACCTACCACCCTATGGTAAAAATCTTCCCACCAGGAGTTTAGTGGCTCTTAAGTGTCCCTCACTGCATTTGAGAAGCAGTGCAAGAAAAACCATGTAAAAGGGGATGTGTCTCTTTGCTCTATTGCCAAGCATTGCCCTATGGGCCCGGGTATTGGTTATTAGATGTGCTGCCATCGGTCTTTCCCAGGTGCAGGCTTCACGATCACTGGGTCCCTGCCTCCCACAGCTTCCAACAGGCAATCCTTAAGAAAGCAAGAGGGAGTGAAACTGAAGAGGAACACTGAAGTCTATGTAAGAAGCAACAGAAAAGCCAATTTAACAAATGCTAAATACTTAAACCATTCACGTGAGTGTTGCCTCTCAATCCCCAGTTAAGGGGAATCTGTACTTACTCCATCAGGACTGCTAAACTTATCAGCTGTGTAAGAAACCTGTTCTCATAGTTTTACAGTATAGCCTCACTATTGGGAACCCAAGAGCTTAGCTTAGTCAGCTGTGCAGAAGTCATGCCTGTTTTTTTTTTTTTTTTCTCATCAAATCCATCCTCAAAGAATGAAGACTTAAAATTGTTAAGGATGTTCTGAGGAGCTCACTGCAGGCAATCACCAAGCAGGGACTACAGAGATGTTTTCAGCACTGGTAACTTCTTTGAAGTAAGTGAAAAGGAAATCAAGACTCTTGGATGCAAAGTATGTTTAAGATATAGAAGCCAGGCACCTTACCTGAGACCTTGTATGCTTGATCGAGTGAGACTAATGTTTGTGATTGGAGATGGATTTCATGCCCTGTGGTGTTTACAGTGTATATAATGGTTGTATTTTCCCAGGGCTATGAAAGTGCATATTAGCTGGATGTCGGTGGCTCATGCCTGTAATCCTAGCTACTCAGGAGGCTGAGACCTGAGAATTGCAGTTCAAAGCCAGCTCAGGCAGGAAAGTCTGTGAGACTCTTATCTCCAATAAACCACTAAGAACACCGGAAGTGGTGCAGTGGCTCAAGTGGTAGAGCGCTTAGCCTTGAGCTGAAGAGCTGAGGGACAACGCCCAGGCCCAGGGTAGGCCCACAACCGAAAAGAAAAAAAAGTGCATATTAAACCCCAGCACCTTTACATTTAGATCAGTGCTCTATAAATAATGTAACTAATGCTATTAAATATGTAAATGATGAACAGCTGATGAGACACAGTCACCACAATATAGCTAGGATAGTGTTGTGTCTATAGGGTTGGTTTTTTTTTTTTGGCTCACCTCAAATTTGTATGTCCTATATAAACTATGAATGTTTCCTGTATAATATATGAATGTTTCTGAGAAGAAGCTCTAAATAGTTGAGGTTAACATGTTCAAAGGAGATCAAATAATGGTTTAATTGAACAATCTTAAAATCAACATAGAGAACAGTCCTTTGTTATATTTTAGTGATCCACCAAGAATCCAAGAATATTATGTAGTCAGAGTACAATACCCTTGTCTACTTTATCCTGTCTGGCTACAAAAAGTTTTTTTGAAACTTCAATAAAAATATGTATCTTAAATGGGGAAAAAAGACTATCTGAAAGACAAACTGAAGCAAATTGGCCTGCTCAAGTCTGCTTGAGGATGGCCTGAGCAGCAGATCATTTGCTAGGCAAGCGTTAGGCTGAGGGTTCAAACTGTATCACACACACAAAAATCCTAGATTCCATTAAAAACCTAGCAAGTAAAATACTAGATAAAATATAGATCTTTTGAAATGAATACTGTATTATAAAACTATGAACATGGTCAAAGATATGTAGCCTTTATTGAAAATGAACACAAATGGGAAGTTACGCAGGTTATGTCATAGTTCTTGCATAGAGAGATTCAATATTATGAAGATATCTATTCTCTCCACAATGATCTGTGTAATTGTAAACAATCTCAAAAGGTTTGTGTTTCTTCTCGGTAGCACTAGAATAGTCGAATTTTTAAATGTATATGGAAGAGTGGGAGGTCATGAACACCCAAGCTACTCTTAAAAACATTTAAGTAGGGGATTATTGTTCTGTAAGACAGTAAACCTTGTTATTAATTACAATTTTGCTATTGACTTGAAGTCCAGGAGAACAGTAAGTTAAGACTTTTGATGTAGTAGAGTAGTTAATTAGAATAGCCAAGTAGAATAGTCCATTTTGCTTGGATAAGAGTTCTTCCTTATATTCAGAGAAGGAAAATAAGAAAACTATTTTTGATCAAGTCTAGCAGACTTTTCTGCCCTGGCTGGCTTTGAAATATAATCCATTGTATCTCAGCCTCTTAATTAGATACAATTACATGTGAGTCACGGGTACCTAGCAAAGATAGCTTATTTTTTTTTGTTTTTTTTAGTATTACTGAAATTGAACTACAGTCCTTGTGCTTACTAGACAGATACACTAACCACTAGGCAACCTCCAGATCCCGAAACTAAATCTTTTTTTTAAAATTTTATTGCAAAGATGCAAGCAATGAGTACATTACTTGTCAATCATTGATACCCCTCCCTTTGTTGTTGTCCCACTATCCCTTCCACTCCTCCTCCCTCCCTCTGCCCCCCACCCAAAGTTGTAAAGTTTGTTACCAATATACTGTCCTGTGGGGTATCATTGTTGCAATGGGTCATCCTGTGTCCTTCTTTCGGAGTTTTGTTATTCTCCTTCCCCTCCCCAGAACAGACAAATTTATATACAAGATGAAGGGTACCAAAATCACAGGGGCTATACCATGGGGGGAATAACATACAAAGGAAACAAAAAAAATCACATAGTACATTTGAAACAATAACAAAGACAGACTTCTTATGTCCATATCTTGGGGGTCATTTCACTTAGCATCATCTTATATGGTCATTTGTACATAGTTTTGAGCTTTTCAGCTCATTTGATAAGATTATCCTATGTGTATACTAATTATTGCAAATAAGGGAAACTATGGGACCTAAATTTCTTTGGGACTGGCTTCACTTAATATGATTTTTTCCCAAGTCTTTCCCCTAACAAATGGGGCGGTGTCGTTCTTTCTGATGCAAGCATAGGATTCAGATAGATAGATAGATATATCACACTTTCTTGATCCACTCATCTACTGAGGGGCATCTGGGTATCACTCCCTACTTAAACAAAAAAGTACAACAAATTAAATCCTCTGATATAAAAGAACAGAAAAATTTAGAATACTAGCAGGAAAATAGCTCTAAAATTTCAGGGTAAGAACAACTTCTTAAATAAGACACAAAGAACCATAAATGAAAAGGATATAAACCAAATGGAAATGCTGATGGTATCAGTATTAAGAAAGTCTGTCTAATCCACACCATAAAATGGAAAGACAGGCTATAGATGAGGTATTGGCACATATATACCCAGTATAGTGTCTATAGACAATTTCTCAATCCCTCCCACAGGTCTAAAATCTAAAATATTAACAGAATTCAACAACTAATCAAAAAGATGAATATATCATGATCAAGTAGGTTCCATTCCAGATATGCAAGGCTGGTTAACATGCATAAATCAATAAATGTTGTTACACCATATGAACAGCAACAAGAAGAATCATATGATTATCTCAAAGCATACAGAAAAAAAACTTTGACAAACTTCCATATCCTTTTATGCTAAAAGGTCTGAAGAAGTTAGGACTAGAAGAAATGTACCTTAACATAGTAAAAGGGTATTTATTACAAACTATAGCCAACAACATGATAGTGAATGAGGAAAAAGTGAAACCATATTTTTAAAATTAGGAACAAGCAAAGGCGTCCAAATACTCACAATAGTACCAGAATTTCTAGCCACAGCAATAAGAGAAGAAATAAGGGATCAAAATAAAGACAGAAGTAGTCAAACTAACCACACATGATATGGTCTTATATCTAAAAGACCCCCAACTATTTCATGCACACACTTCTAGGGCTGATAAAGACCTTTGGCAATGTAGCAGGACACAGAAACAACACAGAAAAACTCAGTCATTTCTCTGTACACCAATATTGAACAGGATGAGAGAAAAATCAGTAAAACAATTGCATTCACAATAGCTGCAAAATTAAAAAAAATACCTAGGAATCAATCTAACCAAAGACTCAAACACGTCAGTAATAAAAACTATAGAATCTGGAAGACAAAGATCACCCATGTTCTTGGACTGGCAAAAATCGATATCATGATGTGTATACTGCCAAAGGCAATCTAAAGATTTAATGCAAAATCATAAATATCCATGAAAATCTCAATGTTATTCTTCACAGATATAGAAAAAAACAAACTTAAAATTCATCTGAAAACACAAGCATCCAAAATTAGCCAAAGCAAGAACAAATAGCCTGGGCAAGAGCAAAACAACACACACACATACACAAAAATGACAATGCTAGAAGTATCACAATATCAGACTTCAAATTGTCCTATAATGCCATAGCAACAAAATCAGCTTTGCATTAGCACAAGAACAGACCTAAAGATAAATGGAACAGACTGGAAGACCCAGAAGTACACACACACACACACACACACACACACACAAAATCTACAAATGATTGGTTATTGACAAAGGAACCCAAAATATACATTGGAAAGAGGGTAGCTTCTTCAACGAATGGTGCTGAGACAACTGGATATTCATATGCAGAAGACAAATTTGATCCTTATCTCTCACCCTGTATCAATAATCAATTCCAAGTGGACCAAAGATTTTAACATAAGACCTAAAAACTTAAAACTACAACAAGAAAGAGTAGAGAAAACACTAGAACTTATTGGCATAGGCAGGAACTTCTTAATTAGAACTCTTTGGGCGCAGGAAATAGGAGAGAGAATTGACAAATGAGATTGCATGAAGCTAAAAAATTTCCTCACAGCAAAGGATGTAGCCATTAATCTAAAAAGACAGCCTACAAAATGGGAGAGGATCTTTGCAAGGTATATTTCTGACAAGGGTCTAATAACCAGGATATCCAAGGAGATTAAAAAAAACTAAGCCCCAAAAGAATCAATAACCCAATAAATGGACAAAGGAGCTAAATAGACTTCTCAGAAGAAATACAAATTCCAATGAATAAAGAAATGCAATAAAGGAAAAAAAAAAACAAGTCAGACAGGAATACTCAACTTGGAACTCCTGTCTCTTTGGAGTATCTGCTCTCACTAATTCTTCTGCTTCTAAATAAACCTATTCTGTTTATGAAATAAAAAACAGAGCCTGGCACTGGTAGCTCACTCCTGCAATCCTCGCTACTCAGGAGGCTGAGATCTGAGTGAAAGTCAGAGTTTGAGGTCAGACAGGGTGGAAATGTCTATGAGACTCTTATCTCTAATTAACCACCAAAATAGTCAAAGTGGAGCTGTGGCTTAAGTGGTGGAATGCTATCCCTGTTCAAAACTGGCATTAAAACAACAACACATTGAGATTCCATTCCACTCTAATCAGAATGGCCACCATCAAGAATATGAACAACAAATGCTATCAGGATATGGGGGAAAGAGACCATAACATACTGTTACTGAGAATGTAAATTAGTGTGGAAGGCACTATGGAGAGTCCTCAAAAAACTATAAACAATTACCCTATGATCCAGTGATACCACTCTTAGGCATTTATCTCAAAGATAAAGTTGGGATACAATAAAGTCATTTGTACATCCATGTTCACTGCAGTTCTATTCACGGTAGTTTAATAGAAACAGCCTAGATAGAATGTGATGGATAAACAGATCAAGAGAGTGTGGTAATGGAATTTTATTTATCCATCAGGAAAAATACAAGTATGTTATTTGCATGGAAATGGATGGAACTGGGATGAGGTTGGGGAAATCACACTGAGTAAAGCCAGGCTCAGAAAGACGAAATGTATTCTTTCACGTGTAGGTGTTAGACATATATAAACCTTTATGTAAACATATACAGGATCATATACAAATATACATGATCACGATGACTAAAGTATGATGTATACGAGAGTGAAATTCCATGATTTAACCCCTTCAGACAATTAACAGTTAAAAAAATGACTATCAGTGAGCTAAAACATGTCTTGAGTGGGGTGAGAAAGTGAATGGGAAAAGGTGGAGAATGAATGGCGAATGAATAGTGATGAAACGTGTAAAAAAGGAAATTGGAAAGGATATGACGGGGGAAGAGATATGGAAGGGCTGACTCTGATCAAGTTGCACTGCAAACATAAATGGACATGTTAAATTGAACCCCACTTGTACAACCATTTAAAGATAAATATAATTTTTAAAGGATTAAAATCCTAACAGCAAAATAGGCAAAAGGTCTGCTATAGAAGAGAAAGCATAAGCAAATTACTTAAATATTTAACCTTATTAGTAATTTGAGAAATGAAAATCAAAGTCCCATTGACATATGATTTCCATTGTACAAGATGGACACACACATTAGGCAATGTTCACATGTTGACAGAGATTTCAAGCAGCAGGTACTCTGCTTCATTGTTGTGGAGAGTGTAAACTGGTATACCTCTGGTAGATAATTTTGAATGGCCTTACAGAGTTTGAACATATACATGCCTCACCCAGTAACTGCTTCAGAGGATAGGACACTGTGTGGTCTCTAGGCCAGCAGATTTATTTATCAAGTGAGAACTTGATAAAATGTAAATTCTCCAGCCACCCAGACCAACTGAGAAGGAAACTCTGGAGTGAAGCCCAGTCATCTGTCCTACCAAGCCCTCAGGTGGTTTGGATGCACCTCCAATGTTAGACCATGTGTTAGAGGAAGGCCTGGTGTGGGTGGTGGCTGGTTCAATTATGAGCAAGAAAGTTCACAGTGGCCCTGTGCAAAACCCACAGACTGGAAATGCTGATGGGTTTTGACAGTAGAAAATGAAATCATGGTATATCTAGACAGAAATATAGATGAATCACGGTGCTACTTGTTAGCATCGATGATTATAAGAAGAAACAACTGAATGGATGAATTCTGTGAGAGAGACCCATTCCATATGTTTTCACTAAAGGGCAAGGGGCAACTCTTAGCAATAAGTTGTTTTAAGTTACATGAGCAAGTGAGAGGGTAGGGGTGACATTGTCCAAAAAGACACGTACTCTTTACCTGACTTATGTAGCTGTAACCCCTCTGTACATCACCTTTATAATAAAAAAATAAACAAAAAGGAAATGCTAAATGGGAAAATCCTTCTGATCCATGTTTGAATAAAACCAAATCACAAATTGGCAACTCCCAGAACCAGAGCCTATTCTGAGAATGCCAACCAACAATGACATCAAAATAGAGATAAAACTTAGAGAATTTAAACTGGTCGCAGTATAACTAGTTAATTGTTTACTCTTCAATTAGTTAGCTGAGTCCGGAGCCTCTCACAGCCAACTGAAGCTCAATTATAAACATTAGACTCTGCATCACTTTGGTTGGTTGAGCCTAATGCAGGTACCTGATCCCAATCCATGACTTTGTACATAATTTATTGAACAATTCCTCCTTTTTAGTCATGCTGTCATGGAGAATCTGATCACCATCCTGGGATTCCAGTCCTAATTCTGTTATCTACAGATTGCATGCAGCCTTCTCTTGATTTTGCATTGAAAACAAGATGTTCTATTTAAATATAATTTAAGTAATTTATTCACTGTTAAACACCAACTGTGGGAGCAGCACCCTATTTGATATTAAATAAATGGCAACAAAATGGACAACATGAGGATTTCAACGTAACCAATTCATCTGTCTACTTGTAGATAAGAATACAGGTATGGGTGCGTGGAAGAAACCGCTTCATAACACAGAACACAATTACCAATCTCCTGTATTTTCTTACACTGAGTGTACACGTCTTGATTCTCTGACACTCAATGAAGAATGAACACCTACTTCTTTTGTCATCGTATCTATGGCTGTATTAGAAGACATTACACAAAGGTGGTCAAGTATTTCTTAAACGCTATGTGAAACTATCAGCCTCAGTCAACTCGGATCATTACTCCAACCATCAAGACACTTCCTCAGTGAAAGGCGTTAACAGTTGTCTTTTTCTTAAGAACAGTTTCTCATAGTTCATCCCAACAAAGGCAATTAGAAAAATTTCTCATTCATCAGAATCATACTTACTCTATAAGAAGTTTCAGTATTTCAATTTACTTAAAAATAATACATTTCATAAATATCTACCACTTAATGAATCATAACTTTGAAACCTCAAGCTACTGAGATTCCCTAACCTATGAGCTTAACTACACTCTCATTAACATTCACCTAATGTAATTTTTGTTGGCATAGTGCTAGAAATTAAACCCAAGTTCTGACTTACTAGGCAAATACTCTACCAACTTGAAAACCTAACCCTTTACTTTTCTGTCTTTTTTTCAGAGACAAGGTCTTGCTAATTTTGCCTGAGCTGACCTTAGACGCAATCTCCTGTTTTACCTCCAGAGTAGTAGGGGTTACAAGTATGTACTATCAGACGTGGTTCATTATTCATATTTATTATTTGTTGTGCTTGAAATGCTCATAAAGTAAGTCATATATTGAGGGTGAGGGTATAGCTCAATGTCAGAACTTAGCAAGTGAAAAGCCCCAGGTTGATGTCCATCACACAGAAATAAAGCACTGAAGTGCTGGGCATGGTAGTATATACCTGGAATCCCAGCACTTAGGAGGCTAAGGCAGCAAGAGGATGGCCATTAAGTTTGAGGGCTGGGGTACAAGTTCTAGGCTATCTTGACTATGAGACCCTATCTCAAAAAAAAACCCACCAAAAAACAAAACGAAAGGGTGGGCATTGAAGGAGTCTGGGAAATACCACTCCAAACTGTGCTGCATTCATATATTACTTTAGACTGAAGATGCATGGAAAACACCAAAATCCAAGGCTTTAAGTGCCCTCCATCTACTTCTTACGTGATTCAGCTGCTGTCAATCCGTTGCAGATAAATTCTTCTTACCAGAGTCCACCACAGCTGGACCAGCCTTGTTACATCATCTTACCTGACTACATTACCCAGTTCAGCAAGGGGGTCTAGTCAAGGCACTTGCCTTTTTCTTCCTTGACTGATCTAATTGTTGCTCTGAGATTGCCTAAACACCATCACTGGCCAGGCAAAGAGTGTATTTGGGAAGCCTCCTTAAGACAAAACAGCCAAAGGTAAGGCTTGTTAGACACCTGTCTCTGCTTTTCTTCCCTACAAAGGCTTCCAGTGACTCCATTGGCCTTGATTCCAGATATAGAGGGAGACGACCTTACAAATAAAGGCTTTACCAAAGCCAAGGCTCAAAATAACAAAAGCAAAGTTCGTTTCCAACATACTGTCTTGTACATCTCATTGTTACAATGGGTCAATCTGTATCCTTATTCCAACTTTAGGTGGGGAGGGGGAGGGGGGAGTTGGAGAGGTGGGAGAGAGGGATGGTAGGGGAAAAACAAAGAAGTAACAATGCTCAATAGGAAATGTACTCTACCTTACTCATGTAACTGTAACCCCTCTCTACAATATCTTTACAATAATATATAAATTAGGTAAATAACAAAAGCAGTTTTTCAATCCAGCCATTACTATTTAGTTCCGGGTAAGGCACACCAGTGAACCGGACAGAACATCAGCCATACTCGACTAAAATACCTTCCATGATTATTGAGCTTCAAGGTTTTGTTGTTTGAGACATGGTCTCATTGCCCAACCTTCTGGGCTTATGTGGCCCTTCCTGCCTCAGCTTCATGCTCACTGTCATTAGCTGACTTAAGGTTTTCAAACTGAGGCAGAGCAGCACACCCTAAGTCTAAGGTTGACTTCCACGAACAATTATTTCTCTCATTTAGGATTATAAACCTCCTACACCCATTGTATGTATGAAAATTTGATCCTTTCCTAATGTATCCTGGAGAGAATCTGTCCAAATTCCCAGCTATTTCTGGTAAAAATTTGTCATTTCTCTAAAAAAAGCACAGGTTCTGGGACAAAACTGAGCGTGAGAGTGTTCCAATCCAGGGTCCAAGTTTCTGGACAAACTAATCTGGGCAACTCTCACCAACTCCCAAATGGTCACATGCCACGGACTGGCCCTCAATAACACCCTGAGCTTCTCTCATAGAGTTCTACCTGCTAAACCTAGCTTTTTTTCTGTCTGACCCAGATCGACCTCCCATGCAGGTTACTGGCCAGTCTCACTCCTATGCCCCCGTCAGTTCCTGCTGGACAGGGATTATCTACAGGATGCAGAGTCCTGTTTCTGTCAAACCCAATCCAGACCAAGGCTTCTCAAAGTTGAATATAAATACCAGAGAGAGAACTTAACTGTGATTTCCCAAGATGAAGAAAAACAGCAAAGCATTCTTGATCTTCCTGGAGTTTGTTGAAACTCTGCTTTACATTCTAATGACTATGATAAAACTTCTGAGAGTAAGGTCCTTAGATTAATTAAATTTAGTACAGTGAGCAAAACAAAAACAATAGTGGATCAAGCATTGTCCAGAGTAGAGCAGATTTTGAGCACCACCACTACCATCAGCAAGCATTTTTGGAAAAATGAGTTTGATTTAAAAAACACCTTAATTGGCCACAGCTTAGCTAGTCAATGTTTTGCAGCTGATATGGCTAAGCTGCAAAATGGTTCACGGGCACAGGGCCTCGGCAACAGACCACAGCTCAGTTACTGTGATTTAACTGTTTTGGCTTGGTGTGTTAAGCTCAGTGCTCATCTAACTCTCTGGCCTCCCACAGAATATTACCTAATGGGAGTCAGGTACTGGTGGTTCATGCCTGTAATTCTGACTACCCAGGAGGCTGGGATCTGTGAATCATAGCCAGCCCATACAGAAAAGGAAGCTTTATAAGTAATTGAAAATGGTTCTGTTTATGGGGAAGAAAAGGATGTATTTGAGAAGCAGCAAAGGAACTTTAAAAGTAGAGGAAATATTTTATTTTTTTAAGCTAGGTGAATATATTCCTGCTATTTAAAAAATATATAGCTTGATTTTTGCATACTAAAGTGGAAACTAAGAGTTTCCATCATACCATGTATAGGATTTTTTGGGGGGGGGTCCTGGGGCTTGAAATCAGGGCCTGGACACTGTCTCTAAGCGTCTTTGTACTTAAGGCTAGCACTCTACACTTGAGCCACACTACTGGCTTTTTCAGAGTAGTTTATTAAAGAGTTTGGGCTGACTTCAAATCGAAATCCTCAGATCTCAGCTTCCTTAAGTAGCTAGGATTACAAGTGTGAGCTACCCGTGCTTGGATTTTTTTTTGTGCGTGTGTGTGTGTATGTGTGTTGTGTGTGTTTATTGATAGGTCTTAACATATCATAGGCTAGCTTGAGACTCATGATACTCCTGCGCAATCTCTCAAGTATTGGAATAGGATTTTATCTTTCAGGTCAAAACAAGGATTGCAGAAGACTGCTGAGCCAGGTTATCTGGCTGTGGGATCCAACTTCCATATTAGTGGGGACCATTCTGGATCCTATGATACAGGGAGACTTTAAATGGATCAAAAGGGATCAGTTAGGGAGGGGAATGCATAGCCCCAAGTTCTGCTTTTTTATTTCCTGAGGTAGTTTGTGTCTGACCTTTTCTTCCATTTGTCCTCTTTTCTCACATAGGGTAAGAGTTTTGGTCAGCTCTGTATGAAAGATGAAACTCAATTGTAAATTTATTGAAACTTTTATAATAATGAAATACTGTAGGATTTTTACTATGTCACAGACACACACATACACACATTACAGTAAAGGATGTTTGTGGTTGTAAAGGGAGATATTTTTGCTTTTTCATTTCTGTGAATTATTTTATTAACAAGATACTATATTCTCTTTAATCTTCAATTTAACTGAATGAGAATCTAAAAAGAAATGAGTTATGTATATATCAAAATAGTTTTGAATGTTTTTATTATCTTTAAGTAGTTGTAAAAGCAGCTGTCACTCACCAAAGCAGTTTATGAATACAGTGCATCTTGATCCATGTTGTCCCTTTCAACATTCTCACTCACCTCTCCCACCCCATCTCTTCCTTCCCTCACTTAATGAGGGGGGATGGGAAAGAATGAAGGCAAGAATTCATTGTATATACCACAGAATTGAGAAATAGAACTGGAAGTTCAAAGGGGAAAAATAAGTTGAAGGGATGACATAGCTCAAGATGCATTGTACACATAACCTGCTTTGGTAAATGGCAAAAATAAAATTAATACATACCCTAAAAATTAAGCAAAGGGTAATTTTTAAAGACTTGGTTCTTTTACATGAGGCAGTTAGAAAAATCACCAGGAGAGAAATAGAGTAGAGGGGGGAGGGGGAATACTGAAATGCTCCTGTATACAACAACAAATTGTGAACATGACAAAGTGATTAAGGGCCACAGACTACCTCTGCCTCTCTGCCTTTATGATGATACCGCTAAAGAACAGTCTTCCATCTGAGATCCATATGCAC
This sequence comes from Dipodomys ordii, assembly GCF_000151885.1. Lineage (NCBI taxonomy): Eukaryota > Metazoa > Chordata > Mammalia > Rodentia > Heteromyidae > Dipodomys > Dipodomys ordii. Next base: position 3,301,982 of record NW_012267349.1, read on the forward strand.
AGTCCATGGAAGGAAATTACCTGGAGCTGCTACTGTCCAGGCAGTTGGGTGGTTCTCTCTAAGAGTCACAGATAGGATCTGTCTTTCAGACAACATACAAGGGAAGCTATTAATGTAAGCACTGGGGCCTGGCCATCCTGAGGATTTCATGAGCTTTTCCAGTGTATAAACCTTCCCTAGAGTTTTCCTTGTCAGGTTGGTCACAGAACCTACCACCTGGACTTTTGGCTGATCTCAGTGTCCATGTCAGGACACTGACTGGGCTGAGCCTGGCAGTAGTTTCTTAGGGAAACAATTTCAACCAGGTTTCCACAGAAGGCTCATGTTAATTCTCTGAACAAAGACCCAAGTTTGGGTCAGGATGAAAAGCAGAGCATTCAGAAGAGCCAGAGAGAGGAGCACAGCCTTCTATGGCAGCACCCAGCAACCCCAGTGGGAATGTGCTAGATAGGCAGCGAACAGATCAGTTTGCTCAAGTGATCCTAAAAAATAGCTTTGAAATGTTGATAGATTTGGAGAGATGATAGAAATAGCTTCTTCAGTTGTAGGTCTTCATGCTGAAGGTTGCGTTCTAACCATGATTTCTTCTGTCTGGGCAGACTGCCATATACATGCTCTGGAGAAAATTCTAACCAGAAACTATTGGCTGGCTCAGTGAAGCGTTGTGGACAGTTGGGGTTTCTCTGGACTCCCCTTTCCCTTTCCTTCTCTCTTCCTTTCCCTGGATTCCTTTGTCCTCCCTTCCCTTCATCTTCCCAATTCCCTTCCTCTCCCCATTTCCCTTCCCAGAGCCTTACGCATGCTAGGCCAGTCCTCTACCACTGAGATCCATGCTCAACCTCTGGCACTCAATTTTCTGATTTCATCAGGAAACTAATTCCTGTGTTAACTCCTTCTAAAACTGGGTTTCCAAAAGTCCTCCAAGGAAAAAAACCATTTTCCTTTAGATCAGTTTCTAAGAAATTAAACTCAACAAATCTATTATTTTTTTCTAAGACACTATTTAAGTGGCTGAAAGGTATTTATACTGGGCTTATTAATTCTGTAGCTTGTCATGCAAAGACAGTGGGATAGGAATTAGATGCACGCTAATTTTTCAGAAGAACAACTGGAAGAAGCTGGGAACAAACATCTTACAGTGTTAAGTTTACGAAACAACAAACTCCTTTCTAATAAAAAGTGATAACAACAACAACATGTCAGGGTGGAAATCTTGACAATCCAATTTGACAATTTGTAGTCACTGTTATTTTGATGGAATAGTTCACGGAGCAGATGCCTTACTAGGAATTTTATAAATTGCACTTGCTGAGCACTAACTTTGCTGTTTTGTTCTTCAATTATCCAACTGACTTCCTTTTTAAGAGCCATGTGCTCAGGAACTTTCTAACAACTATCAAGATGTTTTCTGTTAGGTGCAAGGCTCTGGTCAGAATTGGTGTTTAGGAGATGGGAGCTGGACACTGATGAAAAGCTATCAATAACAGGATGGGGTCAGCTCCCAAATGAAACCCCCAACAAACCCAGAAGCCAGCTCTGCCCAGGGAGACTGCATTTCCTGTGATTTGCCATGTCATCTACTAAACACCAGGACACACAGAGAAAACTAAATGCCAACCCACTGATTCTCCTTTGGGATGAGCTCAAAATGTCTTTAGCCTTCCAGGGTCAAAATGAGAACATCCGCCTTCCAGTGATTGCTACGTTTTGAAGTCTGAAGAGTTACCAGGAGACTGTGGAGTCTTTGGTAGATGGAGACTGTGGCAGCTCCTACGGTCACTAGCTCCTTCCTTCACTGCTTCCTGAGTTTTACTACGTCACAAGCTTCTGTCTCAATGAGCTACCATGCCAAGGGCACAAGAACAACACAGTAACTCAGTTATGAACGGAGACCTCCAAAACTGCAACCCCCCTTTCCTACTTAGAGTTGATTATCTCAGGTATGTTATTTATAGAAACAGAAAAATGATTTGCAGAGCTATCATATAGCTTTGGCATTTTGGAAGCTCTGTAATCTAATAAACAGATATGGTTGTAGGAAAGGAAGACATGTATGAGCAGAGACTATGTACTTTGAACAGTTTGATAATGCAGGCTTTTCAGGATGCTCCAAAGGCCTATTTACAGAAAAATAGTATCAGAAGGGAACCTTACTTCATTGTTGGTGGGAGTGTAAACTTGTTCAAACACTTTGGAAAGCAGTATGGAGGTTCCTCAAAAGACTCCACATAGAACTCCCCTATGACCCAGCAGTCCCACTTTTGGGCATTTACCCAAATGTTTACAAATAAGACCACACTAAAGCTATCAGCATAACTATGTTTATTGCAGCATTATTTACCATAGCTAAGATCTGGAACCAACCCAGATGCCCCTCACTAGATGAGTGGATCAAGAAAATGTGGTATATATACAAAATGGAATTCTATGCCTCCATCAGAAAGAATGACATATCCCCATTTGTTAGGAAATGGAAAGGCTTGGAAAAAATTATATTAAGTGAAGTAAGCCAAACCCAAAGAAACATAGGTCCCATGATTTCCCTTATTTGCAATATCTAGTATATGTATGAGTCAAGCAGAAAAGGTCAGATAAAGTGATGTCAGGAAAATGAACCCTAAGATATGTATTTAAATGTTTTTTTTCTTTCATGCATTTGTTTCTAACGCAATTATAAGATTATTTCTTTGTTGCTTTGTATGTCCCTCCCCCACAGTATAAGCCCTGTTTTCACTGTATTTGATGTCGGTATAATTTGTGGAGGGGAAGGGGAAAAACAAGTCGTTTAAATAAGGATACAGGTGGACCTGTTGCAACAATGAGAAGTACAAATTGTCATGTTGAAAACGAACTTTACAACTTTGGGGGGGGAGGATTAGGTGGTGGGGGGAGGGAGGATGGGAAGGGATGGGAAAGGGAAAAAGGAGGAGGCTACAATGCTTGATAAGAAATGTACTCACTATCTTGCCCATGTAATTGTAACCCCTCTGTACAGTATTTTCACAATAAAAAATATAAAAAAATAGTATTAATCTCCTATTAGAAAGACCCCTGTCGGGGGTTAGAGAGAACCAGGAGAGAAACTGTTGAGGCAGGTGGTTGAAACCCAGAATGTAGTTTGGCAACAATGATATATTTCTTGGGGTGACAGAGAAGTTGGCAGTACTTGGGTTTTAACTCCGAGCCTCACACTTCCTAGGCTGGCAGTCTACCACTTGAGCTATGCCTCCAGCTCTTCCAGTGATATTTCTGGATGTTAAATAAGAGCAGAGCTGTGGTGGCAGAACACCCTTATCAACAGAAAGTAATTGTCACCCTTGAGGTGAGGTTGGTAGTTGGGTATTCAAGTAGATTGGTACACAGAGTAGAAGCTCACAATTTTCCTGTTCAAAAGAATAAAAGATGGACTGAGAAACAGGTGAATAATATACAACAACAAATGAGGTATTATTTTTACAATCTTTTGGGGGTTGATTTCCAAGATTCTTTCCTCTGTAAACAAAAGGAATCTTTCCATTTTACTCTCAACAATGCTGACTTCTTTGACACATAGTTTAAAGTGCTTCATACTTTTATTTCTGAGAAAACTATATTTAAAAAGGAAACTATATTTTAAACATTTCATTCAAGGATCTGAAAAAGAGGTGATTCATTACCAAGATGTGTGGGCAGAAAACCTTTTCCCCATGCACAGTTAAGAAAATGTGGGAGGTATTCATTTGTCACAGGAAAAATCTCACCGAGAAATATACATTAGGCTGTAATTAACTCTGAGAATGGGCCTCTTTAAAAATTCTCCATTAAATTCATTCCTGGTCTGTAGCTACTAAACGCAGGTAGAGGGTCTAGGGTCAGTGTCAGTGAGTGATGGAACAGGAAAGTAGGCTGGCCTGACACTGGGTATCTGAACCATCCTGGCTCAAGCCGTCCCCAAATCAGTTGTGTTCCTGAGCCAGACCACGGTCCAGCCAGGTTTCTTGGCAAGGGCACAATTCTCAGGCAGATCCATGCTAAAAACTGGTTCATTCCTCAGCTACCGTGATTCAGTCTTTTCCCTAGTTCCAGAACTTCTCATTTCTCTGAATTTTTTGGAGGTTGGCCATCCTTCTCTAGAGTCCTGGTGACACTGTGTACTTCATTTCACCCATTTCCTCTGTGCTGGCAGCTGGCGTCTTCTGTAGGACCACTCTGTATTTCTTTCTGTACAGAGGTATTTCTTACCCTGATTCTTTTTGGGCATTTGTCAGACCTTCCCATTTGTAATCCAGTGAGGCAGCTTCTCTTCCAGACTAAGGATCAAAGCACAGCCTTCCTAAGATTTCCCTGAGGTCTTTGCTATTAGGCCAAACTCTGCTTTCATTTTCAGTCCCCAAGTCCTTTATCTCATTTTACCCCACACATAAAGCAGATCAAATCAGAGGGAAGCAGAGCAGCTATGTGTGTGCTCCAAGAGAGGAAGATGAGCCAGGTAATGTTCAATGTGGTAATGCATGTTGTTTCTTAAAGCTTTTTCTTTGGTGTTTGTGTGTATGTGTGTTTGTCTTGGGGCTTGAATTCAGGGCCTGGGTGCTGTCCCTTAGCTTGGGGCTTGAATTCAGGGCCTGGGTGCTGTCCCTTAGCTTTGTTGCTCAAGGCTAATGCTCTACCGTTTGAAGTATAGTAACTTCTGACTGTACTGACATAAGAATCGCATGATACTTGGGGTGGCTCCAAAGAACAATTCTCAAATCTCAGCCTCCTGAGTAGTTAGGATTATAGGTAAGAATCACCAGAACCCAGATGCTGACAGCATTTTTTTTTTTGACAGTCCTGGGAATTGAACTCAGGGACAGGAGACTGTCCCTGAACTTCTGCTCAAGGCTAGCACTTACCACTTGAGCTACAGTGCCACTTCCAGCTTTTTCTGTTTATGAGTAATTGAACCCAGGGCTTCATGCATGCTAGGCAAGCACTCTACCACTAAGCCACATTCCCAGCCCCTGACAGTATTTTTAATTGGTAATTAAGAAGAGCGATGGAAGAGCTGGGTAGGGGAGAAATGGATGAGACTGAAAAGGTATGAGATTGTATTCATAAACTGTTTTATTAAATAGCAATTCCTTTGTACTTAAGAGATAATAAAAATAAAAAAAAGAATACAAAAAAAGAATTTTGAAACCTGGATTAAAGGGAAACCATTTTCATGAATCACCTTACCTCAAGCTATCATACAAATTCTACAACTGAGTACTTTATGCTTAGAATTTCTACCTTAGTATGACCTAAAGAACAAGTACAAATCACATCTGACCTACTTAGACTATATTCTGCCTTGCAAACACCCCATGATGGAAGAAAGTGTGCCAGGCTTTGGACTTCTAGGCTCTCAGCCTTGACAAATCCTAGGTTACCCTGGAAATGAGGCAAAAACCTGCTCAAAAGCTTCAGCCGCAAAACAGAAAAGGGGCCAAAGAAATCTCAACCTCATTTATAAAAGAAATAGAATTATTTGATCTTATACAAGAAATACTAATTAATAACAACTCTGGAAGGGGTATTCATGATTGAATACTCTTTGTAAAAGGCAAGGTACTAATTAAAATAAGGAAATGTTCAAACTAATGAGGCTTACATCCAAATGATATTGATAAGCATGTATTTTGGAAAATGCAGTTCTTCCTTGGACTATACTTTGTGTAGTTCTGACTCTTCACTTTTATGACTCGACATTACAACAGGAGTAGGCACTCAGCCATTTTAAAGGTGCAATTACATGTTAGTATTACCACTGTATTTTAAAGTTTATATAACTTATCTGATTCTGCTTTTCCACACAATATTTGCCATCATTCTTTTTAAAGAGGTATGAGAAATAAATACTAAAAAGAGGATTTTAAAAGCAAAATATGACAACCAGCTGACAAAGCATGCCAAGCCTAATTTTACATATCAAAAACTAAAACAAAAGAAAAACTCTCAGAAAAAAAGGCTCATGTGGCATTTATATTTTATGTTTTCAGTTATTTAATAGCTTTAATAATTATCCAGAACACCCAAATTACCCATAAACACCACAGGAACAATTTAGCTTCAACAGATTACTGGCTGAGAAATAAAGCAAAAACGTTAATATTCAAAATAAGTAACCGAAGCTTATTTTAGAGGCAGTTAATGAACAAATCTCTCTTGTATACTAAGTAGGCTGGTCATGCTTGGCCCAGAATTCCTGAATAATGATGATTCACCACTGCAATTTTCCTTATTGTTTTGCAATGTTCCATTTATACTAACAACAGTTCTGAACCAATACTAATCTAGAAGCATTTTTGCAGGTAATTTAGAGTATATTCTTCAAGTAATATGTATGCATAATATAGTAATTAAGACATACTAGGGGAACTAAATGCTGAAGAAAAATCTTTCTGAAACATAATTGAGATTCTGCTTGAAATCAATTAGACCATAGAAATATTCAGTTAAGTACTTTCAAAAAAGTATTTCATACTGAAAAATACTTAGAACAAAGCCTGAATCTGAATTCTTGATTTATGTTCTAAATTTTTCACTCTTCAAATACTACATAAACATGAAAGGATTGTGTTTAATTCTTCCATATGCAAACCATGTCATCCATGTATTATATTTTCCATTCTACTTCTTTACCAAAAATCGTGTGATGTCTGATCCATGCTTTGATGCTAGAGATTGTCTTTTCATTTGGCTTCTTTCTTTGGCTTGTCTGGCAGTTCTCTGGAAGTTAACAAATGTGCACCGTAAACATTAGGAGTAAAGTACTGGCTAGCTCAAAGACTTTATTATATATTTAATTTGGGAAAAAATCAACATTATTACTATATTCATTGCATGGCCAATAGGGAGTACTCTGAGCCAAAAGGCAGAGTACCATGGCAGCTCTGAAAAGTGAGCTGAAATCCTACATTCACCAGGATTCAATTTGGAGGAGAAAATATAAAACTATAGGGCACGACTTGCTACTCATTAAGACAATGAATCCCTTATTTGGAGACTGTTGGAAACCCAATTTTCCTCATTTAGGCAGGTGTACAAGGAACTTCTATAGATAGATTTCTCAGAGTGCAGTTGGTACAAATTCTGCTCTGATCTTCCTGATCACTGGGCCCAGAAGCTATTCCCAAGTGAACAGATAAGGCAATATAGAAATGACACAGACTGGATCTGGGTTTGTTTTCTAATCTCACAAATAAAATTTTCATGGTAATCTGAAAAAAATACAGAAAGGACTAAATTTTCTTCAGCTATTTCTTAATTCTCTGATAGGTCTTGAATTTGATCATTCTTTTGCATAGCTAAGAAATCGGGTGGATTTTTCCCAAGTGAAGTCCACGTTCATGGGAAATGGCCCAGGTGCAAAGAGTAAAGACAAAAAAAAGAGAAAAAAGTAAAACTAAAAACAAAATAAAAAACATAAAAATTTTGCTTGCGATGATACTGTGAAATCTAAAATATCAAAAGAAGGCTAACAGGTCTCATGTATTACAAACATTGGCAAAGGATGTGAAATTTTCAAAAGTATAAACATAACTAATTAGACCTTTTTATAAACAACTGCTTTAGGCATAGTTAAATGGAGTACTCCATGCACTGTAGGGTTTGAGGAAACATAACTGAATAAATTCTATGAAAGATGACTGGTCATTAACTCCTACAATGTTAAAAAATACCCAAATATTTTGACTCAGTGATTTTTGCTATCTAAGAATCTATCTTAAAGAATGACTTTAAAATGTAGGAAACAATTTTGTTAATAGAAAATGTTCTGGGTGGCATTATGTTTCAGAGCTAAAATATCTGAATAGCTAAATATTAATCAGCAAGAAAATGGATAAGTAAACTAATTGAATATAATGCAGGCAATAAGTAATAAAAAGTTGGATACGAAGTTGAATACTGAATATACTTTTATTTTTAATTAATTAATTAATTAATTAATTAATTTTTTGTGGCACTGGGGTTTGAATTCAGAAGTCTTCACTTGCTAGACAGGTGCTCTTCTACTTAGCCATACCTCCAGCCCAAATATATGTTTCTTTCTAACATTATCTTAACAGGTAGGTCCTTCCATATTTTGATAACACTGTATTTTAAACATTCATACTGGTAGATAAAACCTATATAACTTTTCTCTTTCGTTTTAAGCAATAGAGAATTGCTGAAAAAAATGTGGCAAGGCCATTAAGTTTCATAGGTAAGCCAATAGTGTGATCTTTGCAAGTTAAGTGTGGTAGACTTAGAGATAATTCATGAATTTTTTTCAGATACTTTAAGATATCCTTAGTTGTATGAAAATGTATGGCTCTCAATACACAACAGTTCTAGTTTTAGGGTCTGTGTCTCTTGAAGATGGTAACATGTAGGATACCTTCGTGTTTTCTTGCTAGTGGAGACATGTTTTAGGCACTAGAATAAATTAGTAGGAGAGTAGCTTCTCTTTTCTCTGTGACTGAGAACTTACAAAGGCTTTGAGAGGGGAGACCAAAGGTCTAAGTTCCTCCATACTATATGCAGTTTTCTGTTGATCTGCTCAGAATGGAGTCAAAGCTACTGTCTGTGAGCATCACTGACCTCCTTGTGACAGACTGTGCAGAGAGTCTGTAGGTTGTCCAGGGAACACTGTCCTCCTCCTTCATACACTGGCTTCATGTGATCCACCTGCCAGAAATGTCCTTCTACTGGGTTTCTTATCATTTCATTCAGCTGCAAAAGACCAACATGATCAGCAAATTTCAACAAACGCTGGAGAAAGTGTTTGTTCCGCATTGTGAAATCAGGTTTCTACAACAAAATCACGGAAAAAATACATTAGGACAGGTTTTTCTTTAGCTTTGTGAGTAAAAAGCAAAAAAACAAAAATGATTCTCTAGTAATTTAAAGGCAATAAAATGTGTACGTGAAAATGACTTTTTTTCTCCCTTATCTCACTTATAACTTTTTAAAAAGTTACAAGCAAAGTATCAAGATTCTTCACAGTGTAGGAAAACTGATTGTTTCTGTACCTTTGAATTAGTTTATATATTCACTAAACTAAAAGTGAGAAAACAATAGTAACAGGATGAACATTAAAACTCAAGTTGAATGTCAGTGGCTCATAGCTGGGCACAGGTGGTTCTTCTCTGCAATCCTGGTTACTCAGGAGGCTAAGTTCTGAGGATCACCGTGTGAAGCCAGCCAGGGCAGGAAAGTCCAGGAGACTCTAATCTTCAATTAATTACCAAAATGCCAGAAGTGGAGCTGTGGTTAAAGTGGTAGAGCACTAGCCTTGAGCACAAACAACAACCTAGGCCCGGAGCTTAATCCCAAGGACCAGCACAAAACAAAACCAAGCAAACCAACAGTCTTCAATTGCTGACTTAAATGTATTTAACACTGTATTAGCGGCAATGTAATAGTAAAAACTAATACCCAGAAATTTTACATTATTTGCCTGAGAGCTTCCAAGTTACATGAACTAGAATGTAACCTTTTGGAATTAACACAGACATCCACTTAAAACAGCCACTATATGGACAGTCCATATATATATATACTTTGTATTTAGTCAATGATGACCTACATTAAAAATTGGATGTATTTTAGCATTTTACTGGTGGTAGTAAAACCAATGTGCACAATGGCGGTGTAGTTATATTACAAAGATGAGTAAGCCAGTTGTTTTTATTTTCTTGGTCTTAGGTAGAAATTATAATCACCTCCATGACTACTAGTTATGAGAATCCAAAGTCATTTCTTTTTTTTTTTTTTGTCGGTCGTGGGGCTTGAACTCTGGGCCTGGGTGCTGTCCTTCAGCTCTTCAGCTCAAGGCGAGCACTCTACCACTTGAGCTACAGCGCCACTTCCGGTTTTTTTCTGGTGGTTTATTGGAGATAGGAGTCT
>NW_012267349.1:3313342-3344311 GCF_000151885.1 Dipodomys ordii
CTGTAGCTCAAGTGGTAGAGCGCTTGCCTTGAGCTGAAGAGCTGAGGGACAGCGCCCAGGCCCAGAGTTCAAGCCCCACGGCCGACAAAAAAAAATAAAAATAACAACTATATTTTACAATGGAATGAATTCACATACACTTCAGCCTACATCTGCATGTGTGCACACACACATACATCCCCACACACAGGTATCTCAAATGAACTACATTTTTCAGATTATTTATTGGCTCTTGCCATTCAATATTAACATCATGAAAAATGGAACCACCAGACTTTGTGTCTGTAGATGCAAAGCATCACTTGTTAAGATCTCTTCCCAAGCCCCCCCCCTTCCCTGCCCCCAACACCCCTTTCCTTTTCAGTCATGCTTCTCCACTATGCCTGGCGGGGGCAGCAGTTTGGTAAATAAATAAACTTCTTTTCCTGCCTGAATTGCACGTGGTGTTCTCTTCATTGGCTACCTAATGAAACCTACCTATTTAATATACCTTACATATGTTGCTGTGACTTGGATGGGGTTTTTGAGTTGGAAAAGTTAGAATTTCCTAACCACCCCTTTTCTGCGAACCAAACTGCCTTGAGACACCACGCGAGACTTTTCACCAATACCATTGCTGGCCTTCCCATCCACGTCCACACCACTTCCCTACTCTGTTCAGTGCCAGCCAGTCTACATGCAGTCCAGATCCAGTCCATCTCTTCTAACCTGGAAGACAGGCCTCATTCCCACCTAGACCATCCTGACTATCTCCACCATGTCCCTCAATGCATGATGAGACTTCTCCAGACTTCATCCAAGAGACTTGCCTCCTCCACACTTCATCTAAGGATTCATGTCTACCAAATGACTACTGCGGCCTGCTGCCTTCTCCCAGAGGGGACCACATCTCAGCCTTTTACCCCTACAATTGATGTGGAAGTAGCCAGAGAGAATCTTCACCCTTTTTCATAATTATCAAAAGGATGGAATGTGAGGTCTGAACAGAGACACCTCCCTCCTTCTTGGCTAAGTTTCCACCCAGTATCTGTTACCTAGGTAACTGGCAGACCTGGAAGTAGTCACCTTCCCCTCCTGCTAGGTCACATCCTGGGCCACCTCTGGTCACATGCCTCCTATCTGACCTTAGGAGGGTCCCAGACCCTGAGGTCACATCCAGATCCAGGGTGGCCACACCTTTCCCCCACCTGCCACACCTCTTCCTGTCCCTGGCCTAGATAAGTCCTGGCCCAGAGGTGGGTGTCCCCCCCTTCTCTTTTCAGCCAAGCTTCTTCACGATGCATGGCCGGGGCAGCAGTTCCGTAAATAAATAAACTTCTTTTCCTTCCTGAAAAAAAAAAAATCTTTTCCCAAAATAATGGAATCAAAATCGAATTAAGCTTCTACATCTTATTTTCAATATTTAGGAAATTAGAGGAGATAGAAGAACATGCCAAAAAAAGTACCATAAAGACACATGGAGATAAATTTAGACTGTGGGATATCCTGTAGGCAAAGAATCCATTTTTATTAACAATTAACGTTTAAAAAATGTTTAAAAAAAGGGATTGGATAATATTAGCGGTTAAATAAAACTTAAAAGGCATAATAACCAAATAATATTGATATCATATTCTAATTCTAAATCAAACAAAATTAACTTTTTTTTGTACCAGTCTTGGGACAAAGTTAACTTCTGAAAAACATTTCTGAGACAATCTTGGAAACTACGTATGAATTTATTATATTTAAGAAACTATCATTTGAATTGTGATGTATTTCAAAGAAAGGAGAGAAGGGCAAAGGAAGAGATTGAGGGAGGGAGAAAAGAAAGGAGGAAGGAAGAAAGGAGGTCAGTCTACCTTGGGAATACCTAATAAAAATAATGACCTATTGTTTAGAATTTACTTTAAAATAGTCCAAGAGGGAAACAAAAGTGAGACAATGGTAAGATAGAATCAAATGGCAAATTGGGGTTTACTATTGAAGCTGGATGATGATTATTCCTAATTTGTATATATACTTGAAAATTCCCATACTAAAAAGCTTAAAAAAGGCACTTGCTTTCTTTTTTGCTCTTGTCTATAACCCTAGCAACACAGTAGAATGAGATCTGAAGACTGAGGTTTGGAGCAAGCCTAAACCAACAACTAAATAGCAAAAAGCCAGAAGTGGTAGCATGGTTCAAGTGATAGAGCTCCAGCTATGAGCAACAAAGCCAAGCAAAATAAAGTTAACATAATATTAGGGAGTCAATATTCATCACTCATCACAATGTTGCCTTCTTTCTGTCATGAGATATAATTTACCTGTTCCAATGGGAGCTTTGAAGTCCAAGTAGCATCTAGAAGATTCTTCCTCTGACTTTTAGGGGCATCTCTCACACATAAAAAGAGTTCTTGTGCATTCACATTACATAGCTGACATACCCCATGTTCAGTTTCAAATACTTGGGCTCGAAGGTAAGAATTATTAGATCGAATCCAAAATTCTTCCTGACATTTCAGAGAACAAAACCGTGAATCCCAAGCATTTGCTTGATACTCTTGATTAGTGGGATGTTGACAGCGAAGGCAAAGTGGATTTCCTTCATTATCCACAGCTTGCAAATACCCTTTAGATGTAGAAGGATTCACAATGAGATCATCTTGAGATGTGGAAGAATTTCCATCTTCAAGGAGCTCTCTACAATTAAACAAAATGTCAATAGGTAATAAATAAATAATGACCATAATCAATGCCTCATATAAAGGTCTAAAGTTTCTATGTGGATTTTGTGACTCAATATGAAGATGAAATAGTTGTAGTGGGCATTCTGTATTCCTTGACAGGTAAAGAAAAACAGTGTGTTACAAAAATTAAATTGATACATGCTGCCTCTCGTGATTTTACATGTTTCCTTATTAAGGAATTAGACTTTGAAACATCTGGAAAACTTGGAAAAGATGTTAGAAAATGTGTCTTTAGGCTTGGAAGAGGCTAATGTCAAATCCTAACTAAAGTTTATCAGCTACCTTTTTTTTCTAACTATAGTGGGTCAGAGAGGTTAGTACAAACTCTTCCAGCATCTTCTGCCTTACAGGATACATACAGGAAGTCTTCATAGCCATAAGGCGATACATTGAAGTAGCTGACCATGCTGATAGGAATGACAAGAGAAAGTTCATTAACTCAGGTAAACTCAGGGCTGGTAAGATTAAAATCAGAACTGAAATATAGTACCATGTCATCAGTTTGTTAGAATTAGGAAAAGGTACATTACTTAACTGATTAAAAAATCCTACAACAGTGGAGCACTGGTGGCTCATGTTTGTAATCCTAGCTACTTAACAGGCTGAGATTTGAGGATAGAGGTTCAAAGCCAGCCCAGGCAGAAAAGGCCCTGTGAGACTTATCTACAATTAACCACGCAAGAACCAGAAGTAGAGCTGTGGCTCCAAGTGTAGAGTGCTAGCCTCAAGCAGAATAGCTCAGGGACAGTACCGAGGCCCTGAGTTCAAGTCCACAACCGCAAGAAAAAAAGAAAGAAAGAAAAAAGTCCTACAACTAGAAATAACTGCTTAGCTTATTTTCTATGGTTGGTTAGCGTCAAAGGAAAATCTTTCTCTGGTTAGAACAGTTCAAGGTTGGAAAGCAGCTTGAATTTGTACCTTCCATCATTTCTTATTTACAAGATGTTAAGATCACATGCTTCACATAGTTGCAAGAAGGACTAAAGAGCTATGAAGTCATGAAAGCTCTTTGTAACCTCTAACATGACACATGAAGGTGAAGCACTATTACAAAATTAATATATATTTTGAAAGACCTATTTTCAGTACTACTGTGTCCTTACTTTTTGGAAGGGTCCTGAGGCCTAGAGTCTTTCATGATCAGACGAATGCAGCCACCATCATTCTTCACTTTGTTCATTGAGGCAACAGCAACATCTTCTTTAGTGATGTATCTAGAAGAAGATACAGATATTCAGTAGATTTTCTCTCATAGTAGTTTATATTGTTCTTTGCAAGGGCACCATAAGCAAAAGCAAGCTATAACTCTATTAATATTGTGCTAATACTAAAGTTAAAAACTGTTGTCCTTTACATGGGGGTACATGATGTAGGAAACATATCTCTTTTTCTTTTTCCTTATTGTTAAAATGAGCATATATTAGTTGTTCAAGGAGGTGGTTCATACATGTTACAATGTATCCCAATCAAACCCATTCCCTCAATTACTCTTCTTTATTCCAATCCCAGATTCTTAAAACAGCCTCAATAGTTTTCACTGTTCCATTTTCATATGCATAAATAATTACCTTGACTACATTCATTCTCATTCATCCTCTTCATTAGCCCTCTCCTTCTCTGCTGGTGACTTCTCATCCCAAACCCGTTTTCCTGGAGAAGATCTCTCTTTGTTCTAATTTGTTCCTTCAAGGTTTATTTTTCTAAGAAATTCAATACTTATTAAACTACCCTTTGGACCAATTTTTAAAACTTAAGAGGAAAAAGGTGGATGTGGAAATAAAAAAAGACTGAATCAGATCAAACAGCCTTACAGATGCTACCTATTAAGCTATGTAGAGACCTTCCCAGTATCTTGACTATCTCTCTAAGGCACCTCCAAATTATCTTACTCAGTAGCAATACTGTAGCAGTGTTTTGTATAAAGTGATTCTCATTTTAGTTAACCAGATTCAATCACATCTCCTACAACCTGAAGGCTGTTCTCATTAGTTTCAGCCCATCCAAGGTTTATGGAATCTTCCACTCAAACAAAACTACTCTTGATGTGGGATTCAAAACCTTTTTAAACAACACTATCAATACCACACACAATGGTTCAGGGACTGGAAGTAAAGAGGAAAGTAATTCTAATGAAAAGTGACAGGGGAATTTAAGTAGGTAAAATGCAATTACCCAATTAATTAGGATGGCCCAGTTTCTCTGGTAGTTTACACCTCTTATGGAATTTGGAAAAAGTTAGTTTAGACTTGATTTCTTCATATTTTGAGTGGTTTTTTGCTTTTGTTTTGTTTCTGGTTGGTTGTGGGACTTGAACTCTGGGCCTGGGCACTCTCCCTGAGCTCTTCAGCTCAAGGCAAGGGCTCTACCACTTGAGCCACTTTTCTGTAACAGAGCTATTCTGCACTTTTTTATTGGTAATATGTCATTCAATTATGTGTGTAAATCATGTAATACACTTACCTGTTATCTGATTAATGGGCATGTACATCATTTCCAGTTTTTCTATCACAAACCATGTTACTGTCTCAATAGCTCCACATTAAGTATACCCAAAATAAATAAAATTCCTGATATAAAAGTCTTGAGTGCTTTAAATGTGGGTGGATTTTACTAATTTCATTTCTGCTAAGCGGAAGCAGTGCATGTCTCTATCAACAATGAATGACAGTGTGTGTACTCCCACAATCCATGGCATTTTTAAAAAAGTCTCTGCTGACGTGGCATGGTGGGGTACGTTGGAATCTTGGCAGGCAGAGGCAGGACGACTCAGGATTTCCAGACAATGTTGGGCAAAACCTCTCACACACACAAATAAACAAATTCTCTGCTAAAAAGGGTAGGCATTTTTATTACTTTAAAATTTCATTTTTCCCATAACAGTACAGATGGGTATCTTTTTTTGGGGGGGGGGGTCTGGTCGTGGGGCCTGAACTCTGGGCCTGGGCGTTGTCCCTCAGCTCTTCAGCTCAAGGCTAGCTCTCTACCACTTGAGCCCCAGCACCACTTCCGGCTTTTTTCCTATGTGGTGCTGAGGAATCGAACCCAGGGCCTCATGTATGCAAGGCAAGCACTCTACCACTGAGCCACCTTCCCAGCCCCAGATGGGTATCTTTTCATATTTGCATTTCCATTTGTGTGTCTTACTTAAAGTAACAACAACAACAATACAAAAACAAGCTAAATTCTTTTTTGAGAATCACAGTTCTTCCATTGATCAAGCTATACTGTACTCATAACCTGACAGATGGAATTGTAATGTCTTTGTACAACTATTTAATAATAAAATAGTAAAAAGGAATCACAGTTCTTTTTTTTAGTTTTCTTCTTTTCAGTTCTTTAACGTGCTCATTGAGTTTCTAAACTTCCCCCAAACTTCTCATTTCTTCAACCATTTTATTCCCTTGGTAAAAAACACTTTGCTAAAGTGTTCTTGAGGATTCTAAATAAACTCAAAATGTTCCTAAATCTGAGGGCAATGGAATATTAAGTCTTGCCTCCGGTATTTTCCAATGTGTGAATGCTAGATGCTGAGAAATCTAGTCAGTGATTTAGGAACTAAAAATAACCTCTTGCTCTCATGTAAGAGCCTTAAGCATACATTCTTGAAGTCCACATACACCCCAAACCCCAGATTGATCTGCCCCAAGAAAGAGAGGTGAAAAGTTTCCAAGTTACCACTAATTTAATTTTCATTGAAGTATGCTATTAAGCTTAAAGTATATCATCTCCCAAACAGATGTGGTAAAACCTAATTTGTGCATATAGGGAAGGAAAAACGTTGGTTACTAAACTAATTCCTGGATTAATAATAGTTTAAATTGGCAATTGCAAAATTAGTGTATGTTGCAAAGTGGCCCTTTTTAATGAATGCAATCTAGGGCTTTGGGTCACTTTTTAGAGATTAGTTATAGGTAGAGGATAAACAGTGGCCAACTTTCTGCTAAATCAAGCCTACTTTTACTAAATCAGAAATGAAACTCACTCAAGAACAAACTGTGGCTGGTGATGTTTTCATTTTTTGTTTTTGTTTTGTTTTGTTTTGAGCCACAGCTCCACTCCACTTCCAGCTTTTTCTTTCTTTCTTTTTTTTTTTGGGTCGGTCATTGGGACTTGAACGCGGGGCCTGGGCGCTGTCCCTGAGAGCTTGTTTTCAGTGTATTATCTCTCCCTTTACCTCCACTGAGCTGGGTCTTTCCAAGCCTGATGGCCTTTGGATCCGTTTCTCTAGAGACTACACTGATGTGAGCGTGGGAAGGAAGGAGCTCCAGGGCCTCACTCCTCCCCTTTGTTTAGCCTCAATTTTCACATCTGCTTTTCCAAAATATTGAGATTTACTGAGTTCTGCCAGGAGAACTCAGAGTGCCTCTGACAGCATCTCACCTCTGCAGGTGCATCAGCTGCATGTTGAGGAGCTAGGTATCCCTCCTTCATAGTGCTCTCTGTTCTTTTTCCTCCATTCCTATTTTTAATGTCACAGTTACAGTAGTCTTTTACCTTTGATAGTGGACACACTGTCGTATTTTTTTTCATTTCCTTCTTTCTTTCTCCCTTTCTTTCCTTCCTTTTTTCCTGCTTCTTTTCTTCTTTCCTTTCTCTTTCTCTCTGTCACCAAGCAAGTCTCAAAAATTCCTGAGCTCAAGTGTCATCCCTTAGCCTCATGTGTGCTGGCACTAAAGGTATGTACCGATGTGAGTAGCTTCAGCAGAATCAAGGTATCTCCTAGGATTCCCCGCCTCAGATCACCTAGCCAATTACCAATCTAGGTAATGCCATAAAGGAACATTTCAGATGTAACTAAGGTGAACCAAAGGTGCATAAGCCTCACTAAGCAAAGGATTTGACACTCGCTGCTGGCACTGTCCATGTACTAGGCAGGACTGGATTTCTAGTCCTATGGATGGTAGCCCTCAGTCGACACACAGGAAAGTAATGGGAACCGCAATTCTACATGTGCAAGAAAATAAGTTCTGACAACCATATGAAGTAAATCTGGAATTGGCTTCTCATTTTAGCCTTGTAAAACACATAGCAAAAATAACTAGCAAGGGTCAGTCTGAACTTAGAGAACTATGAGAGAACAAATTTGCATTGTAATAAGATGCCAAGCTTGTGGAAAGTTGTGATGGCAACAATAAGAAACGAATGTTACCTTTCTCCCCACTTAAAGTCTTTACTTTTTTATTTAATTTCCAAACTTCCGTCAGAGTGAGCTCTTAAAAATACAAATCTGAGGGCTGGGAAGTTGGCTCAGTGGTAGAGCCCTTGCCTTGCATGCCTGAGGCCCTGGGTTCGATTCCTCAGCACCATGTAAGCAAAAAAGAAAAAACCCAGAAGTGGCGCTGTGACTCAAGTGATAGAGCACTAGCTTTGAGCTGAAGAGTTGAGGGACAGCGCCCAGGCTGAGCAGGCCCCACGACCGGACCCCCCCCCCAAAAAAACAAATCTGATTCTTTAATTTGATGCTTTAAAATACAGCCTAACTGTATAATCTACATTTAATTTTATAAATAACACTGTATGTCTGACTTCAAATTGTATTGATTTTGGGTCAACTTTTACATATAATCAGTCATTTCTTTAACTGATACTTTAAGTAGTCCATCATATCTGATGGAGAAGAAACAATACAACATATTTAGAAATGTTTGGAATGGGCTATAAATTCAACTGTGAAGGGAATTTATTATGTAAGAAAGACAAGATCAATGCTTCAACCAAGACTGTATTAATAAGAATGGGTAAAGTAGAGAAGACTGGCACAAATATTGAAAAAAATAAAATAGGCATCATGCTTTTGATATTTATACATACTTATGCTTGTGTATAAATACATGTGTATGCACACATATGAAGAAATGCGTGCACAGGTATTTCAAATCCACTTGGATATAAAGCAATACATGCAAAAATTCAACTAGTACATGTCTTTTAACCAGGCCCAAAGTGGTAGCTCACAGATAAACCCAGTTATTCAAAGGGCTTTATTTGACTAAGAAAGTATTTTTTTTTTAAATTTGAACTTGATTCAAAAAGAAATTTACACTTTATCTGACTTATGTAACTGTAATCCCTCTATCCAACACATTTACTATAAATATAAAGAAATGTTTGAAAAAAACTGAACTTGAATGACTTCAGATAAGTTATGCACTTTTCAATTTGCTATCATCCTAAGCTAGGTCCCATCCTTTTCTTTTCTTTTTTCTTTTTTGTTGGTCGTGGGTCTTGAACTCTGGGCCTGGGCGCTGTCCTTCAGCTCTTCAGCTCAAGGCTAGCGCTCTACCACTTGAGCCACAGCGCCACTTCCGATCCCATCCTTTTCTTACTCATTGATGGTTCTTTCTTTTGCCTTTTTAAGTCATGAATTTATAACCCTGGAGTAAATGTATAAAGTGCCTACAACTCTAAAAATCCTCTAGTATTATGCCTAAGATTTCACAATAGTAACACTATAGGCATTCTAAAAACATAATTTTTTTTGTGGGCCCAGTCCTACTTACTATAGGATTTTCAATAGAATTGTTGGTGCATGCCAAGAATGTGTATAGACCAGTAAGAAGCACTTCAGTTGCATTCCCTAGTCCTGATCATCTAGAATATTTTTAGAGATTGCAATCCTGGCATCACTGTCCCTGATTAGGAATCAATGTCCTAGAGAAACATTCCCTAAGAGTTTCAAAGGTACACTTCCCGGTACTTTTTAGATCAGTAGTAACAATTATATATTCGCGTCCCCATTCTATTTTTTAATATGTTTTTAATCATAAAGATACTGTACAGAGGGGTTACAGTTACATGAGTAAGGTAATGAGTACATTTCCTATAGAGCACTGTTACCTCCTCCTTTGTTTTTTTCTTACCATCCCTTCCCTCCCCACCTCCCCAACTCCTCTCTCCCCACTCCAAAGTTGTAAAATTCGTTTTCAACATAGTGTCTTGTACATATCATTGTTACAATGGGTCAAGCTGTATCCTTGTTTAAGCATTTTGTTATTTCCCTTTCCCTCCCCAAATTAGAAAAATGTATATACAAGATGCAGGGCACCAGAATCAAATACAGTGAAAATAGGGTTTATACCATTGGGGAAGAACATACAAAGAAACAAAAAAAAAATCACATAGTACATTATAAGTACATTAACAAGAACAGCAAGACTCTTATCTCCAATTAACCACCAGAAAACCAGAAGTAGTGCTATGGCTTAAGTGGCAGATCACGTGCATTGAGCTGAAGGACAGTGTCCAAGCCCAGAGTTTGTCCCACGACTGACCAAAAAAGAAAGAGAAAAAGAAAAAATAGGAATTTGAGATCACACAAAAGTGTACTTAATTGAGACAAAGAAATGGTGATGTAATGAAAATGTCGACCTACAGATTAAGCAATGATAGAGACAAATGTGTCACAATTGAACTTTCCTTTTATGTACTTTTCAAACACAGACCTGACAGCTACTTTTCACTTGTTGAAAGGTGATGGTGCATCTCCATGGCTGCATGACACCTGAAATGCATGCCACAGGAAGCCGGGGAAGATAGATCCCAGGATTTATTGTAAGATTCTTAGAGTAAAATGTCTTCCTGTTGATATAAGTGTCCTAGGCTTAACAAGTCATAGCTTCCATGGCTCTGGCGTCTTGACGGATAAGCTAAAGTCATAGTGACCAAGATCCAACAACCTGATATCTTCTAACAGATTTGATCGAATTCACTATATATCTAATTATGTTGCTCTGAAATAATAGAACTGTGGTTTTATAAACACTTTTCTCTCAACTTACCAGGATTTTATTATTGGGTCAGTAAGATTAGACTTTCTATAGGAATAACCCTGAAAAGCAATAAAATACAAAATAAAATAGAAAGATGATTCATACCTTTTGGTACTATTTTGTTTGGCTTGTTGTTTTGTGATCTCTTCCAATGCAAGGATTGGGCTACAGAACAGCTGTCCACTTTTCCTAATTACCCTTTGCTTCATGGCAGTCAGACAATTCCACTCTCGAACAAACCTCAAAATCTGATAGAAAAGAAAATAATAAAAAGAGTTAACAATCATCATGCATCTTTCTGTGAAAGTGAAGTTATTTACAACATGAGAAAACTTCAGGTTTTTTAAAATCCCCCAAACAAGTTCTTGAGTAACACAATTTAAGGATTTTTTTCAACTTGAAGTTTCATATATTTATTGTAAATTATCTTTGGCTAAATTGTAAAAAGATTCTTTCAATACAAAGATCTGCTAAAGGCATGTTTCAGGACACTCACTTTATGCCCTTAACACACAAAAGGACAAATTAATAAATGTGCTAGGTGAAAGGAAAACAAGATTGGAAGCACATAGCCCAGAAGCAGACAAGGCAAAGTTTCCTCAAGAACAGCAGGTCTGGCAGGGTTGACCAAAGAACAAAATAACATCAAGAATAAGTTTCTATTTGATGCCTGTTACTCTAGGGGGAAAAAAAACCCACAAATAAACTTGGGTCATTTTTATTAGGGTTCTTTTCATTATTAGTCAATTATAGATAACTGGCTGTTTAGAGGGACTGGGATCTGAGAGTCAGGATTTGTTGATACTAAAGAAAGCAGCACACTGCTACTTTTTTTTTTTCAAGATAGATGCAGCTGATCTCCTGGAAATGCTCTATTTCTACTAAAAGTTTTTTTTTTTTTTAAGCCATTGTTTGCCTTTTTTCTTTTCAAAAAAATGCTCACTGCATGCTGGGTCAGTTCCTGAACATGAAGATCCTTCTTAGCAATGATCGTAAGTCAGCCACAGATCTGAAATTAATCCTCCCTGGCAGGTATCTGGCCTGTAGCTCCATACTAGTGATTTTGATAATGACTCCAGAGTCACCCAACATGATATTATCCCTGTTCCCAGAATTTGTCACTGTTAGAACTTAACCTTAGGGATAAAAATGTGACAGATACAAATATCACAGTTGCTAATTCTGTGAATGAGAAATTAAATGTGAGGAAGATTCTATCTGTAGAAACAGTAGCTCTAGGTGTGATCATTTGCTAAGAAGACAGACTTCACATTTATTTTTAGCACTAGGGTAATTAATAGACACTGCCTGGATTGCTAAAAATACAGAAGGTGACTTGATTCTGCAATAGGCCACATAGCACTGTTTTACTAAACTCAAAGTGATCATTAAAATTATATAAACAATTTTACTTAAAACAAATACAACTATTTTACATAAAGTAGTCTTACCAGTGAGCGATTATGTTTCAGTTGAAAACTTGCTGGTAAGTCTTCCCAAAGGTCTAATTTTATATCCAAAGGAATGAAGTTACAATTCATAGGTTTTCCATCCTATTTTAGAGTAGGAAGACATCATTGTCAATCCTTTTTATTCTTCAAGCACTAGTAACTACTTTAGAAGAAAATAATTATATTATGGCATAATATGTCTGGTGTGCTAAAAGATAAACTGGATAGTACATTGTAAGTAACGGTGTAACCAACACAGATAGCTCCCCTAAAGGACTAAAGGTGAGAAGGAGAGGTAGATTCTCTCTTGCTCTCTGCAGACCTGCATTGCCTACATTTAGCCTCAAGTCCTTTGCTGTCAGCCTAGGATGCTTGACAGACTTGTCACACTTCTTTAGTCCCTAATCTTAGAAATATGTATCAAAACAATGTCATGTTTTGTATTCTTATATGCATGTATGATATCTGTTGAAAGTGTTTTAAGAAGGGATACACTATTTGCATGCACGGAACCATCACAATGAAACCCACTTGTACAAATAATAAATGCTAATAAAGCACATTAAAAACTACGAGTTATAAATTGCAAATCAATACAAAATAATATAATGCCCTTGAAGTTACTAGCAGAATGATCATTCTCAAATCAAGAAGTAAATGTCTTTATAATTTCTGAAAATATATCTCATATCAAAGAAGGTTGAATGGTGACACTGATCAAGATACTGTGTACTCCTAAATTGACACTTTGAAGTGAAACCCCTTTGTTTCTTAAAGATAATAACAGTAATATAAAGAGATCATCAAGAAATAGGCTGAATAGCTCTCCCCAAATGATTGATATACCTGTCAGTGTTACAGGCACAGGAAAGTAAAGAGAAGATAATTCTAGAGAAATTATTTAACATTCTTTGCTTCCCTAAAACAATGTCATATCAGCATACAAGGACTTGAATCCTCATCACATGAGGAGTAAGCAAAGCTACTTTTAGGTCTCAATAATCACTGCACATTATCCTGAAATCTTGAGGTTAAAAAGTAACCACAAATAGGGTTGCAGTTAATTAAATGCAACAAGAAGTTACTTCTTTTTCAATGAGGAAGAAGAATATATCAAAGAAATTCTAATGTATCAACAATATTTCCACTCATATTCTAATTCTCCTTAAGCCAAAGAAATGTTCCAGCTCCTTCTCTTTGAGAAAAACAAAAACATAAACAAAAAAATCCAGCCAGGTGCTGGTGGCTCATGGCCGTAATCCTAAGCTATTCAGGAGGCTGAGAGAAGGCTGAGGATCATGGTTTGTAGCCAGCCAGGGAAGGAAAGTCCATGAGACTCTTTTTCTTCAATTAATAACGGAAAAAGCCAGAAGTAAAGCTGTAGCTCAAGTGGTAGAGTGCTAACTTTGAGCAAAAGAACATTAGGCACAGTGCCCAGGCCCAGAGTTCAAGGCCCAGGATCGGCAAACAAACAAGCAAAATCCATAAAAAGTATTTACTTAAACTTTAATTTGTAACTATAGTGTTTAATTGTAAATGTATGTAATTTTAAAGTTTAGATATATAATTATAAAATATAATTGTAAACCTTAGATTTTGGTTGAAACACAGTCCTAATTATAGTACAATATTCTAAATTTCCTTCCTTCTTTCCTTACTTCCTCCCTCTCTCCATCCCTCCCTGCCTCCTTTCCTGATTATTTCTCTCTCTTTATGTGTGTGCTGGTACTAAGGTTTGAATTCATGGCCTCACATTCTCACTTGGCTTTTTGTTCAAGTCTATTTGAGCCACACCACCATTGTAGATGTTATTTTGGTTCTAAGGAAGGGCTTCATCTCACTCTATTGTAGCTTTGAAAAGACATGCCAATATTTCATTTGTCTCATGTCTCGTCTTTAGAAAGCCACAGTAAACTTTACATTTGAGATTTCTGACAATTGTATCAAGGATGAGAGGTAGTTTATGCTACACAGGCCAGGTAGAAGAGCCAGAAACGTTGCTACAGTTGGTAAGTTTTTCTCTGCCTCCACCCCAAGGGGAAAAATGTTGACCATAACTTCACTATCCAGAATGAAATGTTTACAGACTTTAAGGGACTCTGAATTCCTGGTGTGCTTTGACTGCCTCGCTTTTCAAGCTTCTTCTGGATCACTTTTCTATTCCTCTCATGTGAAGGTTTGAGAAGCACAGCCTCAAGCTGCAGGCCTTCTGGAAAAGAGACATTTAAAACCACTTGAAGGATATCAAAGGAGTCACTGGTCTCCCCAGTCTCTCTCAGTATACCCAGAGTCTCCAAAGGGTGGGCCGGGTTTATTACCACAAGAGGAGAATAGCTTAGTTCTTAATCTCTATCTTGTTGTGGATCTGTGCTAGATCCTGTTTAGGAGTTTTAGATATTTATGGTCTGGACATTTCCTTCTAACTGAAGAGTATTACTAGCCAGCACCAGTGGCCCATGCCTGCAATCCTAGTTACTCAAGAGGCTGAGATTTGAGGATTATAGCTCAAAGACAGCCAAGGTAGGAAAGTCTGTGATGCTCTCATCTCCAATTAATCACCAAAAATCCAGAAGTGGAGTTATAGCTCAAGTGGTAGAACTCATCCTTGAACAAAAAGCTCAGGGACAGTGACCTGACCCTGAGGTCAAGTCCCAGAGCTGGCATACACACACACACACACACACAGGCAAACCCATACACACACACACATACAAATTCAACAATGAATCATGACATCAACACGATATATTACAACAAAATGAATATCAAGGAAGATACAAGAATCCCATTGTATTGTATTGAGACTTTACAGAATATTGCTAAAAACATAAAGCAGCTTAATTCCTCTGATTAAATACACTTTGAAAATGTAATTATTTTTCATGAAAATATGATCTTTACATATAAATATATAATGAGTGTAGACCATTATTAAAAATAGGATAGTGAATATTTTAAATGTTTCGTTTTAATATTGAGTACTGTAGATATAAAGATGTGCTCACACAAACAAAGGCTCCTTAAAATCCATGAAACATTTCAGTGACACAGAGGGGTGCTGACTTGAAAACGCTGAGCATCGCTAAATTAGAATATCATAGGAATCTGAGTGATCTCATCACAAAATCTTCCTATCTTTATTCAACACGGAGATGAGTTAGGTGTCTAAAAATGTGTCATCTCCTGCTGCTTTCAACTATCTAGTGCCAGAACTAACACTTCTTGAGAATTTATGAGGGCTAGGCACTGTGCTGAGTGCTCTTTAGGACTAAACTTATTTTATCTTTCTAACAAATCCCTCCATAGTTTACAGTTGAGAAAACAGAAACACAGAGAAGTTAGGTAATGCGTCTAAGATTATACACTTAATAATAGATTTAAACAATGGCAGTCTTGCCCTGAAGTCTATACTCTTAATGAATATCACGTTTTGCCTCTCATTATCTTTAGATTTAACATAGGAACTGGATAATTAGCTTTAAGAAGAAAAAAAAAACTAGATTAGATGCCTATCTCACTGTTAAATATTTCCATTAAAAAATAAGAAAAGAAAAGGAGGTCTTTTTGTTTCAAGCTATGAAATTTACATGATGCTTACCTTAGTATAGAGGTGAATTCGGTCAGTATTCTTACTTGCACAAAACATTAAGGTATCGTACACTGGCAGAGTGTCTGAATGCTTCAACTGCTCTACTATAAAAGACAAAAGAGACTCTGAAGATTCATATTCCCTCTACTGAAAACAGTTTATTTTGATGAGATTAACTTTAAGATGTCATCAGACTTTTTACTATAAGTACTGAAATGAAAAGTTACATATATCAAAAACCTGGGAACACAACAGAACAACATAAATTGATATTAAAGAAGCAAATACCCATTACTGAAGGAATAAGCAAATTTCTGACATTCTTGCAAAGGCATAACTTAGTAAGTACTTCTTAGTACTTCTTGGGTCTTAAGACAAGATTCCGGCAAACAGAGGAAGCTATCTTACTTTTGGTTAACTGAGATGTGCAAAAAGATTGCCTATTATATGTCAAGTAAAGCAACTGAAGGTAGGCCACCATGTTGAAACCCTCATAACAAATCAAAGAAATGCCAGTGCAAAAGAGGAATTTTAATAGCGTTAAGCTTTATGGCCTGGTTTTTGTTATGGTTAAGGTATGTCATAGTTGCATGTGTCACAGACAATATGCTGATTCCTAGTTTGAGGTTTAGCTCACTAGGCATTTGCTGTCCTGCAACCCACGTGGAGGAAGAATCAACAAGGAAATCAGAAAGGCACAGAAGAGTATAACCCTCCTAAGTCTCTGTTGTCTATTTAAAAGGGGTTACAATTAGACCCAAACAAGATTCTCTTTGGGAAGATACTGAGGAATCAGAGGGAGAGAAGGCAGAGAGAAGAAGACAATTATTTGAGCTCAGAAATTCTTACATGAATGTTTTGTTTTAAAGCTGCAAATCTGCTTCCAAATTAATCAGAGCTTAATAGTAATTAACTTAAGATAAGTTCCAGCAGCCTCATCCCCAAAATTTTGAGGTTTTAATAAAACTCTGTAGGTTACTATGGTCACTAAGTAAAAGAAAATAATCTAAAAGTACGTAAAATCTTCTCCTAGTTGGACAATAAAAGAATGTGATGTATGACTACAAGCTGAAATTTACTACCCATCAAGCTATACATAATAGATGGAATCAGGAAATACAAATGAATCTGAAACATTCTTTGGCATCTCTAAATACAATTTTGCTTCATATAGTTTTGAAATCATATTTCTTAAAAACAATAAAAAATTAAAATACATTAAGTATAGTCATTTAAAGTTGAGAGTCATAGGCTGAAAGTTTGTCATATTGTAGGACAAACACTTTATCCAAATGCCTGAATATTTCATACATCAAGGACATCACTATTTTATCCCCAATTCACTTAACTGTTTTGCTCACTTTTTTTTTTCTCTATTGACTGCCTTTCTGACATATTTTTTTTGGCAATATCAAAAGTTTAATTTTAATACAAAATATTTATAACTAGAAAAATATTTTTAATCTATACCTGCAAAATTATGCAAGATTGCATATTTATAAATATTTTTGTTATAACTTTGCCAAAATAGGAACAAACAGTTGTTCTTTGGAAATTGAGTAAATACAGTGAGGCACAGGAGCTGGGAAGGTGGCTCATTGGCAGAGTACTTGCCTTGCATGCATGAGGCCCTGGGTTCAATTCCTCAGCACCACATAAGCAAAAAGAAAAAAAAGCCGGAAGCCCAATGAATTTCTTTATAACTTGACTTCATACTAAAAAATTTAAAAGAGGTTGTTGGTCATAAACAAACAACAAAAAATTCATGTAAAAGGATTAAGGATTTGGGCTGGGAAGGTGGCTCAGTGGTACAGTGTTTGTGTTGCATGCATGAGGCCCTGGGTTTGATTCCCCAGCATCACATAAACAGAAAAAGCCAGAAGTGGTACTTGACTCAAGTGGTAGAGTAGCCTTGAGCTGAAGAGCCGAGGGACGGCACCCAGGCCCAGAGTTCAGGCCCCATGACCGACAAAAATAAAAAAAAAATAAAAAAAGAAGTATATTTAAAAAAAAAAGGATTAAGGATTTAAGTTTTTAAAAAGTAATCTGTTAATTGTAACCATTGTATCTAAAAGTCAAACAACATTGTATCCAGAAGTCAAACAACACCCTTGAAGTATAATGGACTAGGCTTGGATGAGGCAGGACAGCAGGTCTGTAGGTAGCACATGCAGCTATTAACTGGCTCTACTCCATAGATAATGTCTGAATGCTAACAGACACATGCCGTTCTTCTAGTTATCTGGTGTTTACGTATGTGAAAAGTGGTTTGTATTTTTAATAAAGAAGGGAATAAAAGATACTTAGAACAAGGCAACAATCATGTATCAATCATAATTCAGATACCATTATGGTTATTATCAGGACACCAGAAATGAAAACAAGACTTACCTCCCTGGGGTATGAGTCTGTTTTCCTTCTCAACTTCTATCATTTCTTCTTTGTTCTCCATCAATTGGTCAGGAGCTAACTGTCCAAGGACTTGTTTTTCACAGTCTGAGCTTGCATCAACTTTTTTGGAGGTATCTTTCTGAGAATTATCTTCCTCATTTTTGTTTTTGTCCTGGATACAGTTGATGCTGCCTGTGTAGAATTGTCAAAAATATTTTACATTTAAAAACACAGTTAAAATGTAACAGATAAGTCTTATAAAAAGAAACCAAGTTATTAATGTTTGTTCATTCTTTTAAAGCATTTATCCAGGGCTTATTATTTCCCCTGTTTTTTGAAGATTTCCTTTTGAGTGGCAGAGACAGACAATAATATAAACAAATCAAGACTCCGCTGAGGTTTTTGTGAATAAGATAATTGGGGGTAGAGGGAATGGTGAAAAAAGGATGAAATCCAAAAACTTGAAGGAATGATATTAGAACACGCCATATTGTGGAGATTATGCTCTCAGTGGAGACTCATGTGAGCTCAGAGATGTTTACAAAGCCTGGCCCGAACTATATTCCTGGATTAGACTCTAAATGCAATTGGAACTAAATGGAGTTAGACTGAGGAATAATAACGGCTGAGAGCTGAGGACTGTGGTTTAAAGCCGGCCCAATTAACCACCAGCAAGGTTACAAGCTGTAGCTCAGGAGGCTGAGATCAAGGATTGTAGTTCAAAGCCAGCCTGGGGAGGAAAGTCTGTGAGATTCTCATCTCCAATTAGCCACCAAAAGGCTTGAGAAAAAAAAGCTCAGGGACAGCACTCATGCCCTGAGTTCAAGCCCCAGGACTGGCAAAATAAAAATAAATAGGCAAGCAAGCGCTCATAGTTCTGAGTCCAAGTCCCAGTATTGGCACACATACACATAAACAAACCTATTATGGGCATGTTAACATGGGATTCCCATTAGATATCCAGGTCATATTATGTACCCATTTAGATATATTTAAGTCTGAAATTCAAATGGGAGATATAAATCTGGGTGATTTTTAAACCACACATGTTAAGAACAAAGTACTCAAGGTATTCTATACCACTTTTCTCTAAATCACTATAGACTGAATTTGCAAACTTTATAGACTACTATATTCTAATATTATGGATTCTACCCTTTCCTCAAAAAATTATATGGAAAACAAATTTAGCACCAATTTTGCTGCTGGGGTATATACAAATCAAGGATGGACATCACTGTGCTAAATTACAATAATATATATCTAATAATTATAACTTTAAGATAAAAGTAATGACACTGTTGAGATTTTTTTCTCTAAGCACACTATTTTGTATTCATAAAGGGAAGTTTGTTTTCTTAAGTTGTATTAGAGTGTTTATTGAGTCAAGGGTCTAGCATCACAAAGGAAAAATATAAAACAATAAAACTTTTTCTTCTAAATCAGTTATCTTATATAGCTAATTTGAGGTGATATTATTTCATGGTCACAATATATTTTTATTGTCTTTATCAGCTGGGAGTTACATGAGGTTATGCTAATTATGGTATGATATGCTATGGAATAAACTTGTGGTTCCAATTTAGTTCACAGAGCACAAGTGCTCACATTACAATATACCCAGCTAGATGGCAGGCTTGTTAATTTAGGTAGGAACATATAGAAGGGAAAGAGGAATGACTTAACTACTGATTACTTTTGCCTTTGGATCAAAACTAAGAGCAGAGAGAAAGGCAGAAAAAAGGAATCACAATATCAGAGTTTCTGTCTTAGAGGAGTTATAATATCACTGTTTAGAAGAATTAATGTGTAATTGATAAATAGGTGTGAACAACTATTACCATTGATAAAATGAGTATTTCCAGTTTCTAAAACTGTCCACTTGGTATTTTTTATTGGCATATAATTGCTCTCTAAAATTGGTAACATAAAAGAATACTAATGACTTTTTGGCTTATAACAAAGATATTAATAACCATTTCAGAAACTAAACATCAGGAAATGCCATATCATGCTATGAAAACCTACTTGAAGTATGTTAATGATTTCTCAGTAAAATGTTTTAGAAAAGAATTCATAAAACAGCTGTCAAATTGGTTCTTTAAAGCAGAAATATTGAAGAGTCTTTATGACTTGTCAAGCAAAAAAATACAGCACAATATATGCTAAGTAAGCAAAGAAGTAACAGTGGATTGTTTCCCTATATACATATAAAATACTCTATAATTTCCTTAAAAATAAGTATATCTATAAAGAAAAGAAAACTACAGGTCTATGACTGTAAGGCATATTTGCTACCATAGCAACAGAGCTTCTATTTCAAACACTGAATTCACATCCTGCTGACATTAATCAGAAATGTCCATTTTTGCCAAATGAATGCCATATCACAGACACTTGGAGATATACATTCTGACAGAAGCAGAAGCTTTTCACGTTCCACCAGGGACAGTGTCAGTCTTCCCTCTGTGAAGTTCTTACTCCATTTTACAAGCTGAAGTCAGTGCTGAGTCACACTACACTTCTAACAGCAGACTCTGAAACAAGAGTGCATCTCCAGACACCACTACCAGCCCCCGCCTCCAGGGTCACCTTTTGTGTACTCACCAGAACTGCCTTTTGGGTTCTCACACATTTCACAATAAGGAAGCACGGAATCATTGATAAAGGTACAGAAGGCACATTGCCAGGTCTTTCTAGGATGGGCTGGGGTGGTTGACAGGGACTTGGCCTCAGGGTCATTTTCTATGCGTACAGTTTTGGTTGGTTTGGACCAGGATGGATTCTCCTCAGGAGGACTGCTGTGGTCATTGGTGGTAGTCAGTTTCAATCTTTTAGCTTCAGGTTCAAAATCACGTCCACAATGAATAGTACCTCTAGTAGCTACTTTTCTAGGCTCTGATATAGTATTTTTATCTGGGAATATTCTTGATTCATCACAGGTTGTCTCCAACTGTTTCTTTGTAGGTTTTGGTAAAAAGAATGATCGAATATCATGCTGTTTTTCTTTTTCAAACTAGGACAAGCAAATAGTTATTATATTAAGAAGCAATTGTTCTTCTTAAATGAAAGAGCTTAAAACATTTCATTAATCTGATCCCTTGGAGAGTTCTTTGGAAATCAATTCAATTATGCTATGACTTCACAAATACACACATACAGAATACCAATAGCACAACTACGTATTTCCTATGCCTATCTTTTTTCCTTGTCACTCATTATGTTCTAAGTACTCTCTGTTTCTGTGTGTGTGTGTGTGTGTGTAAGTGTCTGCATGGGTGTGCAAGACTTCCACATGGTTGGCCCCGTATTTTGTTCTCATTTTTCTTCCCTTGGGACACTTACCTATGGAATGTTATAGGGGAAATCATGTCACATGGAAAAACCACATGTGGGTATTCCAGGTGACACCCCAGAAAGGACCACAGGTGACAACTAGCATCAATTCCTAGATATGTGCATGAATCAATTCTCAGATATGTCTAGATCCCTAGTCTCAGAATCATCAGCAAAGCCCACAGACATCAGAGTAGACCTGCCATCCCTAGTGTATCATGATCGACACAGATAGTCTGAGAAATAATACGTGGAGGTAAGCCCTCAGAGTTCTTCACTGTCTATAATCAAGTTGATTTTGCCCTCATCCTTAGTTTTGCTGGGGTTTCAAGTTTCCTTCCTTCCTTCCTTTCTTTTGCCCACTTCCTCCTTTCCTCCCTCCCTCTCTCTTCATTGTTAGGAAAAGAGAGCCACTTGAACCATGCTTTCAGTCCTTTTTGCTCTAGAAATTGCAAAAAAGGACCTTGCTTTTTGCTTGGGCTGGCTGGACAGCAATTATCCTATTTATGTTTCCAATAGTAATTGAGGTACATATCACAATGCCCAGCCGAGGAGTCTAAGACACTTTTTCACTTGAGATGACAGGTGTGAACAATTGCATTCAGCTACTGGTTGAGATGAGGGTCTTGTGAGTGTTTTGCCCAGGCTCAAACTACGAATCTCCTGGTTTCTGTCTCTTGAGTGCATGGGAGTGTAAGTATGATGCACTGGGGCCTAGGATGGGCTTACAAATCTTTAAAGATATTCCTCTGTTTCTTTTTAACAATGGATGACAATGAGTTGTTTCTCTGTGGATTTGAAGATTTTCCTTCATTTTAGGGGCTTTCAGGAACTTCCTTCTGTTTCTTGTGTTCTTTACGTATATGCTCCCAAAATGGTGCTAAAAATATTCTAGGCACTTAGGCACTTTACTGATTTTGAGTAACATTAATTATCTTTAGCTCTTAGAAATTTCTATTTTTCTTTAATGTTGTTTTTTCCTCATTTCCCAAGGTTCCTATTAGCATAATGTTGGATCTAAACATTCATGCTGTTTTTCTTTTCTTTTTTTGTGTGTCATTTTTGCCCTTTATACTCTCCAGTTTTCTTGTTCATTTCTTCTATAGAATTTTTAGTTTTGTAGTCATATTTTTAACATCTGAAAGTTGCTTCATGTTCCTTGGCCCTTTTTTATACTATTCTGATTTTTATTTACATTTTCTGTATCATATCAAATCTGAAACTACTAGTTCAGAGTTTTAAAAACAGCCTCCTGAGTAGCTAGGATTACACGCATGATCCACTGTACCCCAATTATTAACCTTTTCTATGCCATACATTTCCTCTTCAAGTGTCCAAAGACCCCTGGATATCCCTTCCTTTTCAGAATGAGGACTAAGAGGAAGTGAAGGCAAGGCTCAAGTGGTATAGTGTCTACCTTGAGTAAAAAAGCCAAGTAAGCACACAAGATCCTAAGTTCCAACACCAGTATCAGCACAAAAAAAAATAAAAATAAAAAAAGAATGAGGACTAGAAATGATGCCTGGAAATCAGGACACATAGGGCTATCACCAAGATCTGACATGCTGGCTGGGAAGGTGGCTCAGTGGTACAGTGCTTACCTTGCATGCATGAGGCCCTGGGTTCGATTCCTCAGTGCCACATAAGCAAAAAAAAGCCGGAAGTGGCACTGTGGCACTAGCCTTGAGCTGAAGAGCTGAAGGACAGTGCCCAGGCCCAGAGTTCAGGCCCTACCAACCAACAAAAACAAAAAAAGATCTGACCTGTGGCTAGATGTGAGGGGTAAAGAAGATGGTGGAAACCTTACTAGTGATTCAGATCTTTTGTTCTAGATTTCTAGACTTCTGACTTATAACATGGTATGCATGATATTTTCAGGTACTGTAATAGGCAACAGAGGAGGTTAAGTTTATTAGGAGGGATACAGAGAAAAGGGTTATAATAAGCTTTCTTTCAAACCATGTGAAAAGTAGGAACTATTAGGGTACAGGGTTTAAGGAAGCAGGTCTGAAGTTTGACAGAAAAAGACAACTGGATTTAGATATCTAGGAACTGCTAATATATATAGGCGGATAGGAATGAACATTATATTATGATATATGGAAGTAGTCTGACAAATAAGAAAAAACAAAAGGAAATGAGATATAAAGTAGGTAAACATTATGGGTTGAA
The DNA here is from genome assembly GCF_000151885.1 of Dipodomys ordii. Taxonomy (NCBI): domain Eukaryota; kingdom Metazoa; phylum Chordata; class Mammalia; order Rodentia; family Heteromyidae; genus Dipodomys; species Dipodomys ordii. The sequence goes on from NW_012267349.1 coordinate 3,336,762, forward strand.
TGACAAGATAAATTCAGAAGAAAATTCAAATATCAGGAAGATAGGGGAGAGTGTGTATTTGGTTTTTTATTAATTATATTAGATTGCCAGTATACATTTTTCAATTAAAACTCATTTCCTTTAGTTGTGTAGTTTTTTCTTTTATTACTTTTACTTGTTCTGTCTTTTCTATCTGCATCTCTTTATTTGTTCTTTTCTGATAGTTCATTTTCCTTCTTTATTGAATTATTATAGTATTATACATTCTTGATTTCTAAAAGTATATTACTACTGATTTTTCACTTTTTCTTGTTTCCTGCCTACAATATTATCTTTTACTTCTTCATGGCTATTGATAATTTTTGTTTTGTTGTTTTCTTCAGCAATGTACAAACAAAATTGTTTCTGTTTCAGTTGCATCTATTTCTTTTTTTAATAAGTTTTTTATTGTGAAAATACTGTACAAAGGGGTTACGGTTACATGAGCAGGGTAATGAGTACATTTCTTATCCAGCACTGTTGCCTTCTCCTTTGTTTTTTCCCTACCATCTCTTCCCTCTTACCTCCACAACTAACCTCCCCACCCTCACCCAGCTCCCTGCCTAAATTATAAAGTTCGTTTTTCAAAATAGTGTCTTGTACATCTCATTGTTGCAATGGGTCCACCTGTATCCCTATTTAAGCAATTTGCTTTTCCCTTCCCCTTCACAAATTATACCAACATCAAATACAGTGAAAACAGGGGTTATACCGTGGGGGAGGGACCTGCAAAGCAACAAAAAAAATCACATGGTACCTTATAAATAGAAACAATTAGCAAGAAAATAAAAAACCCACTTGACTTGCATGTTTAAGTCTGTTTTTCATGAAGAGCCTTTCCTTACTGCCTGGTGGCCTTTCACTATCTGCTTGTATTGGAAATAAACACTAACATGAGAAGGGAAGCTCTCTGAAGGGCAGAATTCACTAAAGTCATTACTAACTTTTGTTGGGGGGGAGTCCCTGACAGTTTCAACGAATGTTTCCTTGTTCGAAGCCTCTCTAGAGATAGTACAGTGCTACCAGTCAGCTGATCACACAAAGGTGATAAAGATCTCATCATGAATTAAAGCCTCTTTCATTTGATGTTTTCAGTTTTGTGCTTTAATTCTCTCAATTGCTTGTCCTTCTAAACATATATTGTAAAAGTTTTTAAGAAAAGCAAACAAGAGATCAGTATACTTATATACCCTGTCACATACACCAAAAATGATAAGTGCCTGTATCTTTTGCCCCATTCCATATCTTGAATGATAATGCATTTCTTTGAAGATTTACTTCTCAACCCCCCTCCCTACCAAAAAGAAAAGATTTTTAAGATATGTTAAAAGCAAATCTTGCAACAAAAAATAAAAATAATAAACAACATCTTGAAAAAAAATTCCCCCTCAAATATAGCCAAGCTCTTTAATTAGGCTACTTAATTTAGTTCCTTTTTTTAAAAAAAGTGCTGATCCTGGGGCTTGAACTCAGGGCTTGGGTGCCTCCCAAGCCCTCCCCACTTCTGGATTTTTGGTGGTTAACTGGACTTATGACTTACCTACCTGGGATGGTTTTGAACCTTGACCCTCAGATCTCAGCCTACTGAGTAGCTAGGATTACAGGCATAAGCCACTGATGCCCAGCAATATTTTTTTTAAGTTACTATTAAGGAATTGTACAAAAGAGTTCTAATTCCCTAAGGCAGGCATTAGTACAATGCTTCTTGGCCAATGTCAGCCTATCCTTCATTTTCCCAGATTTCCTTCTTCCATTCTTATCCACAAGTTACATAGCTCATTATTTACATAGCTCATATTGACTACAACGACTGCATTTGCTCACTCTTCCTCCTTCCATTAATTAAGCTATTTTTAACAAGAACTTCTGTACTATTTAAGTAATGACTATATTTGTTAAATAGCAGTTGAGAACTTCTCATTATTTGCTAGAGGCAAGTAGAGAGAAAAGGTCAGCAGTGACTGACAGCATTGAGGAATAGGCACACACCTGCGCCTGCATGGGAGGCTAGCACAATGCACAGGGGTGATCAGCCTAAGTGCTTCTCTGAAATCACCTAACACTGGGGAGTAAAAAAGTAAGATTTTAGCACATAAAATCCAGAAAAGAAGAAAGCAAATGGAAATCATTTTAACTATTTCTCAAACCAAAGCATATACCAAGCATATAATTTTAGGAAATTAGTAATGGCTTCAGTTAATTTTATGATGGCTAAGTTGGACAATAATTAACTTTGTCACAGAGTAGTGAACTTTATTAGACCAAATTGGCATCTTGGCCATTGGGCTAACAGCAGCTAGAAGGCCTAACAGTAATAGAGATTTACTCTGAGGTTATCAGTTAGAAACCTAATCCCTGTGGGGCGCTGGTGGCTCACGCCTGTAATCCTAGCTACTCAGGAGGCTGAGATCTGAGGATCGCGGTTCAAAGCCAGCCCAGGCATGAGAGACCTTGAGACTCCTATCTCCAATAAACCACCAGAAAACCGGAAGTGGCGCTGTAGCTCATGTGGTAGAGCGCTTGCCTTGAGCTGAAGAGCTGAGGGACAGCACCCAGGCCCAGAGTTCAAGCCCCATGACCGACCAAAAAAAAAAAAAAGAAACCTAATCCCTATCTTTGGTTTTACTTTCTGATTATAGCTTCTGGGCAAGAAGTAGGTTGCTGAATTTCTTTTGAGATTCAGTAGCTAAGACTGAGAAAGAAAAGCAAGTGAGGAAGTCCTTTTGATAGATCATAAAGGTAACTATATTGTTTAACAGAAATAGGGAAAGATTACAAGTTCACCAAATATGAATTTTTAACCTGAAATCTATGGACTTCTCACAAGACCTTGGATGGACTTCTGAGCCTTCGAAGCCCCTTTGGTTGACTATAAACTGTTACCTGCATTGTGTGTGTGTGTGTGTGTATTTTGGAAGGGAATGGGGTAGGAGTCCTTTATTCTCTCTATAGTCTCAAAGGGATTCAGAACCTAACTAAAAATATCTGAAAATGCTCATTTTTTTTTTGCAAATCTTTATTGTGATTAAGTGATTACATAATTAAGTGATTACATAAATTTCACAGTATTGTGGGATAGTGATGCTTAGTTAAAGTTACAAACACATTCTAACTTTCATGGGGGCAAATTGTCCACTGTGGTCTATAAAGTTTATGAGTTTTATGAGCTTTGACAATACAGTTATTTCTTTCACATTGGGTGAGATGTACATTTCTTTCCTTTTGCATAGCTGTTCCCTCTTACCCACTAGTTCCCTCCCTCCCATCACTGCCATTGAGTTACTTCCTTTTGATCAATGTCCAGTGCAGCTGATGGGTCCCACTGTTGTATGTTTTTTCCTGATTCCCTCTAGTTCTGTGTCTTCCTCCTAGTTTCCCTCTGGTGTGCACATAGTTACCATATACGTGATCAGCAGTATGGGATTATTTAGTGGTGATTTGACCAGATGAGTGGGGGTCTTTTGTTGATGCTCATGGTTTTAATAGCACCATTTCTTTTCTTAATTTTCTTCAAGAGGTACCAAGAATTTGCATGTAAATATATACATAGATGGTAAACCTAGCTCATTTTAAGGAAACATGAAGATAAATTCTTGTAGATTCTCCATGAAAATTCCTTCGGCTTTTCTTAAAGACTTCTCAGAACTAATAGATACTTTTAGAGTATCTCCTGTGCAGCCATAAAATGTGCCACCTGAGCTCACCTGTGCATCTCTACGATCAGATTCTGAACCTTGTCTCAAAGAAAGCAAATGGCATGTGGAAGGTATGCATGGTTAAACAAGGGAAATCCTTGATGGTAGAAGTAGAGGAAAGCATGCGGATTCTAATGGCTAGGAAATTACTGTACTTGGCAGGAGGCAAAGAATTTGAACATCACAGAGGTCAATTTAAAATACACTATCCTTGATGTTTTGAGATGAGACTTATTAGTTCCTTGGAAAGATTTCAGCAGGTATTTGAGACATGCTGGTTAATAAAAGAAGAGGCTTTTTAACAAGAAATTGATTTATAAACATACATCCTAAGTATAAGTTCCAACTGTCGATAGGTAATTATTTTAACACTGTATTTTTAATAATAAGCTAATTTAAAAAATTGATCATCCACATTAGAAGAGTTGGGAACTCTTTTATAGCTGTCAGTTGTCAGTGGATTTACTGACTAAAGCATCTGAGACTAATAACCAAATGAAACAATGTAAATGGAACACTTCCCAAACATATTTTCTAAAAATTATAGATTTATCAATAATGTGATTCCCTGACACTAAGAAGCTAAAGAAATAACCTTACTGGTGTCACTGAAGATCAGCAGCCATAAAGATAACTAAATATTCCATTTCCATACCATACTGTCACATTGATACTTTAAAAATTAATGACTTCATTACTATCATGTTTTTATTCATCAAGGCTAGCAGGAATGCAGAAAGGTAGAATTATTTCTGACTTAATAAAGTTTTGTTACTGATAACAAAATCAAATCAAAAGATCCTTTGTGTAAGGACATTCCTACACTTAGAAATCACTTTGGGAAAGTCTGTTAGAATAAAAGTAAGTACCTTGCCCTTCACCAGCAAGACAAAAGGTGGCAAGGCAAGAACCCTGAACTTCTCTTTAAAGTAAAGGTATACACAGGACATTGCTCTCACTCATCCTTAATCATTGTACAAACTACTGTGCGTGCATTGAAGGAAAAAAAGGAGATACACATATAGCCTGTTTTGCTTTGACATTAGGATATTTAACAAGGTTCTAGAACTTTTGTGTGCATCAGAATGACCTGCTGAAATTGTTTAAAATGCCAATTCTTGAGCCCACTCTCAAATTTGAAGTTAGCAGACTGCAGTGAGCCGAGGAACACTGATTCTGATGTGGTGCTCCTATACCACAGTCTGAGAAAAAGTACCCAGAGTGGGATTCGGTTGTGCTGACTGCTATCCAGGTCCTTGATGTATATAAACCTTCATTCTGTAATGGACTGGATATATACCTAGAGAAGCAAAAATATAAGTACTCCTTTAATTCATCTAAGGGTCAAACTAGCACTGAATGTGCTTCAGACCTGTGATTGGGGAACATTCAATAAAAACTGAGTAAAAACAGTTTAAGATGAAACTATAGGATTATACAACTGTCTAGGTGCTGGTGGCTCATACCTGTAAATCCTAGCTACTCAGGAGGCTGAGATCTGAGGATCATAGTTTGAAGCCAGCCTGGGCAAAAAAGTCCCTCAAAAACCAGAAGTGGTACTGTGGAGCAAATGGTAAAGCACTAGCCATGAGCACAAAGAGGCTCAAGGACAGCATCCAGGCCCCCTGTGGGCTTGAAAAAAAGAAATACATAGTAATATTAACAAATGTCCTGATTCATGACTATTCTTCTAAAGTTCTAGTAAATGACCTTCTTAAAGTCTGATAAAGACTTAAATATAGGTGTTTCTAAAAAGAAGATGACATCTGAAGCTATAGTAATGTTTATCACAAGGCTCGTAGGAAAATATAGTAAAGTCAACATACCAAAATCATGAAAGTCTGGTAGAAGAGAATATTCCTGTCTTCAGTTAAACACTACAACATTCAATTACAGCTTTCTTGTCTTTTGATCAATTACTATTTATGAAAAACAAAGAAGGGCTGGGTGCTGGTGGCTCACACATGCTAGCTACTTAGGTGGCTGAGAGCTGAGAATCTTGGTTCAAAGGCAGACCTAGCAAGAAAGTCCATGAGACTCTTATCCTTAATTAATTACCCAAAACTCCAGAAGTAGAGCTGTGGCTTTACGTAGTAGTACACTAGCCATCCACACAAAAGTTCAGGCCTTGAGTTCAAACCCCAGGACTGGCTAAAAATAAACACACACAAAAAAGAAGAAGAAAAATATTGCCTTTGGAGAGAAGTGTTGGAAATAAAACATCAAATTTCTTAAAATACTATTTTTATCTCAAAGGCTCAGGGACCTGACCTATTTGCTGTTTGTACCAGTGTAAACTATTGGTATTTTGAAATAAATCCCCTGGCAATGATGAGAGGATTAAAAGTTAGCTATTAGAACTGAAGGAGAGGAAAAGGAAATGCAGTAAAACTCATGAAAACAATAAAGCATTTCAAAGCCCGGAGCTATTCTAGCAAAGCACAGGCCACCAGCAAGAGCACTGATGTCAGGCTTAACTGACTTTGATCAAGGGCAGCTCTGGCAGAAGCCATTACCGCCTCATGTCATTCGGCTCCTCTTCGTAAAAGAATTAATAAACCTCTGTTTCCCAAATGATGATTGGGACATCATGCTGATCTTCTGAAGAATAGTGGATAGATGATTGGAACTGCAACTAAAGAGTACTCATTAGCGTTTGTAAATAGGTCAAAGACTCTTTTCAAAGGCTACAAAGTGACAAAAAATGCATTTAAATGATCCCAGAAAAGAAATGACTGACTGCTTTTCCAAAAAGGCCATCCTCTGTAGTGGAAAACAAAAACAAAAACAAACCCCAAACAAATATACAGTGATTTACCCTTAGGTATATCTAGTTTTTCTCTAGAGGCACAGAGAAAATAGAATAAAACAAACCAACTTCATCCCAGCTAAAAAAACAAAAACAAAAAAACTCCAAAAACCCAAATTTGTTTTAAAAAAGGTCATTAATTATTTCTAATGATGGCATGCAAACATCTTTCTGAATGGCTGTCTGTTCTAATATATACAACTGAATTTATAGTAAAATATGTCATATTATGCACAGATCACTAGAATTAACCCCTATTATCTAGTGAGTGTTCATGTGCCTAATTTGTCCTTTAAATTCCAGGCCTGAACTTCAAATGCCTCAGGCACATCAGGTGAGGTTTAGAGTCACTTCTAATTCATCAAGTCCTGAAAGAATTCTTTTTAAAAAAATACATTTTTTACAGTTGTAAAAATAGTGTACAGAGGGGTTACAGTTACATGAGTAAGGTAATGAGTACATTTCCTATCCAACATCGTTACCTCTTCCTTTGTTTTTCCCCTCCCATCCCTTCTCTCCCCACCTCCCCAACTCTCCCCACCTTCCCCCCCACAAGTTGTAAAGTTTGTTTTCAACAAAGTGTCTTATACATCTCATTGTTACAATGGGCCAACCTGTATCCCTATTTAAGCATTTTGTTTTTTACCTTCTCCTTCCCAAAGTAGAAAAGTGTATATACAAGATAGAGGGCACAGGAATCAAATACAGTGAAAACAGGGGTTATACCATGGGGGAAGAACATACAAAAGAAACAAAAAAAAATCACACAGTACATTAAAAGTACATTAAAAACAATAGCAAGGAAGAAAAAAAACACTATGTCCCTTTATTAGGGTTCATTTCACTTAACATCATCTTATATAGCTCCCCTATGACCCAGCAATTCCACTTTTGGGCATTTACCCAAATGATCACAAACAAGACCATACTCAAGCTACCAGCACAACTATGTTTATTGCAGCATTATTTACCATAGCTAAGATATGGAACCAACCCAGATGCCCCTCAGTAGATGAATGGATCAAGAA
>NW_012267349.1:3351576-3400413 GCF_000151885.1 Dipodomys ordii
CTGTGGCTCAAGTGGTAGAGCGCTAGCCTTGAGCTGAAGAGCTGAGGGACAGCACCCAGGCCCAGAGTTCAGGCCCCACGACCGGACCCAAAAATAAGCAAATAAATAAAATAAATAAAAAATAATAAATAAATAATGTAAGCAGACTTTGGATTATGTATGAATAAGGATGGTGGTAATGTCATTGAAACTCAAGCTTTCTTTACCTTTCGGTTCAACATTCCCCACATAAGGGTATCTAGAGTACCATTTGCAATGAGGTAATGAATATTCACAGAATTGCACTGCCCAATTCGGTGAGCACGGTCTTCTGCTTGTTTTATATGTCCAGGGTCCCAATACAGCTCAGCAAATACAACATGACTTGCAGCAGTAAATGTTAAACCCTAATTAAAATAAAGAACTGAGATGCAAATAAATTGAGAATATAATGAAAAAGTCATACATAATAAAGTCTTTTTGAACATGGAGAGAACTCTAAGGGACTTAAAAATGAATCAGTTATTCATTTTAAGAAGAATAAACAAGATTTATCTCATGAAAGGCAAATGTAGATTGGTTATATTGCAAGCTATCCAGGTGAACTTAAAAAAAAAGACATTTAATAGGCACTTCAATATTTCAAACGTCAGGTTGATGAATATATATATATATATATATACACACATATATATATAGACAAAATCACTTTATCCTTTGATGAAAGCTGGATCCACTTTACCACTGGAAAATCTAATAAAATACATTATAAAAGAGAATATAATTTCAAACACATGGTATCCATAGCAACTAGGCAGACAGCATTGACATTTTCTTTATTTAACTCAAACTTGTGCTTAAAGTAAGAAAATCATGTTTCCAGTCATTCTATTTCCTTCCTGTACAATTTCTCATGTTAGATTCTGAAGACCTCAAGTTTACTACTTTATATCTCAATATCTATTATCTATCTATCTGATGTCATTGCATTTTTGGTGTACCTACATTTAGTGCAACTGTAAATTTGAAGTAGTGTGACATGAAAATATTGTTTTCTTCTACAATCAATGTATGAAATAATGCTAGTCTACTTAGATAAAAATGTTTCAAAAATATATGATTTTGCTGTGCACTGGTAGCTCACACCTATAATCCTAGGAGGCTGAGATCTGAGGATCATGGTTCAAAGCCAGCCTGGGCAGGAAAGTCCGTGAGACTCTTATCTCCAATAAACCACTCAGAAAACTGGAAGTGGCACAGTGGCTCAAGTGGTAGAGTGCTGGCCTTGAGTTAAAGAGCTGAGGGACAGTGTTCAGGCCCAGAGTTCAAGCCCCATAACCGACAAAAAATTTTTTTTAAAAATAATATATATGATTTTTATAGATGGTAGATTAGATAACTGTGAACCATGCTTATGGAATGGGCATATGTTAATAAGTGATGATGGTATGGGTAGAAAATCTACCATCTTTTAGGCATACAGTCTATTTCATGCTATTGTTCATATGCACTAGAACCTTTCTGAATTCGTTGGTACAAAACAGTGAGTTTTATAAATGTTAATTGTATACAACAAGGTTACATTAGCATTCAAGCATAGTTGGGCTGGGAATGTGGCTTAGTGGTAGAGTGCTTGTCTAGCATACTTGAAGCCCTAGGTTCAATTCCTCAGTACCACATAAACAGAAAAAGCCTGAAGTGGTGCTGTGGCTCAAGCGGAAGAGCACTAGCCTTGAGCAAAAGAAGTTCAGGGACAGTGTTCAGGCCCTGATTCCAAGCCCCAGGACTGGCAAAAAAATAAAAAAAGAAGAAGCATATTTGTCAAGCTGAAAGTCATTTAAAAATTAGTCACTTCATAAAATAGGCTAGGAGTAATACAAACATGGATAGAGCTAAACAAACATAATGTTAAACTGTGCCATAGAGCTAATGCTGAATAAGTAAGCAGTGGTATTTAAAAAGATACCTTTAAGCTTGGAAAAACATTGTATCACTACATAAAAATAAAGGTTAGGTATCCTGGCAAGATTAAGATCAGTCTAAGAAGCTGCTAAACTATAATGTAAAATTCATAAGCATCAAGAACAAAGCTCTTCCCACTTTATATTATTCTTGTAAAGATATCTATCTTCACGTAGATGCGTCTTAAATGATACAAGGTCTTTAGGAATATAGCCTTGAATAAAATGGAAGATCTCTGTACAACCCTAATTCCAATAGTCATTTTAAATTATATTTTTTTATTTTTAATAGCCTAGCCTCTCTTGTCAAGTTTTCTTTTGCTTATCACCTCCCCTGATATGAGTACTCTATTTTTAAGTTCTCCTTGATGATATTTTTTTTTTTTTTTTTTTTTTTGCCAGTCCTGAGGCTTAAACTCAGGGCCTGGAACTGTCTCTGATCTTCTTTTGCTCAAGACTAGTGATCTGCCACTTGAACCACAGCAGCACTTCCAGCCTTTTCTGTTTATGAGGAATCGAACCCAGAGTTTCATGCTTGCTAGGCAAGCACTCTACCACTAAGCCACATTCCCAGTCCCTCCTTGATGATATTCTTTATCTGGAATATTTTAACAGATAAAGAACTCATTTTTCTAGAAGTAAAATTCAACGTGACAGGTTAGAAGTCTTGGTGAAACTTCCATTGTCACAATTTCCCTATACAGACAATTTTGTATATATCAGTTAACTGAACAAAAGTAGATCTTTGGCATATACCAGATTGATACAGTAGAATTTTGTTTAATTGCTTTTCCCTCTGATAAATGTCCTGGCTTAAGACACATCCATTAAAATATTTTAGAATAAGCCAGGTGCTGGTGGCTCATGCCTTGTAATCAGCTACTCAGGAGGCTGAGATCTTAGGGTCATGGTTCAAAGCCAGCCCTGGCAGGAAAGTCCACGAGCCTCTTATCTCCAATTAAAGACCAGAAAACCAGAAGTGGTGCTGTGGCTCAAGTGGTAGAGCGCTTGCCTTGAGCTGAAGACTCAGTGATAGCACCCAGCCCCATGACCAACAACAACAAAAAAAGTCCATAGATCTACTGTTACATAGTATGATTAAGTCTGTCATTGTTTTAACTTAATTATACTTATCTCTCATTCTTTTGTAACATAACACAACCCTTGAGTTTTAGGGGAACTACCTGGAAAAAATGCTTAGTTTCCCTCGTTAGGTGCAGTTATGGCCAGAGTAAGCACAGAGTGCTTTCCTCTTCAATCAGTTGCCTGGGCTGCAGATAAAAGAGAGGACCTCAAGAATCCTCTTATAGAAGAGATAATTGCTTTGTGAGGAAAGCAGAAACTACCATGAGCACGGTCCTAAGGGCTTTGTGGAACTATTGTGCTTGATTTTGACTACCTGCATGAAGGAATGAAACTTTGCATATTTCAGTCACTCTTATTTGAGCATTTACTTATTTGGAGGAAACCATCATGTTAAGGGAGGAACCAGGGGCAGTCTGTAACAAGTTCTGAGGCAGAAGATTTTCCCCTCCTCCTCTAGACTTGGGCCACATTGTCTCACAGACCCCAATGAAACACAACCAGGTAAGATCAGCCATAGTACAAAGGCATGCAAAAATTCTCCATAAATTTAAAAGGCACAATCAAATTAACTATATAACTCTGAGAAATTCTTTGAAAATTTAGTAAAAATCTGAAATAAAGATTTTGAGGCTTTTTTTTCTCTTTTTAGCATTTTACCAAAATAGAACGAATATTTGTTTTTTTTATGAACGGAGATTATGGTTTTTTTAAAAAATTATTCAATGACATTTTCTTATGAAACTCAAGACATGAAATTTCTTACCTGGCCAGCAGCCTGAATGCTCAGGATAGCCACACGAGTATCAGGATCCTTTTGAAACTGATTAACCAGATGGATTCTTTCTGAAGATGGAACGCTTCCATCTATCCTAATGTAACGAGCCTAGCATCAACAAGGGAAAGACAAAATCAGAACAAGCTCCACGGACCATCTCATTTCATAAATTTTAAAGCTTATATTTATGGTCCTATAAAAATAAAAATTGTTTAACAGGGCAGCCAATGTTCTGTAAAAAGAATTTTAACGAAGTTTCTTATAATAACTTATTATTTTTTCAAAATTTAAACTACTTGAGGCTAGGTCTATGAATAATTCTGGGTTTTTTTTTTTGTTTTTTGTTTTGGTGCCAGTCCTGGGGCTTGAACTCTCTGGGCCTGGCACTGTCCGTGAGATTTTTGTGCAAGCTAGTGCTCTACCACTTAAGCACAGTTCCACTTCTGATTTCTTAGTGGTTAATTGTAGATAAGAGTTTCATGGGCTTTCCTGCTGAGTCTGGCTTTGGACCATGATCCTCAAATTTCAGCCTTCTGAGTAGCTAGGATTACATACCCCACTTAATTTGTCTTTATACCACCAATGCCAAAAGCAATGGATATATGGCAGAAACACCACAAAACTTTTTTGAATAAAGCTACTGCTTTCTTCAACAAAATCCTATGTAAATTAAGCATGGAACTTTGAAATAACGGGATCAAAATAACTATTAATTTAATGTTATAGAAGCAGTAATTCCAAAGTAAAAATAAAGCAAAAGTTGGGCCCTTGTGGTTCATGCCTATTCTGGGTACTCAGGAGGCTGAGATCTGAGGATCATGGTTTGAAGCAAGTCCAAGCAGGAAAGACCATGAGACTCTTATCTCCAATTAACCACCAAAAAGCCAGATGTAGAACTGTGGCTCAAGTGGCAGAGTGCTAGCCGTAAGCAAAAAAGCTCAGGGACAGCGTCTAGGCCTTGAGTTCGAGCTCCAGGACTGACACACACACACACACACACACACACACACACACACACACACACACACACACACAAAACAAAACAAAAAATTATATTATTGTTGTTATTATTATTTTGTGCCAGTCTTGAACTCAGGGCCTGGGCACTGTCCCTAAGTGTTGTTTTCTTCCCCTCTCACGCCCAGTTAGCTGAGGAGCTAGGATTATAGGCACGAACCACCAGCTCCTGGCTAGTACATGTATTTCTAAAATACTAATTGGGAAAGTATCACTCTTAACCTACCATTGGATTTTCTTTTTCCATATCATGAAATGTAAAACAAATATGTGATATGGTCACCTCCACTGAGGTGGAAAATCAGACAGTAACAACTCTTTAAAAAGGTGAGAAACATTAAGTATTAAGCTGAACAGTGTTGTGTTTAAGAATAATTTGAGTTATAAAGACAGCAGTGTATATTTTTTAAAAAGCTAAAAAGAACTTAAATCTCAACTTCATAAAAGTATAAGTACTAAGTTTCAGTCTCATTCAAAAATGCACTTCAATGGAAAAACATCCTTAAATACTTGAGACATGAACATTCACTTTAAAAAAGAATACCCATACCTGACTTATGATGCTGTAACCCCTCTGTATATCACTTTTATAGTAACAAAAGATAGAAACAGCAAAAAAGAATACCCAAGTGAATCATTAAATAGAATGATTTTCTATCTTCGCAAGTCAAATATAATATGACCAAGAGCTAGTTAATATTCATTATGGAAGACTGTAAAATCCTGTGAAAGTCTTTGAAAGAAAAATAGATGGTAACAGTAGAGAAAGTTTGGGAGAAACATCTCATTCTAGGGTTACCAATATTTTAAAGTAATTCTAAATAAAATTCTAAACATATCAAAAAATGAGTGTGGGAAAAAGAGATAGATTACTGGGTACTGTGCCCAAAATAGATTCCAGTAGTTTTACAGTAAGTTAGAATGAGAATGAGAAAGATATTATGAATCTGATTTTATTGCTCTATCTCTTAGAATTATTTATATAAGGTGAATGAACTCTTCTTCAGTTGGTGTTTACATATATTGTATAATATCCAATGCTTTGAGTTATAATTGTAACAGGTATGGGTATTCTTTTTCAAAGTGAATGTTCATGTCTCAAGTATTCAAGAATGTTTTTCCATGGAAGTGCATTTTTGAATGAGACTGTTTGAAACTTAGGACTTATGAGATTTAAGTTCTTTTTAGCTTTTTAAAAAAATACACACTGCTGTCTTTATAACTCAATAAGATGCTTTGACATCTTAAAATGATTAACAATTAATTACAATTAATTCATTACTAGAATTGCTTTTTTAATGGTAATAAACATATTTGCTAATGCTTAACATATACACAAGTTTTTAAAAACATTAGTTTATTCTTGGTTTTTAATAATTGACGGTAAGCAGCTGGTATGTTCGAAGACTGCTTTTGACTGCTTCTCAGTATCTCTCAGAAGCCCTCACCATTTACAGATAACAAGAAAAAAAAAGAGAATAATGCTGCTACTGTTATGATTATTGGAAATAAAGGTAGATTTAAGAAAATGCAGTAAGGTAAACTAATTTGGTGTAGCTAACTTGATAAATGATGTGGGCTATACAATGCAAAGCAATCTTTACAAACTCTAACAATCATTTTCTATAGAGCATACTGCTTGAGAGTTTAGAAAGTATGACTGCAGTGGGGCATTATAAATGCCTGAATTTATTCTTCCCTCTCAAAAAGCCACAAAGTACCAGTCTCAGATAGCATGCCCAAGGAATTGCCATTATGGCTATCAAGATAGCCTATTGATAATTCAGATGGACTGAACAAAGGACAATGTTAAAGTTAGTAAAAACAGAAAAATAGCACATCATCATAATAATACAATGCTAAAATTTGCAAGAAAATATTTCATAGTAGTAGATCACATTCCTAGAAGTACAAGACTACTAAATACTACCCCAATACTATTAAAACAAATAAACAAAAACTTACAATATCATCTAAAGAAGGCAAAAACTCCTGCCTAAGGTATAACACTTTAAGTGATGTCCAGCATAGAAAAAAATTTACATTCTAAATATTATTTGATAGAAAAATGTCAAAGTACCTTGTTCTCAATGACTGCTTCTGTGCAAGCTTGGAGCATACTTAAGTGGTGAGCAAAAATCAGAAATTTAAGTGAATCATTCTGAAGCATCATTTTAATATAATCCTTTACAGCACCTGCCTAAATATTAAAAGTTAAAATTTGTTAATGTCATAACATTTTCATTAAAAATCATTTCACTTTTAGTAAAGCAAGAGAAATGTCGTAAAAGCACTCAGTCTCTATGAACAACAGTATGTCTCTGTGAACTTAGCTGCTTTTTCCACTAGTCAGCCTAAGGAAGTAGAAGCATGTAGAAAAGGAGGACAAGAAGGCACTTTATTTTTTATCACTGTAAAAAAAATACTTGGGAGAAATCAACTTAAAAGAGAAAAGATATACTTTGGCTTCATTTCAGATATTTCAGTCCACAGTTACTTGGCTCTGTTATTTCTAGCAGTGGTGGGACAGAAAAACATCAGGTGGCAAGAAGCATATGGCACAAGAGGCTGCTGATTTTGTAATGGCCAGGAAGCAGGAGAGCGAAGGAGTATGCTTATTCAAGACAAGCCCTTAGGGCTGGGAAGGTGGCTCAGTGGTAGAGTGCTTGCCTTACATGCATGAGGCCCTGGGTTCGATTCCTCAGCACCACATAAGCAAAAAGAAAAAAGCTGGAAGTGCCACTGTGGCTCAAGTGGTAGAGCGCTAGTCTTGAGCTGAAGAGCTGAGGGATAGCACCCAGGCCTAGAGTTCAGGCCCCACGACCAGACCCAAAAAACAAAAACAAAAAACAAGACAAGCCCTCAGTGACTAGCTTCCTCTAACTAGGCCCCACCTCCTAATTCCTACCACTTCTAGGTGTTAATTACAAATGCAAGGGACAGCACTTGCCTAGAATATACAAGACACTTCATTCAATCCCCAGTACAATAAAAAAGAAACAAAATTATAAATACAATAAGGAATTAATCAATGGATTAAGTTAGACCCTCTCATTATCCAATCACTCCCATAAAGCCCACTGACAAATTACAACAGAGGGGGAGTAAATGAGAAGTAAAACAAAGTTTCCCTGGAAAGGGATATTCAAACTAGGTATGATCAAGTCTTTTGTTTAGAAGATGACTTTCAATAGAAAACAAAGCATAAGATAGTTAAGGAGAAAATGGAAGGTTAAAAAAAAATCAGCAGGACACTGATGGATCACACCTGGATCTACTACTTAGGAGGCTGAGATTTGAGGATCATGGTTTAAAGCTGTCCAGCCACGAAAGTCTGTGAGACTCTTCTCTTGAATTAACCACCAGAAAACCAGAAGTGGTGCTGTGGATCAAAGAGCACTAGCTAGCCTTGAGCAAAAAGAGCAAGGACAATGCTCAGGTCTTGAGTTCAAGCCCCATGTCTAACAACAACAACAACAATAACAACAACAACAACAAATCAGCTGGGTACCAGTGGGTCACATTTATAATCCTATCTACTCAGGAGGATTGAGGTTCAAAGCCAGCTTAAGCAGGAAAGTCTGTGAGACTTATATCCAATTAATCACCAGAAAGCCAGAGGTGAAGCTGTGGCTCAAAGGGTAGAGTACTAGCCTTGAGCACAAAAGCTCAGGGAGAGTACCCAGGGGCCTTAATTCAAACTCAGGAACAGTACAAAAAAAAAAAATTGTAAAAGAATCAGCAGTCTGGGACTGAAGTTTGTGGCTTAGCAAGTTTTTATTTATTATTTTAATAAGAAACAGGTATGAGCCAAGTGACAGTGGCTCACACGTGTAATCCTAGCTATATAGACTTGATGGTGGTTCGAAGCTAGCCCAGGGAAGACAAATTGGAGAGATTCTTATCTCTAAATAGCAAAATGCCAAAGATGGAGGTGTGGTTCAAGTGGTAGAGTGCCAGCCTTGAACAAAAAAGTCAAATGAGAGTGAGTTCAAGCTCCAGTATTAAAGAAGAAAAAAAAACTTTTAAAAAAGGAAATAAAACTGTTTATAAATAGGCAATTAAAGCAGTAGACAGAGTAGAACAAAGGAAAAATAAAGGCATCTCATTTTTTCTATCTGTGGGGTATAGAAGATTCCAGAAGAATGAGTGCAGATCAAGAGCACAGGAAGAGTTCTGAGAGTACAGGGTCAGATGGGGAAATTATGAGGAAGTAGGGAAAAAAATAAAGAACATTGGAATTAAATAGGCTTTCTGAGTAAGAAAAATAAAAATAAGATCAGTTAAATTTAAAGTACATAGCATGAATTAAACATAAAACATGAATATATTATTTCTCAACTGTCAGAAACCAGTTACTAGCTTGGTGGTGCATGCCTAGAATCGGAGATTAACATAAGTTTGAGGCTAAGGAGCTACATACTGAGACCTTGTCATAAACAAATAAAACAACAACAAAAATTGAATTAAATTTCTCAGCAACAGTAGTAGAAATTCTTAGGTAAAATGACTCCTAAGAATTTTATATTCAGACAAATTAGAAATAAGGTATAAAAATACAGTTTTAAACATGTGACTCAAACAATTTATTTCTAGTATATTCTTTCTTGGGAAGCTACTGGAGAGAGTCCAGAAATATAGGGGAGTAAACCAAGAAAAAATAAAATATCAAGGAAAGAGATGATTCAGCATAGGGGAGAAATAAATACAATCTCTAGTGAGTGCTGTGCAGCAGTCCTGAGAACAGTCTAGATCAGAGTTGTTCAGGGGCTCCACGGAAAATTTCTCTTAGAAGATGAAATTAACCTAACACCTAATATTTAAAGATAGCAAGATGAGATTAAATAACTAGGATACTTTGAAGATGAATCAGTGGCAGTAACACAGACAACTAACCATAAGAAGAAAAAGAAAAAGAAGAAACAGAAGGCAATCCTAACTACAACCTCCAAGGAAAATGAGTTGTGGAAGACAGAAAATGTAATAAATGGGTAAGAAGTTTGTTAGAAGGCATTCTGGTGCCTTCTTGCAGAGGGCTGGCTACAGATAGTGATAGTGCACCATATATTTCAAAAAGCTACAAAAGAATTTTTGAATGTTTTCACCATAAAGAAATGGTAATGTTTGAGGAGCTAAATGCATTTACGCATACTGAGACATTATATAATGTATTGAAAGTCTACATGGTTAACAAAAATCCATGTAAGAGAATGCTGAAGGGTGACATTGATCTGATATACTGTATTCATAAACTACTTTGTTAAATGGCAACTCTTTTGTGCAACTAAAATAAATATATGAAAAGAATCTGTATTTCACATAGTTTACTTGCAAATATTTTAAACAAGGGTGAATATATAGTTAATACTATACATAGTGAATGCTGAACAAACTAAAAAGTGTAAGTTGGTATAAAATTAGTTAAATATCACTGTGATGGAGCATGGGTGGTATGTGTATATGATGAGACGGGGCAAACAGCTAAATTAATTTGTTTATTGTTTTCATATTGAGCAATCAATAGCTGATAGCTAAAATTACAAAGCAAGTAGTAATACAAACTAAGAAGTCATTTAAGTATGGTGTTAAAAGACTTGAGTTAAATACCAAAACTACTCCTACTAAAAACTACTCCTATTAGAGCTACTCCTAGTTACTCACTCCTAGCTACACAGGAGACTGAGATCTGAGGATTGTGGTTTGAAGCCAGCCCAGGAGAAAAGTCCATGAGACTCCTATCTCCAATAAACTACTCGGAAGTGTTGCTTTGGCTCAAGTGGTAGAGCACTAGCCTTGAGCACAAAGAAGCTCAAGGACAGCACCCAGGCTCTGAGCTCAAACCCCAGGAATAGCAAAACAAAAACCAAAAACCCAAAACTAAAACAAAACAAAAACCAGTCTTTTAAAAGAACAGAAAGTGCCACTGGGAAACAAGATAAAAGACTGCTATTTGTGGGGGGGGGGAGAGATTTTCTGGTTGTTAAAGTATGACAGTACATAGCACTGGTAATTTTTTAAAGTGGGGTATATCAAAATTGAAAACACTTATTTAAATCCCATGCACATTGACTGCAAAGTGCCACGATTTATTCTGCAAGCTACATTTTGCATGTCTAAGTTTTTTGAACAACAGAAATTCACCACACAATGAGAGTGGAGGCTGTTAAGAACTTTAGCCTTGGATTTCAGTGCCTCAGAGAGCAGAAATGAAGCCCTCCCAAAACAAGGAGCTATAAATTCTGGATTATGTTGTCATGGCAACAGAATCACTTTAATAACGTGCCTGTTTGCCTAAAGAGCTATAGTTACTGTGATAAGCCTTTCAAAAAGTACACATCAAGTTGGGGTATTTGAAAGGAACATTCATTACTATCCAGTGCAGATTTACAAATTATATGATTGCTGAACCTTTAGTTTCAAAAGCATTCTTCTTCCTCTTCCCAAGTAAGCTATTTCTGCCAAAATCCCTTCCTTAGGGGAGGGCATATCGCCCACTCCCCATCATATACTTAGCTCAGGGTCTATACTTCCTCTCCCTTCAAATCACTATCTTAGAAAGGTTCAGAGTTATGAAGAATATTATAAATTTCAATTGCACAATTGGCTATACAGGCTCTTGGGACTAACTTCACAATTTATCTATCATTTCTGATGTCAAATGTGTTTAAGAGTACCAACAAAAGAATTTTAGGATTTTCTTAAGTTCTGAAGTTAGAGTTTGTACGCTGTTGCCTTTTAACTACTTTGATTTACTCTACTTAAAATTGTCACTGTAAAAAATAATTGTCACTGTACCGTTAGATTTAAGTCATCTCAAGATAATTACCTTAAAGACATAGTATCTATAATGACGGGTCCTGATAATGATCAGCATCTTGATTATACTGATTGTACAAGTTGCTTGTACCATTCAGTCTCAGCTAAGACCTTGGTAAGTCAATTTCCTAAGAAACCCTCATTGTTATTACGTGATCACCCTTTATATGTGACCAAGTTCTTCATACACTACTTTTGATATGTAAGCCGTTAGCATTATTAGTATTATTTTTTTTGGTCTGGTTGTGGGGCCTGAACTCTGGGCCTGGGCACTGTCCCTCAGCTCTTCAGCTCAAGGCTAGCGGTCTACCACTTGAGCCACAGTGCCACTTCCGGCTTTTTTGTCCTGCTTATGTGGTGCTGAGGAATCGAACCCAGGACCTCAGGCATGCAAGGCAAGCGTTCTACCACTGAGCCAACTTCCCAGCCCCGCATTATTAGTATTATTCTGTCAGCCTCACAAGAATTCTCTCACCCTTGACATGTCTTTTTAGTGATTTTTTTTCATCCACTAACCTCTTTAATCTACCCAATGGCTATGTATCTCAAACATCTGTTAGATTTGGAATTGTGTCTAACTTTTCTTCTCTATTACAGTAGAGGTAACCCACAATGTAAAATCTTAAATAACATCTTCCTTAGTGTTCTAACAAGTATCAGAATATATTTTCTTTAACAGCAACAACTTGCAACTAAGATAACACACACACACACACAAAGACAGGTGAGAGGTATGCTTCTAGGCTTCAAAAAATATCCTCATCTGGGGCTGGGAAGGCGGCTCAGTGGTAGAGCGCTTGCCTTGCATGCCTGAGGCCCTGGGTTCGATTCCTCAGCACCACATAAGCAAAATGAAAAAAGCCAGAAGTGGCACTGTGGCTCAAGTGGTAGAGCGCTAGCCTTGAGCTGAAGAGCTGAGGGACAGCACACAGGCCCAGAGTTCAGGCCCCACGACCGGACCCAAAACAAAAAACAAAAACAAAAAATATCCTCATCTGTAAAGCAATTCTAGAAGCCTTTTTCTTCGCTTGGTACTGCATAGTCTGCACCTGATACCTGACAATGGGAGAAAGCAGTGATTTAGGGGCAACCAGAGGAGAAAAACAAATGAATCTAGGTTCTCTGTCTCTTTTAAAAATGGCTTTACTGAGATACAATTCACATACCATAATATTCACTTTTTAATGAACTCATTGGCTTTCATCACCACAATTAATTTAATTTTTATTATTCAAAGAAAGAATCCACTCCCACTCCTATGCACCTCTCTACCCAGAGTCCTAGGTAAAGAAACTGTCTCTATGAATTTGACTATTTTGTACATTTGATACAAAGAGAATCAGACAAAACGTATAGTCTGAACTCAAGGCCTTGAGTTCACTCTACCTTATGAGTCACGTTTACAGACTACAACCATAGGATTTTCTATTCTCTTCCTTCCTTCCTTAGCTTAGCATAATGTTTTCTATGTTGTTTTATGAATCAATTTTCCCTCTTTCCTCACCTCTCTTCCTTATTTGGTGGCACTGGGGTTGAACCTAGTGCCTCACATTAGGGACGCCCTCTACACTTGAGCCATAGCCTCAGCCTCCTTCCATAAATGGCTTACTACAGCCAATATACTATATCTTTCCTCCTCTAAGATATTTTTATTTTGTCTGCACTTTATTGATTATTGCTGATGAAGACTATCATTGGTTCAGGACCAGAGATTTTCCTAAACAACAGAACACAGAGGCATTGTACCATCTCATCTCCTCCCCAGCCTGTGTAACGAGGAATATCATAGTGGCCTCATTCTACCTCACTGCATTTTATAAATAAGATTCCACCTGCTAAACTGCTAAGGCAATTAACTAAAAAACATACTTTGTGCATAATGGGAAGATGTTCAGTTTGCCTTATGCAAAGACACTGAGGAATACAACCACCCCCAAAGTGACAGGACGTTTTAAAATTATGAGTTGGATTTAATCATTTTCATGGAAAACTGGCATTTCCTTTAAAATGGTTTTTCCCCAAATTGAGATGTTATTGTAATGTGCCCCTAAAAACTGAAGTTGGCTAAATCAACCATAGCACTTACATCTGTCTTATTTCCTAGGCATTATGCTGATCCTAAATCTGAAGTATCTGCTTATTTTCATCTACCATACGCATAATAAGTATTTACAAAATTGAAAAAATATTTAGAAGAAAAAATGTAAATCTTCTAAGTATCTCAGAGTCTTTATTAACTGTACTGTTAACATTATTTTAGGTCCAGTTAGTTTGTTCATATCTTATTATATATTGCTTCTTCTTGTTATTTTTTATTAAGAAATATTTTATTTCTTATTTTATTGTAAATTATGTACCGAGGGGTTACAGTTACATAAGTAAGGAGTATATTTCTTGTCAAACATTTTTACCCTCTCTCTTGTTCTCTCCCTTTGACTCCCCTCCCCATACCTTGTAAAGTTCATTTTTAATATAGGGTCTTGTTAGTATTGCTATTGCATTGGTTCACCCTTTGCGTGATTCCCTTTCCCTTCCCCCAAACAGATGAACTTATATACAAGACAAGGGGTACCAAAATCAATATCAGTGACAACAGGGAAGTGTTATTTTAAAAAGAGGCATTCATAACAACATTAAACCAGAGGAAGGTAGCTCATACCTGTAATCCTAACTACATAGGAGGTTGAGATTTGAGGATCACAGTTCAAAGCCAGACAAGGTAGGAAGTCCCATGAAACTTTTAATTCTAATTAATGTCCAAAAAGCTGGAAGTGGAGCTGTGGCTCAAATGTTAAGAGTTCATCTTGAGCACCAGGGCACTGAGCTCAAGATGGGCAGACACAAAACAGAAGCCAAGCACCAGTGACTCACATTTCTAAGCCTAGCTACTAAGGCTAGGAGAGCTACTAAAAGACTGAGATCTGAGGATCGTGGTACAAAGCCTCCTAGAGCAGGAAAGTCTGTAAGACTCTTATCTCCAATTAACCACCAAAAAAAGCCAGAAGTGGAGCTGTGGCTCAAGTGGTAGAGCACTAGCCTTGAGCAAAAGAGCAAAAGGGCAGTGCGTAGGCCCTGAGTTCAAGCCCCACAACTGGCATGTACACACACACACACACACACACACACACACACACACACACACACACGCACACACAGGCACATATGCACGCACGCACACACACCATTAAATGCATATTAACAAGCATACTAAAAACATATCTCTGTCCTCCTAACAAGTACATGTGTTTCAAAGAGTAGACAGCATAAATATATAGCTATTTATAATACACTGGATAACATATCAATAGCATCATTTTATGGTATAGTACTGAGTACTGTACATATCAACACTTTATTTTATCATTATGACCTAATTTACTGACATGACCCAATTTGTAGCACAAGTACAATGCTTCTGTCTGCCTAGATCACATTGTAGGCTATGAGGGAAAGACGATTATAGCAAAGGGAAAAAAAAGACTTTCTATCCTAGATACCTACAAAATAGTACAGTTGGAGATACATTTGTGTGGCTGTGTTTCAGCATAAGCCTGGCTACTGCAAAGAAAGGGGAAAGATGACTGCTAGAGAGCCAATGGTTCCTAACCACTATGAGTGAAGGATGTTGAATAGTCAATATATAAATTTGATTAAGCCTAAATCTATTGGTAGAGTGGAAAAACCTAAGCAAGCGCAAGCTCTGCGTGCCCACATACAAACACACATGAGAGAATCTGCAATGCCAAGAATGAGCTCCTTATTTATCTAGCCTACCGGTCCAACAGGCCAGGGCCATCCAACTATGGTTTGTTCCCACGCTAAACACCTTAAAATTTTCAGTGTTTGTGGACACACTGGTTTTCTGAAGCTGTTATAATAGATACTAATTACATTTCTGTTTTATTTAGAAACATAAGGAAGAGCTCATCAGGTGTAAGGACTTTCTGATTTACTACAGTATCAGAATTCTCCATGCACTCTCCTTTGGCTAAAAACAACACTTCTGAATCATGAGATAAAGTGCAAAAACCTTTTCTGTATTGAGTTCAGGGGCTGCAGATGCACTGGTTAAAGAGAAACTCTGCAGGCTTTCATTATGGTACCAGTTAGGAAGACTGAGTTTTATTGTGAAGGAAGATTCTCCTAGATAGTTCAGTACTCGCTTTCAAATGAACAACCCTCCTTCATTAACATCTGAGACATCCAAGAAACAAATTTCCTAAGGAAAGAATGGATCTTCCTTTTTTCTTTTGATGAGCTCCTGAAAAATCTGGCAATGATAAAAGTTGGTAAATCCTATAAGTGTGTTAAGTGCAAATCTCAAAGGAAGAAAAAACAATTCTACCCAGTAAAGTTAAATATACTCTGCTATTTTTTCATAGTCACAACACAACCATTCTGTTCTCACACAATGAATTGAAACTCCAAAATGAGGACCGTTAGGGCCTTTGCATTAATGGTCTTATCTTTGCAATAACGGAACTTTCTCTGCGGCATGATAAACACTTGATGACTTTTGCAAAGCCATGGAATATAAAAGAACCTTCCATTTCCTTTGCCTCCTCATGGTGCACAATGAGGGCTGGTGGTGGAAAATGGTTTAAGTTGCAAAGCTTGGATTTCATTATGATGAGAACATAGCTAAGAAACCATTTAACAATTCTTTTTGAGATTCTATTCACTGTCCAGCTAATACAACTTCTCACCACTAGTACTCCTTCAGTCTTGGCATTCTGCAGGATAAACATAGAGCTAGATGCAATAGACCCTTTAGGAGCTCTGGGTATACTGACGCTATCACCCATGATAGAGAGATACACTCATTTTTAAAAGCATATTCAAGTAGTAGTGGTAGTCTGCACTTTGCTACCACTGCTGTGTGGACTGATCATTAGGACTCATTTATATCTTCCTCAACACCTTTCTAATTCAGAATAAGAGCCTAGTAATTTTTCTATCCACAGACAGTTCAGAACCTTATAAAGTAATTTTAGGAAGTAAGACTTCAAGTGATATAAAGGCATGTGTGTTGTTGTAAATGGCTGAAAAGCACATCCCAAACAGGCCACGCCCTCATTCACAGTACCCAGTAACTATTCTTGCTGAGGCTGAGCCTCTATTATACAGCACAGTTGAAAGCAGGTTTCTTGTGTTCATGTCAAGTCTTACAATTCTGCCTTTGGCTGCTCCAGTAGGATCCTGTCAGATCAGTTGGCCAAGTGTTTTAGGACAAGCCTGCTAAGTAGATTTAGCCACTAGTTGGCTAGATCCACGTACACCAACATGGGGTACCAGTTACGTGTTAGTCTGCGTTATTTCAAGTTCACTTACAAACTGGTTTGTGTGAACTCAAAATCACATTTTGTCATAGAAACTACATTGAATGTAGCCAGTAGTTACCTCCTGTGAAGCCTATTTAACCTACAAAATAGGTAAGCTATATTATTTGCAGTTACTTTGTACTCTAACTCTAGAATTCAGTAATATCTGGGGGAAAATGTATTAAGATTTCCAACTTGGAAATTCCAGGAACTAATTATATCTGGTATCTGGCTGCAACCCAAGAATAGAAAACACAGTTTAATCTACATGGGTGGGTAAAAAGCAACTGGCCTACCGCTGTCATTATTTTTATTATTTATTTATTTTTGCCAGACCTGGGCTTGAACTTAGGGCCTGGGCATGGTCCCTGAGCCTCATTTTTCGCAAGGCTAGCATTTTACCTTGAGCCACAGCACCACTTCCTACTTTTTCTATTTATGTGGTACCGAGGAATTGAACCCAAGGCTTTATGCGAGGCTAGCATTCTACTACTAAGCCACAATCCCAGCCCCACTGACATTAATTTTTGAGAACATGACACATCTGGGTACAGTTGACTTCTCTTTATGTTAAGGATTTTAGGAGTTAGATACCAACTTGCTATTGATTTTCAACATTTGTAACTTAGAACTAGTATTTCTAAACACAGGGGGGAAAACCCTCCAAATTATCTCTTTTCCTTAAAGGAAACATTTCCCACTCAAGATTAAGTACAAAAAAGCTAACAAGCAAACAAACAACAAACAAGAAAACTGAAAAAAAAAAGGTAGTCATTAACTCCAAGAAGAACAATACTTGTTAAGAAAACTATAATTATAGATCAAATATAAACTGTCATTATAGTCTAAACAGTAAACACTGACCAACCCAAAAGTTAAAATTAAAAATCATGATCTGGGAAAACTGAGCAAGGAGAGTGCTGTTAATATTTTTTTACAATCTATGTTTTCCATTTTCATGAGTGTCTTTCACATATCTACATTTTTAACCACACCGTATTTTAAAATTTGAATCTCATTAAAATATTAATATATACTTAATATTTTGTATGAAGATAAACATGTATGGCTTAACAATGAGTACCTTGGCAATAGCAGTTTGTTTAAACATGCGAGTAATCAACCCCATAACAGTCTCTGTGGCACCTGAATTTGGAGCTCTCATTAATTTTTGCCATTCTTCAAAGCTGGTATTCAACTCCTATGTGGGATAAAGTAACATTGTTTAAGAATATAACATATAATGAATAGAATGGCTAATGCAATCATGAATCATGTCCCACTTTTTTTCTGTAAAATAATATAAAAAGAAAATTATTATAGATATCAACATATTCACTTAAAACATCATGGCTGAGGTCAGGCACATGTTCATGCCAATTAGAGAAATCAATGACAAACTATGATGAAAATAAAGCCCTTACCTCACATGATAAATCAAACAATTGCAGCTTCCTCTTAAGGAGAAATATTATATGAAGTGAAAAGAAAATTCTAAATATAAAAAATCAGGTCAGTTACGAATATATATGGTAGTGAAATACTTTTATGAAAAAGACATGACTTTACTTAAATAAGCACAAAGACTAGTAGTTAAAATCATACAAATCATATATTGATTATTTTATTTTTCTCTCCAGTACTAAAATGGTAAATTAATAAAACCAAAGCATTTTTATTTTACAAACAACATTGCTCAATGTTGTGAAGATATAACAATGAAAAACTCCTTGTCCAGAAAGTCATGGTCAGATTTGAAGACATTTCAGACTACATGTAAGCATTATATTCTCTAAAAGTAAATATAGATAAGGATTAGGTACAATACACTTTTGGTTTTCTGATATGCTAAATTTCAGCATTACAAAATGATCACAGATCAGGATTTCAACAGTAGGGTTATAGCCAACTTATTCTAGAAGATAGTTATTCATACTTTGAAATGTTCCAGAGCGTTAAACACAATTTTGTTTGCTAATTATTGGTTTTCATACCCAATAGATATTATGAATTCTTACTACTAATCATTTTTGTAACTATAGTCAGCCCAAAATTTTTATCACAAAATTTAGTTTTAGTTATCAACTATAAACAGATACATTACTATAACCAGATATACTACTGTATCTGTTCATAGTTGATAACTACAGCTAAAGTTTTGGTCTTTTCTTAAAATGATATAAAATCATTTCATACATTATATTAATTAAACTTATTTTATGAAGGTAGATTTCCTTTTCTGAAATATATATAATCGTTCCTAGAATAATTTAAAGTAAGACATTCAATCAATACAACTTCTCACCTTGGCTGCTGCTGCTGGAAGGTCAAATGGAATTCGCTGTCTGATTTTAGCAGGCAGCTGGGTTAAAACTTCAGACTTTAATCTTCTAATCATTATGCCACTTAATAGTTGGTGAAGTTCATTAAGATTTGATGCTCCTCTATAATCCCACTGAGGTCTTTTACCAAAATATCTATTAATAGAAAGAAGAAACACATGTAGCAAAGCTGATTATAAAGAAAATAATTTACCTAATATGTTCTTCCTTATAATAATAAAGACCCATGATACTGTTTTCATTGTTACTATTGAATAAAATCAGTTTCAAAAGCCCATCCTGAAAAATAGCAAGGTTTAAGATTAGATATTACTCATAGAAAATGTTGGTGTCTAAAAACTGTTTCCTTGATTTTATTCAATAGTAACAATGAAAACAGTATCATAGGCTTACTATGAGGTATTATGAGGTACTACAAGGGTTGCTTTTGTGGTTTCTTTGAAAATTATTTATGAATATAGATTATTATGCCCATGAATTTCATTTCAGTATAAAAAGATCATAGATTTATGGGCATTAGATTGATAGGGTTGAGATACAAAACATATGACTACTTTCTTCATAAATATGTATCACAGCTACTATGAAGTATACATATGACTAAGTTCTGGGGAAATATTTAATATTTATATAATTCAATCTTTAATACAAAGCAAATAAGAAAAGGCCCCAAAGAAGCCAGGTACTGGTGGTTCGTGCCTGTAATCCTAACTACTTAGAAGGCCAAGATGTGAGGATCATGATTCAAAGCCAGGCTGTACAGGAAAGTCCATGAGAATGTCTTTTTCTCTATTTGTAAACATTTATTCTCTTTAACTGTAAAAGGCTTGCATCAGTACACACTGTACAAATTACACAGAAATTGAAAAGAAGGTTCCTAAGTGCAATGAAACTTTGATGTCCAGTAATCTGATGTAAACAATGGAAACAAAATTTAAACCACCAAAGAAAGTTCCAGCACTCATCAAAGGCATTTCCATAAGTGACAAAAAAAAAAAAAAAAAAGGAAGGGAATGCAGGTTAAGTGGCATTTAGTTATTGGAGGGACACTTTTATTGGAGAGGCAATTTTATTGCTAATTAACCACCAAAAACTGGAAGCAGAGCTGTGGCTCAAAGTAGTGCAGGGCTACTTGAGCACCAAAGCTCAGGGCCTGAGTTCAAGCCCCATGACTGACAAAAGAAGAAAAACAGGCCCAAAAGAGCAATGAATATTACAACCACAAGGTCTTAACTGCTGGGTTTTTGTTGGTTTTGTTCTTGTTTTGTTGCATTGCTCTTAATCACTGAGATACATATATACTCCAAGCCCTCCTAACTAACTTAAACTACAAAACCCTTAAAGTATTCTGAGGTAAATGTAACATAAAATTCAACATTACATAGTCACAAAGAAATGCAAATAAATGTCATAAGTCAAATTATCAAATTTGAAATGTACTATGATATTGAAATTGGTTATCATGATCCTTACAGAAATCCTTTTACTCTCTTACTATACATTGTTCAAAATACACCTATCCCTCAAATTTGGAACCAGTTAGTGGTCTTGGCAGATACTTATTTAGTATCTGGGGACAATTTATCACAGCAAGTATATCGTCAGGTTGTTGATGTTTTGCTGCTTGTATTTACTGAATTTGCATTTTTTGTTGTTATCTTTGTGTTATAGTATTCATTCTTTTCACAACCATGCACCAATAGCTTCAGAGGTTTGTAAGGGTATAAAATTTGAGACAGAAATGTTAATTAATTAGCTCAGAATTGTACATTTAGAAGAATAGTCCATTAAAAGGAAATATTGCAAGAAGTATGTACTATTGAAAAGCTGAGTTTAAATGATTTGTTGCACTAGTATGTTGTCTGAGATGAAAATCTGTACAGAGTAGCTGCAAGAACTATGATGTTTTCTTTAATACACTTCCACAGAATGTTTCAGGACATGTTTAGTAAACTGAGGTTATGGACAGACTTTGTGTCCAGAAGCCTAGACTAAATGCTAAAGAGTTGTATAAATTTGGAAAATAAATTAAATCCTAAAAGCCTTGATGTGCTCACTAATAAAGTGAAGATTAAAATAAATAATACTTAGAACAAATACAAAAGTTTCAATAATGATCTAACAAGAGAGATATTGTTATTGCTTTCATTGTTATTGCTATTATATTACTGTGACATACTAGAAAATTACCTGTAACAATGTGCATAAATAAAAAAGTCAAATTCTCTTCAGTTAAAAGGGTATAATACAAGAATATGAGGCAGTTGTGAACTAGTTAATCTCTTGCCATTCTAATCTTACCATCAGTGAAATTTATTCTAATCTTTATCTAAGAACAGCAGGTAATACATTATTCTCAAGTTCACATGAAAAGTCAGTCACCAAGACAGTCACTATCCTGGGTCATGAAACATACTGTAAGAAGTTTAAAAGAACAGTAATTACACAGTTTCATTCTCAAACCATGATGGAATTTAACTAAAGTACTAATAGAAAAATATCTGGGAATACTAAATTATTAAAGATTTAAAAAACACATCTGTAAGTAACACATAGGTCAAAAGAGAAATTTAAGAAGAATTTAAAAATATTTGCAACTGAATTAAAGTGAAATATATCTTTTTAGAAAGTGTGGGATGCATCACAAGCATTGCTTAAAGAGAAATTTACAACATTGGATGTACATATTATAAAAAAGAGGAAGAGGGCTGAAGGAGTGGCTCAAGTGGCAGACTGCCAGTGGAGCAAGCAAGCCAAGCAGGCACAACACTCTATGCTCAAACCCTGGTACAAGAAAGAAAAAAAGAAAGAACGGAAGAAAGAATGAATGAAAGGAAGGAAGGAAGGAAGGAAGGAAGGAAGGAAGGAAGGGAAAGGGAGAGAAAGAAAGGAAGAAAGAAAGAAAGAGAGAAAGGAAGGAAGGAAGGATGGAAGGAAGGAAGGAAGAAAGAAGAGAGGGAAGGAAGGAGAGAAGGAAGGAAGGAAGGAAAAGAAAGGAAGAAAGAAGAAAGAAAGAGAGAGAAAGGAAGAAAGGAAGGAAGGAGAGAGGGAAGGAAGGAGAGAGGGAAGGAAGGAAGGAAGGAAAAGAAAGAAAGACAGAAAGTGAAACAGAAAGAAGAAAGAAGAGAGAGAAAGAGGAGAAAAAGGAAAAAAGGAAGGAAGGAAGGAAGAGGAAGGAAGAAAGGAAGGTGAAGAAGAAGGAGGAAGAGGAGGAGAAGGAAAGGAAGAGAGGGAAGAAGGGAAAAAAGAGAAAAAGAAAGCTATAGACACAATAATTTAAGACTAGGGTTATGGCTCAGGTGGAAAACGGAGCAAGAGTGTAAGGCCCAAAGGTCAAGCCCTAGTATTGGCGCAAAAATAAATTTAAAAAACAACCTAAACTTTCTGCTTAGGACACTAGAAACAGGAGAGCAAACTAAATCCTATGAAAGTGGAAGACATAAAAATGAGAGCTAAAATCAATACAACTGAAAATAGTAAATCAATACAGAAAATAAAACAGAAAGCTGGTTCTTTTAAAGGACCAATAAAACCAATAAGCCTCTAAAAGCCATAGTAACTGAGAGATGACAAAATTACTAGTATCACAAATGAAAGATGGGACATATACCTGTAGAACCCATGGACATTAAGAGAATAATAAAACACTATTATTAATAGCTCTATGCTCCAAAGGCTGATAAGCTAGAAGACAGATCAATTACTTGAAAAATCACAACCTGCCAAAAATCATAGAAGGAAAAGCAGACAACTAAATAGGTCTATATTTATTAAATGAATTCAGTCACTAAGTAATAAGTTTTCAGAACAGAAATAGAACCAGACTCAAGGTTAAGTTCCACTAGACATTTAAAGAAGAAATTGTACCAGGTGATAATTGTTGAAAGTCAGTGATGAAAACTGAGGAAGAGAAGATCATTATACTATGGCATCTACTTCTACATATATTGAACTTTTTCACCAATAAAATATCAGAGAATAAAGAAACAAATGCTACAGAGTCCAGGAATATGAAGCTCTAACAGAATATAACTACATAAGAAACTCAACATGATGGCTTTGCATCAGTCCTAAAGAAACCCAATCTAGATTGCAGTATAACAGAAGGCTGTGGGAGGGAGAGTCCAAAAAAAGAAAAAAAGGTTATTTTATTTTATATACTTGTAAGACTTGCTGGAAGTTAACAGAATTGTTGCAATGTCATTTAATTAAAAAAAAACACCCCAAAACTAGCAAACTAGGCTTTGGTGGCTCAGGTTCAAAATCCTAGCTACTCAAGTGGCTGAGATCTGAGGATCAGGGCACAAAGCCAGCCAAGGCTGGCTTAAGACCCTGAGCTCAAACTCTGGTACTCAAAAATAAATAAATAAATAAACAAATAAATAAATAAGAAAGTCTGTGACACTCTTATCTCCAAATTAACTACCCTAAAAGGCAGAAAGTAGGTATGGTTCAAGTGGTGGAGTGCTAGGTCAGTGCCCAGGCCCTGAGTTCAATCCCCAGGCCAAAAAAAAAAGTTAGCAGGGTGCTTGAGCCTCATGATTATAATTCTAGCTTCCTAGAAGGCTGAGATCTGAAAGATCCAGTTAGAGGCAAACTGGTGAAAAATAGTTTGCTAGACTCCATCACCAAATAACCAGCAAAAAAACAATATTGGAGGCATGGATCAAGTGGTAAAGTCACAACCTCTTAAACTTAAAGCCTGAGTTTAAATCTCAGTATCACGAAAAAGGTTTAAACTCAAAAGTAGTTATAAATGACAAAAAGCCCATTACAAAATAATGCATATAATATGGTCTTATATATATATAGAATTTTGTCTCTCTGTCTCTCTCTCTGTCTCTCTCTCATCCTTTTGTATTTCAGCTACCTAAAAATGAAAGATACCAAAACACATTGCTAATGATTGTCAATGAGAGATTCCAGTTGATTTTAACTTATTTTTAAAAAATCTTTTGATTTGATTTACTGAAATAAATATGCTTCACTTCCCCAAAGAAATAAGGTATCTTTAGTTGAAAAGTTAGAGAAAGAAAACAATGTGTTTCTAAGTGAAAATCAGCAAATGATAGTACTGCGTTTAGGACAGATCAAAACTGTGTAAAAATTATTAGCTACATGAACCAGGCAGGGCAATGTGTACCTATAATTACATCTACTTGGGAATCAGAGATCAAGAGGACCTCAGTTTGAGGCCAGGCTGGGCAAAAAAGTTAGTGAGATCTCCAGCTCAATGAAAAAGATAGATATGGTGGGGCACACTTGTAATCACAGCTAAGTGTTAAAATGTGAGACTTTATTTGAAAAATAATTACAGCACAAAGGGAAGAGGGTATAGCTCAAGTAGAAAAGCACCTACCTAATAAATGTGAGGCCCTGAGTTCATACACTATTAAAACAACAACAACAAAAAGTATTAGCTATATGAAGGAGAAAAATAAACAGTAAAAATAACAATAGTATATAGCAGGATTATGGTACTTTTTTCATTTTCCTCTTTTTTTATTATAGTTCTACATATGTAAATGTGTATATTTAAAAGTTCTTACATTCAGCAAAAATCTACTTCCCTAATAAGTTCCATCGTTTGATGCTAATTTTGGGCTCAAAGGCCATAAAGAAAAATCTAATTCCTTTAAAACATGACAGGTCTTTAAACATTTAAAGACTTGTTCCCCTAAGGTCTTTTTTCTCCCAAATTCCTATAGGTTTATAAGATCAAGTACTATGTCTTACTCATTTTCATACTGCGGGCAGCTCTGAAATACTGTCTTAAATATAGTAGGCAATCAATAATCTTAGACATTTGTGAAGCTGAATATAAAATTTTCTCATTATTCTGATCCCTTTCCCGGATAAGTTTTCATTTGTTAAAATGTTTAATAAAAAATGGCATTCTCATTATCCTGCCCATGTAATTGTAACTCCTCTGTACAGTATGTTCACAAATAAAATAAAATTAAATTAAAAAAAAAATGGCATTCTCCAGGTGCTGGTGGCTTACGCCAGTAACCCTAACTACTCAGAAGGCTGAGATCTGAGGATAACAGTTCAAAGCCAGCCATGGGAGGAAAGTCTTATTTCCAATTAACCACCAAAAAACCAGAAGTGGCCATATGGCTCAAGTGGTAGAGTGCTTGCCTTGAGCTGAAGAGCTGAGGGACAGCACCCAGACCCACAATTGACAAAATAAAATAAAATAAAATAGCATTCAGTTCCCTCAGATTAGAAGGTCATCTCCAATGAACTTCTAAATTCTACTTCAAGTTTTCCATTTTCATTGCTTTAACTGGTTCTAAAACTAACTCTATTTTATAAACTAAAAAAATCTAAAAAACAACAACTAAAACAAAATAAACTAAAAAATATTGACTTCTACTTGCCCCAACCTTCTAAGGTGCTTTTTCATTTAAACCCACTATATCTCTCTTATCTCATCAGAAAATTTCAGGAAACCAAGTGCTCTACTTTCTCCATAGCTTGGTATCCTCCATGTCCTCACTTCCTTGTCATTTAGAAGTCTACATATTATCTTTGTTCTTATCAAGGTAGACTAAATTTTTCCTTGTCTATGAATCACAAGCTAGCTTAAAAAATCCAATCTTGAATGGATCTATCAGTAGGCATATTTCAGGACTACATTTGACTGCTGGGTATTGCAGGAGAAATTATAACTTAGATTATGAATCTAATCTTAGAGATCCCAAATACTTATTTAGTATGGTTCAAAGTCTTACACTACATTATCTCAATCCCCATTGAGCAAAATTTCAGACCATGTCAACTTTTAAACACAACTTTTTCATTTCTTTGAACATGACTATCATTTCCTTTCATAATGAAAATGATTCCTTCAGTTCCCTGCCACTCTCAAAACTCTGTATACTCCCCAATAATACAATCCCATGCAATCATAAAAAAGTGGTTATTTATGTATACAATAAAAGGACAAAAGAACAAAGTAAAATGTTTTAATATACTAATATCTTAAAAAATACGAATTTGCACAGTTTCTACGAAGAAATACTAAAACCTACATATAATTGCCTGTACAAAGAGAAAATAAGAAAAGGGATTTTTTAATTGTATATACTTTTTTAGAAACATTTTTTATTGTAAAAACGCTCTACAGAGGGGTTATAGTTAGATGAGCGTATTTACTTCTATTGGTTCATAATAAAATCTTGACCATGCAAAAATACTGTCATAAAAATAACAAAGAAGCTGGAGCTGGTGGCTCACGCCTATAATCCTAGCTACTTAGGAGGCTGAGATCTGAGGATCGCAGTTCAAAGCCAGCCCAGGCAGGAAAGTCTGTGAGACTCTTATGTCCAATAAACCACTAGAAAACCAGAAGTGGCGCTGTGGTTCAAGTGGTAGAGTGCTCGCCTTGAGCTGAAGAGTTGAGGGACAGCGCTTAGGCCCAGAGTTCAAGCCCCACAACTGAAAAAAAAAAAAAAAAAAAAGAAAACTTTTAACTCTAATCATGTTTTTTATTTCCATACATTTTTCTTTTCTCTCTCTTTCTCTCTTTCTCCCTTCCTTCCTTCCTTCCTTCTTTCCTTCCTTCTTTGTGATTACTAGGGCTTGAGCTCATGGCCTTAGGTTCTCCATTAGTTTTTTTACGCAAAACAAAACACAATAAAAACAAACAGAAAACATTCTACAATGCATTACTATTGTGATTATAATATATATATATATATATAATATATAACATGACCTCTGCTTAAGTCTTATTGAGTTCCTCTTTATTTACCCCTACAATCTTAAGCTAAATTGGACTATTTTTAGTTACTCAAAGGCATAGTAATTTCTATGGCTCTGGGCCTCAGAACATTAAATTCCCTCTTCCTGAAAAGCAAACAGGCATTGTTTACTCCCAAGATGCTTCTGTCCTTGGGAGGGAAGTGGGGAGGCTGGGAAGGGATGTGAAGGGTAAACAAAGGAGGAGGCTGCAATTCTTGGTAAGAAATGTACGCATTATCCCGCCCATGTAATTGTAACCCCTCTGTACAGTATGTTCACAAATAAAATAAAATTAAATTAAAAAAAAAGATGCTTCTGTCCTTTGTGGCTTGATTAATTTACTCTGATGCATTCTGCCACTGTAGCCTTCTTTTATGACACTTGTCAAAATAGTAATTACTTGGTTAGTGTCTGATTTGAAAACCCAGTGAAGACTGGGGCCATGAAGGTCTTGTGGGCTGGCATATCTGATAACTAGCACTTAGCCTAGTATATAACACATACTCTAAGTGTAATTTTTGAAGGAATTGATTTATACAACCCATACATAATAACTGAAGAGGAACCAACTCTTATTCCAACTTAATTTGAGTTATTCAAAACTGATAGTCTTTGCCAGCATTGGTGGCTTACGCCTGTAATCCTACCTACTCAGGAGACTGAGATCTACAGATCACAGTTCAAAGCCAGCCCAGGCAAGAAAGTTTGTGAGACTCTTATCTCCAATTAACCACCAGAAAACCAGAAGTGGTGCTGTGGCTCAAGTGGTAGAGCACTGGCCTTAAGCTGAAGAGCTAAGGGATAGTATCCAGGCCCAGAGTTCAAGATCCACGACAAAAAAAAAAAAAAACAAAAAAAAGTTGGTAGTCTTTCAGCTCAACTATTGATGTTTTCAAATTTTTGTCCACCAAACTGATTTTTCAAGCAAAATAGCAGAACTTATCCTATTAAGTTTATCTAATTATTCAAATTCCTATCTGCCACCCAATATAATAACTGTTTCTCTGAGATTTTAGTCATTTCCAAATGGAATAGACATAATATCTATTTTAGGCACAAGTGAGAACTTTAAATAAGACAGTGCTAAGGAAAATGTACAGTATCACTCTTTATCCTTATTTAAAATGTTCTTTTCAATAGAGTATTTATTAAAATTGCCATTTTTAAAATCATTCATTCAGCCCCCCAAAAACCGGGAAAAATGCAAGACAAAATTAGAAACAGGGCAAATCATTTAGCTCCACAAAGTATCCATAAAATGATAAGAAGATGAATGGATGAACTCTAAAGTCTTTTCTAGCTCTAACAACTGATGATTCAGTATGCTTACTTCCCCAAAGCATTGTTGTATTTATAACTTCCTTAAATATAATGCAGTAAAGTGACTGATGTCAGAAATTTGGGGATCTAGAATGTTCTGGCTGAGGAATCCTTTTCTCTGAGGACCTCACACTAAATCGGATACATAAACTACATTTGCATTAGTATGCTTCTGGTTGCCACTACTAAAGTATTTAATAAACTTAATAAAGGCAAAGTAACATTTTTTGTCCAAGCTTCACCTACATTTATTTTGAATACAGCTATGACATTTCAAATATAAAATGAGTCCAAAGCAGAACAACTAACCATAATTTGCATTCTGCAAAATTATAGTGTGAAAATGGCAGCTTCACAGAATTAAAAACACTGTAGAAAAAAAATAGCATTCCACAGACTAACTTAAAATGTCAGGAAATGTCCTGATCTGAAATTGAGTGTATGGAACCACAGTGTTTTCAAAGTACAAAAGTAAAGAAAAAACAAGACTTTTGATATGAAACTTGAAAGAAAATGCCTTTTTTTTTTTTTTTTGGGTGGCCCGGGGGGCTTGAACTCTGGGCCTGGGCGCTGTCCCTCAGCTCTTCAGCTCAAGGCGAGCGCTCTACCACTTGAGCTACAGCGCCACTTCCGGTTTTCTAGTGGTTTATTGGAGATAGGAGTCTCACGGTCTCTCCTGCCCGGGCTGGCTTTGAACCGCGATCCTCAGATCTCAGCCTCCTGAGTAGCTAGGATTACAGGCATGAGCCACCAGCGCCCGGCAAGAAAATGCCTTTTAAGAGGAAAAAATACTAATCTCTGAAATAGCTGTCTCTAGAAAACAGAAAAAAGAACACAATATCTATTATCATATAGCATTTCAGAAAAATTAATCTTTCTTCAAAGCAGTGTTTGCATTTGTAAGTAAGAAAAGGACAAGTATATACTTCTGTTGTCATATGACAAATCATAATACTAGCTAAGCAAGCAAGGTGTCAGTGGCTTACAACTGTAATCCTAGCTATTCAAGATGACAGATGTAGAGGATCACAGTTCAAAGCTATCCCAGCCAGAAAAGTCCATGAGACTCCATCTCCAATTAACTAGCAAAATGATGAACTGGAGCCACAGATCAAGTGGTATAACACCAGCTAGGCAAGCGTGATGCCACTGAATCCAAGCCACAGTACAAACCTAAACCAAACCAAATGAAAATAAACAAAGATAAGTGTACTGAACATTTAGGCTCTCATAGTTGCCTAATGATTATTTCAGTAATTATGTTTTGCATGGACTAACTTGGTATCTGCAGTGCAAGAATCACTAAGGCTGAAGAGCTGAAATAACAGCATGCAAAGGGGACTTCACAGTAATCCAAGCCTAACGGTTGTTAGCTGGGCCAGAAGCCATCACTCTATCACAGAAAACCTATTTATGTGTTTCTATGTACAAAAACTTCTTTAAAAAAGAGTTGAGGAGGGAAAGAGGGAGAAAAATGAGGGAAGGGGCAACAAGTTAGACAAGAAATGTGCTCACTTGGATAGGGGGGTTGGGGGAAGATGGGAAGGGATGGGAAGGGGAAACAAAGGAGGAGGCTACAATGCTTGATAAGAAATGTACTCATGGGCTGGGAAGGTGGCTCAGTAGTAGAGTGCTTGCCTTGCAAGCATGAAGCCCTGGGTTCGATTCCTCTGCACCGCATAAGCAGAAAAAGCCAGAAGTGGTGCTGTGGCTCAAGTGGTAGAGCGCTGGCCTTGAGCTGAAGAGCTAAGGGACAGCGCCCAGGCCCAGAGTTCAGGCCAACAACCAACAACAACAAAAAAAGAAATGTACTCATTATCTTGCCCATGTAATTGTAACCTGTAACCCCTCTGTACAGTATTTTCCAATAAAAAAAAATTTTTTAAGAAAAGATAGCAAAATTGTTTGAAAATTTCCTTTCCTTCAATAATGTACCTTAGATATTCATTTAATAATACTTATAAAACTACATGATATTCTACTGTATTGGATATAATAATTTAACCTACTTTAATCTACTTATTAACCAATTTATTATTTACTAAAGGTGTACTTTAATTATGCATATATGACTATGTACATACGATGTATGCTTTTGTGTGCCTAGTATATTTATATATGAATAACACATACATACATACATACATATATATATATATGAATACATATGATAATAACATGCGTGAACATGAACAGGATATGGGGTGTTAAAGTTTTGGTAAATAGAGAAGCTGAGGAGTTCAGAGGTATATAGCCAATCTTGGTCAACAAAGAAAGAGCCCCACTCAAAAATAAATAGAAGAATAGACACATAGACAGAAATAAATAATCCTTGCATTCCTGACATAAATTATATTTATACATAGGTAATATATTAGAACTTTTGAGTTTCTAGATTCTACTAAAGTATTAAAATTGAAGATGTTTGTATTTACAGCCCTAAGTAGAAAGTCTCATGTTTTCTTTCTTTTTTTTTTTGGGGGGGGGGAGTCTTTCATGGGGCTTGAAGTCTGGGTCTGGGTGCTGTCCCTCAGCTCTTCAGCTCAATGCTAGCGCTCTAGCACTTGAGCCATAGTACCACTTTCGGTTTTCTGAGTGGTTTATTGGAGATAAGAGTCTCATGGAGTTTCCTGCCGGGCTGGTTTTGAATAGTGATTCTCAGATCTCAGCCTCCTGAGTAGCTAGGATTACAGGTGTGAGCCACCACTCAGATCATGTTTTCTTTCTTTGGGGGAATTACCTTGTCTGATATTGGTATCAAAGTTAGATTGGCTTTGTATAAACAATCAGGGATTATTCTTTGTAGATCTGTACTTGGAAGTCCTTTAAAAAGCCTAAGACACAAGCTGGGTGCCAATGGCTCACACCTGCAATCCTAGCTACTCAGGAGGCTGAGATCTGAGGATAGTGGTTCAAAGTTAGCCTGGGCAGGAAAAGTCCATGAGACTCCTATCTCCAGTTAACCACCAAAAAACTGGAAGTGGCGCTGTGGCTCAAGTGGTAGAATGCTCACTTTGAGCTGAAGAGAGCACAGGGGCAGTTCCCAGTTCAAGCCCCATGACCGCCCCCCCCCAAAAAAAAGAGTATATTTCACCGTGCTTTTAAGTTATGGGAAAAGAGACAAACCTAAACACACAGCAAGTGGGAATAAAACTCTGTGGAGCATGACTTAGAAAGACCTAAAATGTCTTTGAACCAGCAATTCTACTTTTATAAATCTATCTTAAATTTATTTCCATCTGTATAATGATAATGTGAAAGATTATAACAGCTAACAATTAAGTGTTCACTCTAAGTCACCTTTCAAGTCCTTTATAAATATAAGTATAAAGATAAATATAAGTCCAATAACTCTCTGAGGCAAGCACAATTATACTCTGCTTTTAGAGATAAGGAAACTCAGGAACAGGAAGATAAAGTTACGTTCCTTATGCCAAGCACCATTGGCTCATGCCCATATTCCTAGATACTCAGGAAGCTGAAGAACAAGGTTTGAAGCCAACCTGGGCAGAAAAGTCCCTGTGAGATTCTTATCTCCAATAAACTACTCAAAAAAGCTAGAAGTAGTGCTGTGCCTTAAGTGGTAGAGTACTTGCCTTAAGTACAAAGAGGCCCAGGGACAGTGTCCAGGTCTAGAGTTCAAGCCCTAGGACTGGCAAAAAATAAAAATAAAAAAATAAATAAATTCCTCAAAGAAAAGATCTGAGAAACAGCAGATGTGAAAATAAAACACAGACAATCTAAGTGTAGATTTTCATGCCACAAAACTAACTCTGAACATGTGCAGAGAGACTCATTATATAGCATTCCCTATATACTAAAGCAAATACCTCTTAAGAGTGAATTGAATCAATAAACTCCAAACAGTGGATATAGACATGGAGCCGTTCAAATGAATGTTAAAACTCCTCAGGAAACTGGGTGCCATAATCCTAGCTACTTAGGAAGTAGAATCTGGAAGACTGTGATTCAAAGCAAGCTTGGGCAGGAAAGTCCTATAGTGTCATCTCCAATATAACCAGTAGGGTGTAAGATGTGTTCCTTAAGCTGTAGAGTGCCAGCTGAGCAAGCAAGCTAAGCAAGCACAAGGCTCTGAATTCAAACCCTAGTACTGCTAAGAAAAAGGAAAAGCCCCTCAGGAACTGTGATGGAAAGACTTCCAATATCTATTGTGAAGAAAGCACAACACAAAAACAATGTGTATATCCTACTACATAGGTGGAAATACAACAGAATAATAGTCCAACTATACAATCATACATGACTGTTCAGGCTCAAAGTGTACCCAGAAGGACAAATAAGAAACTGTCAACAGTGGTAACTGAAAAGGAAAATGTCTGGCTAGAAGACAAGCATGAAAAATCACTTATTTCTCAAATTCATATAATTTGCATGTATATCTAAGTCAATAAAAGTAAATAATTTCGAAGATAGAAAATGTGAAAGGTAAAAAGTAAAAATGAAGAAAAACTTACCTGCTGTTTTTTTGTAATTTTTAAAATTATGAGACAGGACCGTACTGCATAGTCCCAGGCTGGCCTCAAAGACAATTCTCCTGACTGCTGGGATTACAGGGATGCAATACCATGCATAGGTATTCTTTTCACTGATTTTACATGTAGTTCATCCACACAATCTATTACTGAAGAGCTACCACAAGTCTGAAAATTGCTGGAATAAAGAATGACTAATAAAGCCTTAATCTTAGTGATAAATATGTGAAGTAATGAAAAATTGTCATACCTGACATGTGCATTGCAGTATCTTTTAGCATACTCAGTCCATGTTCCAAATTTTTGTGGAAAGAGAGCTTCAATCTGCATGAAAAGCTGTAATATACATGTTTTCAATATACTGTTTTATTTTTCAATAATTTATTATGATGATAAAAACAAATTAATAGGGGCTGGGAAGGTGGCTCAGTGGTAGAGTGCTTGCCTTCCATGCATGAGGCTCTGGGTTCAATTACTATAAGCAGAAAAAAGCCAGAAGTGGCGCTGTGGCTCAAGTGGTAGAGTGCTAGCCTTGAGCTGAAGAGCTGAGGGACAGCGCCCAGGTCCAGAGTTCAGGCCCGACAACCAATAACAACAACAACAACAAATTAATAATATAACAAAAATATACAAGAAAATATACTCCTCCAAGACCCAGGCTTCCTCTCTACCCCAACTCAAACATCATTCAAGAATGAGAGGTATATTTCTTTCTTCCTTCTTTTTTTTTTCATTTTTAAAATTTTTGTGGGGACTGGGAAGGTGGCTCAGTGGTAGAGCGCTTGCCTTGCATGCCTGAGGCCCTGGGTTCGATTCCTCAGCACCACATAAGCAGAAAGAAAAAAGCCGGAAGTGGTGCTGTGGCTCAAGCGGTAGAGCTGAGGGACAGCACCCAGGCCCAGAGTTCAGGCCCCACGACTGGATCCAAAAAAAATTTTTTTTTTTTGTGCCAGTACTAGGGCTTGAACTCAGAGCCTGGGCACTCTCCCTTAGCTTTTTCTCTTAAAGGTGGCGTTCTGCCATATGAACCACAACTGTACTTACAACTTTTTGCTAGTTATTTGAAGATAAGAATCTCCATGGAGGGCTGGGAAGGTGGCTCAGTGGTAGAGTGTTTGCCTTGCTTGCATGAGGCCCTGAGTTCAATTCCTCAGCACCACATGAGCAGAAAAAGCCGGAAGTGGCACTGTGGCTCAAGTGGTAGAGTGCTAGCTTTGAGCAAAAGAACTGAGGGACAGCTAGCGCCCAGGCCCAGAGTTCAGGTGCCACAACCGACAAAAAAAAAAAAAAAAAGAATCTCCATGGTCTTTACTGCCCAGGCTGGTTTCAACCTATGATCCTCAGATTTCAGTCTCCTGAGTAGCTAGGATTCATTACAGATACACTGGCACTTGGCAGAATTAAGTTTCTTAAAACTTTGATATTGGATGCATAGTTGTTTATAGTTTTTATACAGTTATAAAAATAACTTCATATAAATCTGTGTATATGTATTACATACTGTCACTTATTCATCAATCTACATACCGCATTTTTCTTAGACTGATTTTGTGCAATATATTTTTAGAAATAAAACAGTTGAGTTAACTTGTATATATTTTTTTCATTTTTATGCTGCTGTAGAATCAAACTCATGTCTACCAGCATGCACAGCATGCTATACAGGTGTTGAACCACTGAGCCCAGTCAAGCCATAAGATAATATGCTTTTTAAAGCTTGCTGGATGTTACCATGTTGGCTAACAAAAAGATTGTCTCAATTTACACTTTCATCAGTAGTATAACAATTTTTTTCATATTTACAAATCTGATAGGCTGCTATTTCAATAGGCATTATAAAACTAAAACTAACAGCTTTACTGAGGTATAATTCAGTTGCTATAAAGTCCATACTCTTAAGTACAGAATTGAGTGGCTTTTAATATATTTACAAAGTTGTTCCTGAGTCACCTTTCAGATTTTTTTTTCCAGTCCTGAGGCTTGAATTCAGGGCTTGGGTGCTGTCTCTGAGCTTATTTGAACTCAAGAGCACTTTACATTCTACCGTTTGAACCACAACTCCACTTCCACAGTTTTGATGGTTGATTAGATATGAGTCTCAGATTTTCTAGCCCGTTCTGGCTTTGAACAGTGATTCTCAGACCTCAGCTAGGATTACAGGTGTGAACTACCAGCACACAGCTTTACTTTTAGAATATATATATATATTTTTTTAATTTTCTTTTTTTTTTTGCCAGTCATGGGGCCTGAACTCTGGGCCTGGACACTGTCCTTCAACTCTTCAGTTCAAGGCTAGCACTCTACCAGTTGAGCCACAGGGCCACATACAGCTTTTTCTGCTTATGTGGTGCTGAGGAATCGAACCCAGGGCTTCATGCATGCAAGCCAAGCACTCTACCACTGAGCCATCTTCCTAGCTCCTTTTAGAATATTTTTATTACCCCTTAAAAAAAATCTCTCTCCATTAGCAGTTAAGCCCCATATTTCCTTCCATCCACTTGTGGTAAGCACTAATCTATTTTCCATTTTCATGAATTTGCCTGTACCTGATATTTCATATAAACAGAATTGCAGAAAATTCTGAAGCTGAGCTGTGAAACCTGAACAAGGCTGAGAGGTTAGAATGCTACCTTGGAATGCTTAGAGCTGGCAATGCAAGGGTTAAAACTCTGAAGAGAGTGAAGAGACTGGATTGCTGTTCCCCCCTTTTCTTTAGGCTGGCAGCTGTGCTAGGGACCTTGTAGGCTGGACAAAGAGTCCTTGACAACTTAACCTTGGGTTAGATTAAGTA
Source organism: Dipodomys ordii (assembly GCF_000151885.1). Classification (NCBI taxonomy): domain Eukaryota; kingdom Metazoa; phylum Chordata; class Mammalia; order Rodentia; family Heteromyidae; genus Dipodomys; species Dipodomys ordii. The sequence goes on from NW_012267349.1 coordinate 3,387,227, forward strand.
AACATCATGTCTGGACTTTCCCTTGGGCTGCAGTCTTCTGTCTCAAAAGAATAAGGGAACCAGTGTCTCACAAACACTGTTTTAGCTGATTGTAATATTAATATAGGTGCTTTACTGTGTTGCATGTATCCAGGGTAACTTTCTTTGTATGAACTCATAAATATGCTTGCTTGTAGGAACTCCTGGACCAAATGCAGGAGAGCATTTGGTACCCTTGGTCTCTCCCATTTTCTATCGGTCTACATCTCTATTGTTTTAATTTTCCTCAGCCCAGTATCCTGTTGTGCTCCCTCAGGTTGTAGTTAGCACCATAGAATTATTCAGTATGTAGGCTTTTGAATCTTGCTTATTTCCCCCAGAATACTGTTTCAAAGTTCATCCACACTGCAGCATCTATAGTACTGTATTCCTATATATGACCAAATTATATTCCATTGTATTGATATACCACAGTTTAACCATTCATCCACTGATAGACATTTGATTATTTTCACTTTTTGGGTATCATGAATAATGCTAATATTAACACTGCTTTGTAGCCTGGTGTGCTAGCATAACTTGTAATTCATGCTATTCAGGAGTCTGATGCAAGAGAATAGCAAGTTCAAGGATAGATTGAGCAAAGATATTAGTGACATTTGTCTCAAAAACCAAAATACAGAAATGAGGGTATGACCCAAGCTATAGCACTTACATAGCAAGTACAAGGCCCCGAATCTAAACCCCAGTACTACCAAAAAACATAAATAAATAAACGAATGAATGAATAAAAACTAAAGAGCTTTAGGTGTTAAATGGAAGAATGCTGGCCTAACATGAGTAAGGTCCTTGATTCAATTTCCAGCTATGTAAACTAAAAAGAAAACAAAATCTGGAATATATGTCTTCAATTTTCTTTGGTTCACAGGAATGGAACTGGAACTGTGGGTTCATACAATACCTCTTCAGCTTTTTTAAATTGTGTGTGTGTGTGTGTGTGTGTGTGTGTGTGTGTGTGCCAATCCTGGGGCTTGAACTCAGAGCCTGGGGGCTGTCCCTAAATTTCAAGGAAATCACTTGAGCCACAGCTCTATTTCTGACTTTTTGGTGGATAAGTGGAGTGGATAATTGGAGTTAAGAGTCTCATGGACTTTCCTGCTCTCTCTGGCTCTGAGTTGGAATCTTCAGATCTCAGCTTTATGAGTAGCGAGTAGTACAGTTATACAGGCAAGTACTAAAGAACTATCAGTGATTTTCAAAGCAATGTTGGCATTTTATATTCTTTTCATAGGACATATACTCCTAAGTAACCAATAGTGCTGAAGCAGAAGTAGGGATTCATTGTTGTACATGATTATGTTTAAAAAGAACTATCTCTACTTAACCTTCCACTTAGAAAAAGAAGAGCAAGCTAAATCAAAAGCCAGTTGTTGAAGGAGATAATAAAGACTATTATGCAACTAAATGAAACAAAACAGGAAACACATTTTTTTTAATCCAAAGTTGGTTCTTGGAAAAATTAGCATTGACAAGTCTCTGAACATTTCCAAGGAAGGAAGTTAAAAGCAGAGTCTAGATATTACTGGCAGAAACTGAATGATAATAGCTGTTATTCAGATTTGTCTGAATAATCAAGAATGGGTACCATATGTTGAGAGGTAAGACAAAGGGCTAGGCATTTTCGAATTTTCTTCAATTATCCTAAAAACTCTAGAACAGAACAAATCATTGTTGTTGTTGTTTCAATATAGATCAGTGTTTATTAGTAGACAAGGCTTTATTAGGGAATGCTAACCCTTATAGCCTTTAACAAGTTTCACCTGTTATTTTTAATCCACACTCTACCTGTTAGGGTGACAAAGCTAAGTGGGGTATGAAACAAGTTCCTTCTTCTTCCATTATAACTACATACCTCATTTGGTCTACACACAAGCTCTAGCTTCTCTCTGCCTTTTCAAATGTGTGTTTTGAAGTGAAAGAAAAGTAGAGACAAGTTCTATAATGCTATATAAAAGAAATAAAGTAGATAACCCAATGGTAATGTGCTTATTATAGAAAGTCCTAAGGTAAGTAAAGATCGAGGCTATGAAATAATGTCAAGAGCAGATGTAAAGAATATTACTGCACTAACTACAGAAACATTGTAATAATGGTAAAAATTGTATTTTATACATACCTACAAGGACTTCTAAGATTTCCATGAAAATAGACCAAAAAAGTCATAATAAAAGATATATATATTTAATTGTTGATAGCTGTCTAGAGAGTCCTAATGTATTCTTTTGTCATATGAAGCATCTGATTTGAAAATAAACATTGTAAAGCAAATGACTGATTCAGTTTTCCTTTTTATCCTTTAAAAACTAAAGTATAAAAATTTTAATACCTCTTCAGGCCTTCCCAAAGCTGGAGTTCCTGTAAGAAGAATGGCTCTTTGGGCTTTCTGCACTATTGGCAATAAAATCTTGCTGCGGGTTGCAGTTCTAGATTTCATGTAGTGTGACTCATCCACTATCACTACTTTGAAGTTCTGATTATTCAGGGCATCTATCAAAGTCTCTGCATCTGTGGTCAAAAGCCCATAACCCAGAACTGTCACTTTGCTGATTGATATTCTCCTAGAAGAGAAAATATATACTTAAAAATACCTCAGTAATGAATATGATTAAACAATATAATTTCAAACAATTATAAACAATACAATTTTGGAGGGGGAAATAAGCAGAAGGAAAAGAAAACCATAGGAGGAGACACTACCACTGAAACTCAATTTCTCTTAAAATTTTACATTCTTCATATAGGATAAAGTAGGGTCCAAAATCTTGGTTAAGTGGTTTTTGGAAAATTTGATGATCTAATGAACAACATTACTAGGACAAGGCCATTACTTTCTGATAATATTTCCTTCTATGTATCTAAGATTATGCATAAAGTGGACACTCAAACATTAGTTGGCTATTCAGGGAAACTTTCACAAAAATAGAACATTTTTAACCTTGTTGTTATTGGTATTTTGATCTGGCCAACAGTTAGTATAAGTGGCCTGTCTAGTACAATTCAGGACATTCAAACTCCAGGACATTTCAAACCCATTGAAGGCCAACAGAGTTCCTCATTTACTGTGACAACAAAAAGGGCCTTGGCCAGGTGATGATAGAATGTGGTTAGAAAAGGGTTTATCACCTAAGGTGGAGAATCACTGAGCTAACGTAAAGAAATCCTCTTTTTATCTCTACAATTCACAATTCTGTAATATTCTTTATGTTTCTATTATGAAATTATACACATAGAACTATTTTTATACATTTCATATTTATGTATCTTATGTGTATAATGTGGCTTATCCATCTTTATATACACAGTGCTATGTTCACAGCAAATACTTGTAGAATAATTTGATGAATAAATTCATGAACAAGGAAACACATCACTTTCCATTTACTATTATCCATAATGAAAAAATACATTCTCTACCCTCTAGCAGAAAAGCAAGAGAGCCTAAGCATCATCTAGCACTACTGTCACAAATGCATTTTTAAATGGCAGCTTCTTTTTAATCTATTTAACAAAGCCCTATGATTTTCTTACTGTACTCCAACTCCAGAAGAATATGCAGAAGAAAAACATGGTGTTAATATTACTATATAACTTAGGTATACAGTGAACAACATACAGAAGAGAAAGGCTTTGAAAGCCACTGTAGTAAGTTCTGTAGCTTGTGCTGCTGTCTCTAAACTGAAGAAGAGTTTGGGAATGGCTGAGGTAATGCATGTTGACACATGTTGGTACATATTCAAAGCTGTTTCTTTTAGGATTTAGGTAACTTCTCTGACATTAGTTAATATTCTCTCAAACCCTTTCATACTTGGGTTGTAGGGCTACCTAACCTATCCCAAATATTATTCCAATAAAAATAACAGCATCATTTTTAGTTGCAAGAAAGTATATTTCAGCCAGGTGCCGGTGGCTCATGCCTATAATCCTTGCTACATAGGAGGCTAAGATCTGAGGATTCCAGTTCAAAGCTAGCCAGGCTAGGAAAGTTTGTGAAACTCTTATCTTCAATTAACCACTAGAAAACTGGAAGAGGTGCTGTGGTTCAAAGTGGTAGAGTGCTAGGTTTGAATGCGGGTGGTGGGGTGAGGAGGAGCTCAGGGACATTGCCTAGGTTCTAAATGCAATAAAAGACTCCAGGAAAGACATATCTTAAGAAAATTTTAAAATAAAGTACAGATGACAGGAAACTGTTATGGAAGGTTTAATTAATTCAACATTCGCTATATATCCTCCTTTTTAATTTTATGAAATTTTAGTGCAAAATAGGAATCTATTAATAATGACTGCCTATATTTATCTTAATAATGCAAATAATGTCTACATTTTCTTCTTCACATACAAATGTGTGCTAATGCATTAGATCTTGCTACGGGAAGAGTAAAAAAAAAAAAACAAACCTCCCTTATCGATTTCCTTTTTCCAAACTCACTAAGACCAAACTTATTTCTATAAATATTTTCTGTATTAAAAATTATAGAGAATATGGTAGAATATAATACTATAATTTTTAAATCTAAGAATTAACATTTATTCAAAGTAGATGCACTGCTCTTAAGGCTCAGAAAGGATTTTTGAGCTTTTGGAAACATGATAATTTTCATCATTCAAAAACTAGATATGCAATGTACTAATATCATATTCAAGTTGGTTAATTTAATGAGAAAAAATTCACTAATAATAATAAATTTTTACAAGAAGTTCAAATAATGACTGAATATTCTTTCTAATTTTTTTATCATCTTTAACTAGTTGTACAAAGGAGCCACTATTTATCAAAGCAGTTCATGACTTCAATATATCTTGATTAATGTTACCCCTTTCAACATTTATACCCAACCTTTCCCAACTCACCTATTCTCTCAAATATCTAAAAAATCAAATATTAAAATGAAAAAATTACATAAAAACTAAAAGCAAACTTGCTAATGTTAATTTCAGGTAACACATAAATTTTCTATATAAACAACCTAGAAAACAAAATGTACCACATTTGTTAATAAGAATAAGCTTACATAGCTTCAAGTTAGGCATTGAAAATTTGAATTTGTTTTTTTTGTGTGTGTATGTTAGTCCTGGAGTTTGAACTCGGGGCCTGGGTGCTCTCTCTGAGTTTTTTGCTAATGGCTGGCATTCTACCACTTGAGCCACAGTTCCACTTCTGGCTTTTTGGTTGTTAACCGGAAATAAGTCTCACAGACTTTCCAGCTTAAGCTGGCTCTGAACCACACTCCTCAGATCTTGTCCTACTGCATAACTAGGATTACAGGTAGAAGCCACTAGCTTCTGGCTACAAGTAATTTTGAACCTTAAAACAATTCAATTTTAATTCATGTGAGGGATATGTAAAATAATCTTTAAAATATGCATATTTTATACTTACTTTTAAACTATGTCATAAAAATATGGAGATTAAATAAATTGCTGGGTTTTAGGTATATAATTCATATTTGAAAATGTAAAACAAATATCCTACAATACTATCTCATTTTGCCTGTACTGGGTTTGAACTAAGAGCGTTGCCTGGCTTGCTCGCTTAGCTGGCATTCTATCATTTGACCCATACTACCAGGCTTGCTTTTTGCTAGTTATTTTGAAATCTCTCATATCTTTTCTGCCTGGGCTGGCTTCAAACTGTGACTCTCCAGTTTTTGGCCTTATGAGTAGGTAGGATTAAAAGAGTAAGCAACTAGGAACTGAGTAACTCTCTTATTTCTAAATTTTATAGAGGTAATCATCAAAACATGATTACAATGCATGAAGTCCAAGTTTGACCCCAATCACCAAGAAACAAACAACAAAAAAACACACCTGAGTATACAAAGACTTTTTTTCTTAAAGATTAAAAATTTGTTCTTACCCAACATCAGTTTTATTCTGAATAACATTGATTTCCTCAGGCTCTACCTCTGGGATCCATTTCTCTATTTCTTCTGTCCACGGGTACCTCAGAGATGAAGGGACCACTATTAAGAGAGGCCATTCTTCTTTATAGAAATAAGCAATTGCAATTGCCTGGATTGTTTTTCCTAGGCCCATCTAAATTTAAAATAAAAGTATATGTTAGAAAATGAAGCCTAAAATATTTTGAAAGAACGTATGAAGTATTACTTTCAAAATAACTTTCCAATGTAAAATCAGTTGTATTATATGGCTCCAAGTCTGAGATTATAAAGACCTTTAAAATTCAATGAGCAAATTATATTATTTTTAAAATATTTGCAACCAGACTTAAAGACAAAATGCTCCTATAAAGAATTACAATGAAAAAAAAAAGAAAAAAAAAGAATTACAATGATTTCACAGAACTTAGTTTTACTACATATATGGACCATTTACAATTTCTCCTCTTTGAGAAGACAATAACAAATGCCTTACCCATACAGCAGACATTTTCTATTATCTTACAGCTATAGAAAGCCCTGAGTCATACACATTTTACAAAAGAAGCAGGTATTAAGAAGTTAAATTATGCCGGGCGCTGGTGGCTCACGCCTGTAATCCTAGCTACTCAGGAGGCTGAGATCTGAGGATCTCCCTTCAAAGCCAGCCCGGACAGGAGAGACCGTGAGACTCCTATCTCCAATAAACCACCAGAAAACCGGAAGTGGCGCTGTAGCTCAAGTGGTAGAGCCCTCGCCTTGAGCAGAAGAGCTGAGGGGATAGCGCCCAGGCCAAGAGTTCAAGCCCCATGAACAAAAAAAAAAAAAAAAAAGAAGTTAAATTATTTAAATGAAAGATAATTGATGCAAAATTAATATGAGTTTTGTGATGTCTTTCTACTCAACAATTTTCTTTTTTTGGGGGGGGGGATGGTCATGGGGCCTGAACTCTGGGCCTGGGCGCTGTCCCTCAGCTCTTCAGCTCAAGGCTAGCGCTCTACCACTTGAGCCACAGCGCCACTTCCTGCTTTTTTCTTTTTGCTTATGTGGTGCTGAGGAATCGAACCCAGGGCGTCAGGCATGCAAGGCAAGTGCTCTACCACTGAGCCACCTTCCCAGCCCCTCAACAATTTTCATACTAAACACTGCCCCATCTCTATGCTATTCTCATTTAAAAAGGTGGTTCCTAAATCAATGCTTATAACAGCTTTATTCATAATGGCCAAAAATGAGCACAACTCTAATGTGATTTAACTGGCGCATGGGTAATTGAATACATTCATACAATCCAATGCTATTCAGCAATAAGAAGAAGCAAATGGGACTATGGGGATGTATCTCACGGATAGAGCACATGCTCAGCATCCAAGAGGTCTAGATACAATCCTCCTGAACAAAAGAAGCAAAATACTACTTCCTACAATATGATTCCATCATCGATAATTATATATCATAGGTTACAGGAAAGTTGTACAGGGAATATTTAGGATGAATATTAAAAACAGAACAATGTTCTTTTGCATTGGTAAAAGACTTTCAAAATAAAACATGGTAAATAGAAGTTAGTGAAACTGTTTTTATCTGTCTTATAGTAAATGCCTAGGCCTACCTTCCTTCGTTCCTTCCTTTATTCCTTCCTTCTCTCCCTCTTTCCTTCCTTCCTTCCTTCCTTTATTTTTTGTTTGTTGTGGGCTTGAACTCAGGGCCTGGGTGCTGTCCCTGAGCTCTCCTGCTCAAGACTAGCGCTCTATCACTTTCAGCCACAGCTCTACTTCCAGTTTTTGAGTGGTTAATTGGAGTTAAGAGTCTCATGGGGATTTTTCTGCTAGACTGGCTTTGAAACATGATCCTCAGATCTCAGTCTCCTCAGTAGCTAGGAGTACATGTGTGAGTCATGAGTACCCAGCGTGTTTAGCCATTATTTAAATCTATGAGTAAACAAATAACCAAAGAAAGACTATAGACCTGGAATAGGTAAGACCCAGATCCAGAAAGGATTTTTGCAGTGTAAAAGGAGGGAGGGAGGTAACACAAAAGCTTTTCATCGCAAGTGAATAGTAAGATCAATGTTTTGAGCCATACAACTTGCATATATGGAGTCAATGCTAAAGTCTTAACAGTTTTTGTTGATACTAGGTCCTTGCCCATACTAAGCAAGAGCTCTGCTACCTGAGATTTCTCCCCAGTACTTTTGTTTGTAGTTTACTTTTTAGATAGTATCTTAGTAAGTTTGCCAACTTTATCAGAACTGGCTTTAAAGTGAAGATCCTTGTATCTAGATGTCCTGAATAGCTGGCATTATAGGTTTGCACCAGTGTATCAGTCTAACAGCTGTTAATATTAAAACAAGATCCAGTTGAAGATAAAAAGTGCACTCTACCCAGTCTCTTACAATAAAATATAAAATTGAAGTAGTTAGATGAGATACTACACACCTATATTCCATAATCCCAGTACTTGAGAGGCTGAGGCAGGAGAATTGTGAATTCAAGCTCAACTGTAGCTACATAGCATGTTCAAGGCAAGTATGAATCACAAAGCAAGATACTGTCTGAAAGGGGGAGGGAGGAAAGGGGGAAAGAAAGGAAGGAAAGAGACAGAGAGAACAGGAATGGATACATATAGACTATATTGTTATCAATGTAAATTAACATCTGAAATTCTATACAGCTTGCCAAAGAATACATCATACTAGATAGCCAAATTTAAGATTCAATTTATCCAATTCTAAAGGAAAAGGAACAAACTTCGTATAACTTTTATAACTAAACCAAAGAGCAATTATACATTAATATTTTACTGCCATTTGTTTTCCTAACCTCAAAGCCTTCCAATTCTCATACCTGAAACCACTCAAACATCACGGCTTTCTGTTATCAGCATGGTTCCAAGGCAACAGAAATTTAATAACTATAGTGTTTTGTCTGGCTTGAGCTTACATTGTTTTCCCCTCCAAACAATTCTGATCATAAACATGCTTCCAGAAACTGAGGTTTACCCTTCATTAATGTTTTGTCTATGGACCATACCACCACATCTATACTATAGTTACAAATCCCTGGTTTTGCTTCCCACCGTAGTTTTATAACTCATTTTTAAAATATATTTTCTCTGGAAATAACAGTCTGTTTTACTTCCCTAATTTTCTGGAAGGTAGAATTTGCTCTGTCTGGAACCTAGATTGTATTAAGAGGTCCATATCAACTGTTTGTTAGTAATTTTAACAATTATGAGTTTAATTAAGAACTTTATGCACTATCTTTGCCAATATGCAAAGCACCTCTCCATTTATCAAAATTTCCTAACTGCCAAGATGAAAGATGTGGGTCTTCATATGTGGCAACGTGACGAGATAATGGAAAGAAAAAGAAGATAACAAAATGTCCATTAGATGGGAGGAATAGGAAGTAGGGTACACACTGTTATTCTACAATGTATATATATTTGAAAGCAACATGTTGTAAACCATAAATGTCTACAATTTTGGTAATTATTTGTACTGGACTGGAGTTTGAATTCAAGCTGGGGTACTGTTCCTAATATTTTTACTTGAGGCTGCCACCCTACACTTGAGCCATGGCTCCACTTCTGTTATTTTTTACTGGTTAATTGGAGAAAAATGTCTCACATACTATAACTTAGATATGCAACCAACACAGATGCTCCTCAGTAGATGAATGGATCAAGAAAATGTGGTGTATATACACAATGGAATTCTATGCTTCCATCAGAAAGAATGACATTGCCCCATTTGTTAGGAAATGGAAAGACTTGGAAAAAATTATATTAAGTGAAGTAAGCCAGGCCCAAAGAAACATAGGTCCCATGGTTTCCCTTATTTGCAATAACAGGTATATGTCTGAGACAAGCAGAAAAGGTCAGATAAGTTGATGCTAGGGAAATGAACCCCAAGATAAGTATTCAAATGTTTTTTCTTTCTTGCTATTGTTTCTAACATATTTATAAGATGATTTCTTTGTTGCTTTGTATGTCCCTCCCCCATGGTATAACCCCTGTTTTCACTGTATTTGATGTTGGTATAATTTGTGGAGGGGAAGGGCAAAAACAAATCGTTTAAATAGTGATACAAGTGGACCCACTGGAACAATGAGATGTACAATTCGTTATGTTGAAAAACGAAGTTTATAACTTTGGCTCAACGGGGGAAGAGGGGGTGAGTAGGCTAGGGGTGGTGGTGGGTGAGATGGGAAGGGATGGGAAGGGGAAACAAAGGAGGAGGCTACAATGCTTGATAAGAAATGTACTCAATATCTTGCCCATGTAATTGTAACCCCTCTGTACAGTATTTTCACAATAAAAAAAAAAAAAAGAAGAAAAATGTCTCACAGACTTTCCTGTCCAGGTTGGCTTTGACCCGGGTCACCTGAGTAGCTACGATTATAGGCATGAGTCACCAGCACGTGGCTAATAAGTAAATTAAAAGAAAATAGGATAGGAAAATAAAAGGCAAATTAGCACCTGTACAGATAAGACCAACAAGTATCCTGATATGATGGGAAACTAGTTTGATTAGAAATTTAAGACATCTTATTTTATCTTCTAATTCCTTCCTGGTAGTAAACTATTAAATTCACCCACTGATTTAGTTTGAACCTTATAACCTATTTAAAAGTTTTTTCCTTTTAAGTTGTGGTAACTGGGATCAAATCCAGGGCTTTATGAATGCCAGATAAGCACTCTATCACTGAGCTATATCCCCAGTTCTTGTTCTTAATTGTCTTCTGAATTCTAGATTTCTGCTGTGTTTCCTGGGTAGTCATCTTGTGCATGTACAGTTTAGGAGATGTCCAAAGACTTGAGGGCAATGTTTACACAGATATATTGGGCCTTTCTTTGTGGTTTGTTTCTCTCTGAGAAGCAGTGCATAGTTAAGAGAGCTAGACACAGTAGTCTCTTATTCAAAGAGATGTAAACAGTCTTTTTCAACTACATTGCTTTGAGCTTTACAAAGAACTGACTATTCAGATTTGGCAATGGAAGTGAACAAAAAGATGTAATAAAGAATCCACCTTTAAGACTTAAGGTATTGGGGCTGGAAAGGTGGCTCAGTGGTAGAGTGCTTGCCTTGCATGCATGAGGCCCTGGGTTCGATTCTTCAGCACCACATAAGGAGACAAAGCCAGAAGTGGCACTGTGGCTCAAGTGGTAGAGTGCTACCCTTGAGCTGAAGAGCTGAGGGACAGCACCCAGGCCCAGAGTTCAGGCCCGACGACCGACCAAAAAAAAAAAGAAAAGACAAGGTATGGCTCAAGTCATAGTATGCTAGGGTAGCAAACAAGAAGTCCTGGCATCAATTCAGTATGGCTACCACTCCCCACTCCCTTCCCCCCCTCCCGGAAAAAAATAGCCTGCTCTAACTCTAGTTTTAAAATCTGAATGCTGACAAGTAACCAATGCTCTTACCCTTCAACAAAACCCAAGCAACTTGCTAAGAAAAGTGTATTACTTCTTTTTGACACTGGTAGGTAATTCAAACTATGTAATCTCTGGTCCATAAGGTGAGACCTTCATTCCAGCTCCATTCCGTAATTTAGTAACAAATCAAGTCAGTCTTCCATCTTCTTTCTTTCAAGTCACCTTTATTCCTGATTTGCAGCCTTCTTTGCTCTCCCCACAAAGCCTTTATGAATAATAAAGTTTTTAATTCCCTCTCAGTGACTGTGTAACATCATCAGTGTTGACACTGGAACCAAATTCTAGATGGAAGGGTCTAATGCATTTCTTCAAGGTGACCATGATACAGAAAAAGTCACTTTTCAATATCAGTCAATAAACTGGCATTATGATTTTTATGAAAGGATTTCCTTAGACTTTGTTAGCTAGAATGGGAAAAGAACCTTAGAATTTGATCAACTTGACATCACTGAAAAGAATGAATTTCTTACTCTATCAAAGTATAATACCCTTCATCATTATACAATTCACCTAGAAATGACAATCTCATCAATCTTTCTTATCTTTCTTAGTAACAATTTTATACTTTCTATTCTGCATCTCTTTAATTAAAAGATTATGTCATTCAAGAGCAAGTAGATTTTTGCCATCTTTGCATCTGTGAAACAATTTCTATCTTTATCTTAAGCTTTTAAAATTTTTAATTGAGGGCTGGGAAGGTGGCTCAAGTGGTAGAGTGCTAGCCTTGAGCTGAAGAGCTGAGGGACATCACCCAGGTCCAGAGTTCTGGCCCCATGACTGGCAGCAAAATAATAATAATAATAATATTACTTCTAATCTCACTAAACTTTGTAAATTTGATTTTAATAGCAAAAATGATGATTTTCAATACAGATCACTGTAAAAATGTGGAAATCATTCATTCATGCAACATTTACAGACTCCAGAAGAGGAATTTAAATAGATATTACTGTGCAATTACTATTGTAAAATGGCCAAGTTAACAAAAAAGCAGAAATAAAAATATATAATGAATAATGATATATCAAAATAAAATTACAAAAAGGCCAGTTTGTTTGTTTAAAGAACATAGGTAACTCCTGAAAATTAAAAAGATACTCATCAAACTGGGTGCCAGTGGCTCAAGTATGTGATCCCAGCTACTCAGGAAGCTAAATACTAGGGATCAAGGTTTCAAGCCAGCTAGGGAAGGAAAATCCATGAGAGACTTATTTCCAAATAACTAGCAAAAGCCAGAGATGAAGCTGTTTTCAAGTGGTAGACCGCTAGACTTGAGCTATAAAAGCTAAAGGACAGTGCCCAGGCCCTGAGGTAAGCCCTAAAAGAAGCACAAAAAGAAAATAAAAAGATACTTAATAAACACAAAAAATTTGCTAACTACACTTTTAGTTATTTGTTGTTGTTGGTTCTTTTTCTTTTTCTGTTTGACATCATAGAATAGAAAGATAAGGTTTGATAGGACAAATTTTAAAAATATATGTTCCAAGCCAGGTGCTAGTGGCTCACACCAGTAATCCTAGCAACTAAAGAGGTTAGGATCTGAGGATCCCATTTTGAAGCCAGCCAGTGCAAGAAAGTCCATGAGAATCTTATCTCTAATTAACTACCAAAAAGTTAGAAGTGGCTTCAGTGACAGAGTGCTAGCCTTGAGCATAAAAGCTCAAGACAGTGTCCAGGGTCTTAATTCAAGCCCTGGGGCAAGAAAAAAAGTCCATGTGCTGGGAAGGTGGCCCAGTGGTTGGTAGAGCGCTTGCCTTGCATGCTCGAGGCCCTGGGTTCGATTCCTCAGCACCACATAAGCAAAAAGAAAAAAGCCAGAAGTGGCGCTGTGGCTCA
>NW_012267349.1:3400463-3404118 GCF_000151885.1 Dipodomys ordii
GAAGTGGCGCTGTGGCTCAAGTGGTAGAGCGCTAGCCTTGAGCTGAAGAGTTGAGGGGCAGCACCCAGGCCCAGAGTTCAGGCCCCACGACCGGACCCAAATAAATAAATAAATTAAATAAAAGAGACAAATAATAACATTGAGCAATTCTGTTGTATACAATTTATAAAGAAGATGATAGGGACTATTTTTCCTTTAAATATAAACTTTTAAAAACATGTATTTAGACTTTAGTATTTTGAGAAAAATTTAAAATAGCTTAACATTCAATTATTAAACCAATTACACACTTCATGTAATTTTGGTAAGCAGAAATAACCACACTCAATAGGTGGCTCAAAGCCCTTAGCCCTAACTACAATGGAATTTGTTAAAGGGGAACTTTCCAGTGGTTTTTTTTTTTGTTGTTTTGTTTTTTTACAGTTAAGGCTAAATACCATCAAGAACCAAATCCTTGACTCAATAATAGTACAAATAGATTAAGGGCTGGGAAGATGGCTCAGTGGTAGAGTGCTTGCCTTGTATGTATAAGGCCGTGGGTTCGATTCCTCAGCACCACATAAGCAGAAAAAAAAAAACCCAAAAGTGGGGCTATGGCTCAAGTGGTAGCACACTAGCCTTGAGCTGAAGAGCTGAGGGACAGTGCCCAGGACCAGAGAGTTCAGGCCCCACGCCCGGACCCCCCCCAAAAAAAGAATTAAATAGATTAACTTGAAGAGTATATTTTATCATTGTTTTCAAAACAGTACATCACCATTTTAGGATAATAATTATAGGTTTTCTAAATGTCTAATTCTATAAAACTATTAAAAGTAAATAACAATGATCTCAATACAAATTTGCTTTCAATTTTTTTACATTGTGATAGCTTTCAAACAATAATTTTATATACATGGCTAATGACTCAGAAACTTTTCAAATTGAAAAACAACTTATAAGTTAAAAGAAGCCTTTTTGGAGTTGGCAATGGAGTCTGGGAGACTTGTCTTTAAACTAAATGGTATATTTGTTCTAGAAGAGGTTCCCTCAATAAATCCCTTAATGTAAATTTAAAATCTTGAAGAGGATTTAAGAAAACCTACACAAGAAATATCAGACTGAAATGCTATGTCCTATACTATTTATGATTGTTAAAGGTAGTTTTAGCAGAACTATTTATTTTTACATATTACTGTCTTCTTTTCTTTCATATGGAGAGTTTTAGATAGCATGTACAAAAATTACCATTTCTTCTTAGAATATTGTGTGATTGTGTGTGTGTGTGTGTTTGTGTTTCATGTATATGTTCCGGATTCATAGGGGATGAGGAGAATAAAACACACCATAGGGATATGTATACAGGTCTAATCTCTTCTTTACTCAACATCAAAAAGTGCACACTTAAATAAATTCGCTCTTATACTGTTTTTGTGGGGCCTTGTGGGGGAGGAACGTGTGTGTGTGTGTGTGTGTGTGTGTGTGTGTGTGCGTGCGTGCATGTGTGCACACATGCCTGTACTAAGGCTTAAACTCAGGACCTGTCTCTGTCTCTAAGGATTTTTGCTTGAGGCTAGAGTTCTACCAATTAAGCCAAGGCTCTACTTCTTGCTTGTTGGTGGTCAATTGGGGATAGGAATGTCATGGATTTCCCTGCCCAGTTGGCTTGGAATTGTGATCTGCAGATCTCAGACTCTTGAGTAGCTAAGATTACAAATATGAGCCACTAACACCTGGCTCTTCCTCTTTCTTGATAGTTGGCTTGTCCTTCTGAGCAGGAGGAGCAGGCTTTTTCCCAAGGGGATACACTGGGATCAAATGAAGTTAGAAAGATGATGGGCTGCAAAAAGGAGTAGCATAGGAAGAGGTCATTTTGTTTTTTTCTTTAAAGACAAGACATTAGGTTAGTGTTGATGGCAAAATTTACTCAGGTAGGCCTGTAATCCAACGAATAGCTTAGAGAAGCCCAAAGGGGTTATAGTGAAAACCAAATTAGAGAGAAAGCTCTGCAATGTTCACAAAGGCTGGATATGAGCAAAAGTACTTTAAGAATGGGCATTTTTAATTGCAATTGAATTTTAATTGAATAAATGGGTCCTTAATACATAGCATTATATTTTGTGGTACTGAAGTTTGAACTCAGGTATACCAAAACATAAATCTGAATGAAGAGTGTCTTAGTATATTTTATATTATGCATGTTCTTGCACCTCATCTATAATAGTAAAATAAATATTTTCTAATAAATAGCTGGAGGGAGGAAAGGGTCCCAGCTCTACAATCTATGCTCAGTTGTTCTTGGAGGAAAGACAGGAGGGCTGTCTAAGAGCAGCTAAGAAAAAAATGATAATCTACTCCAAACAGTGCCAAAGATAGAAATATTTCTAAAGTCTAAAAATTATTTTTAAAATTCAATATAATATCAGTCCTAAAACATGAAAGGTACCACAAAAGATGAAGATAAGAAAACCTGCATTCATAATATTAACAGATGAAAGGAAGAATGTCATATGTCATAGGGATAATTATTAGATATTGAACAGGTAAGGAATGAAATTTAACTCTCATTACTAATTTTGTTTTAAAAGCTGCTCATTATTAACTCTCATTAGAAGGATAATCTCAGCTGGGTGTAGGTGGCTCACACCTGTAATCCTAGCTACTTGGTAGGCTGAAATAGAATGATCACACTTCAAGGTTCTATAACACAGGCAGAAAGGTTTGCAACCCCCACCCCATGCTCAATACTCAGTTGGGTGTATTAGTATATGATTATCATCTTAGCTGGGTGGGAGCCAGAAATCAGGAGTATGGCTGTTCCAAAACAAGCCATGAGACTAAATCTTAATGGAGTAAATTAGGTGTGGTGGTATGCATCTATCATCACAGTTGACAGAAAGCCTAAAAGAGGCACATTATGGTCAAGGCACACACCGCATACCTATGCAAAAAGCAGGCCACCCTCTAAAACCTAACTAGCACATAAAAGGGACCCTAAATATGACTCACTGATAGGGTACCTCCCTAATGAAATGCCGAGTTCAAACCCCACTTAAAAAAAAAAGAAAAAAAGGATAATCTGTTCATATGAGTAAAACCACATATCTTAACCAAAAATACTTATCTATGAAAAAAACAAATGTAATAATATTAGGTGAAACAAATGAAAGATATAAATGTTAAAAGAGCAGGTAAAAAGTATATTAATTGCAGATATGATAAAATACTTTGAAATTTAAGAGAATCAGAAGAAAAGTGATTACTATATTAGTAAATCATTTATAAAAACTGTCAATTAGAAAAATAACGGCTTATCCAATTAATTTTATTAGGATTATTGACTGGTTTATTAAATTATGCTGTAGAAAAATTAGATAACTGTTTGGAAAAATAATAAAACTAAGTCTTTACCTCATCTTACTATGAAACAATTTCCAGATTGGTCAAATAAATTTTAATAGTTAAAAGGAAATATAAAAGGAAGAAGAGGGGCTGGGAAGGTGGCTCAGTGGTAGAGCGCTTGCCTTGCATGCATGAGACCCTGGGTTTGATTCCTCAGCACCACATAAGCAAAAAGAAAAAAGCAGGAAGTGGCGCTGTGGCTCAAGTGGTAGAGCGCTAGCCCTGAGCTGAAGAGCTGAGGGACAGCGCCTAGTCCCAGAGTTCAGGCCTCACGACC
>NW_012267349.1:3405533-3442831 GCF_000151885.1 Dipodomys ordii
ATAAGATGATTTCTTTGTTGCTTTGTATGTCCCTCCCCCATGGTATAACCCCTGTTTTCACTGTATTTGATGTTGGTATAATTTGTGGAGGGGAAGGGCAAAAACAAATCGTTTAAATAGTGATACAAGTGGACCCACTGGAACAATGAGATGTACAATTCGTTATGTTGAAAAACGAAGTTTATAACTTTGGCTCAACGGGGGAAGAGGGGGTGAGTAGGCTAGGGGTGGTGGTGGGTGAGATGGGAAGGGATGGGAAGGGGAAACAAAGGAGGGGGCAACAATGCTTGATAAGAAATGTACTCATTATCTTGCCCATGTAATTTTAACCCCACTGTATGGTATTTTCACAATAAAAAAATTTTAAATCTTCAATGCTTTTACCATACTTATTGATTAAAACTTGTATTTTATGCCAAGAAAACACATTTTGTTTATAAAGCAACTCATAACAAGGTAGATTTTCAAGATCCAAACCGTAGTTTTCCTTTCTTATGTGTATAGGTTTCTTCTGTATTTACACATGATTAGTGGTAATTTCTCATGTAATGCAATGACATTGTGTACTCTAAGTTAATATTATAGTAAGATGAAATTTATTTGGTTTCTGACGCTTTTGTTGGGTAATACACCTCCTTCTGTTTTCCCAACATAACTAAACATATTCTTGAATAAATTATGTTTTTTTTCTACCCTTGTCTTCTTGTAGAATTAATAGTAATGGCTTTAAAATTCTTTAAACCTATGTCTCAAAGAGGCTTAAAATTGAACAGCCCATTAATTATTACTTAGTGAATTCAAATGTAGCCTATAAAAAGAAACAAGATATGGCCAGGCACTGGTGGCTCATGCCTGTAATACTATCTGCTTAGGAGGCTGAGATCTGAGGATCACAGTTCAAAGCCAACCCTGGCAGGCACCTCCATGAGACACTTATCTCCAATTAACCACCAGAAAACCAGAAGTGGTGCTGTGGTTCAAGTTGTAGAGCACTTGCCCTGAGCTCAAGAGCTCAGGGACAGCACCCAGGCCCAGAGTTCAGCCCCATGACCAACCAAAGAAAAGAAAGAAAGAAAGAAAGAAAGAAAGAAAGAAAGAAAGAAAGAAAGAAAGAAAGAAAGAAAGAAAGAAAGGAAGGAAGGAAGGAAGGAAAGAAAGAGAAAAAAGAAACAAGATACATCAATATTAAAAGGCTTCACTTTGTAGCCATGGTCTCTTCATTTATTAATTGGCAAAGAAGTCTCCGAATTTAATGATAACATATCTCAAGTGGACTTTATTGACAACTACAGAGTTTTGCACCCAACAAAAACCTAGTACACATTCTTTTCAGCAGCCCATGGAACATTCTTCAAAATCAATCATATCTTAGTTCATACAAAGAATTTAAGCAAAAACAGGATGATCAACACAATCCCTTGTATTCAACCGACCATAGTGTAGTTCCCAATAACAAAGCATATCCCATAGAAATTGCTCAAATACATGGAAACAGAACAGCACCCTTCTGAGCAACACCTGGGTCACAGAAGAAATTAAAAAATTTCTATAATTCAATGAAAATGAATATACATCGCAAAGAAACCTGTGGGACATGGCAAAAGCAGTCCTCAGGGACAAATTCATTGCTTTCAGTGGATACATCAATCTTATCATGAAACAAAAACCGCTAGGAAAGCAAGAAAAAATTGAACCCAAAGTTACTAGGTGGAGCGAGATATCCAAAATAAGAGCTGAAATTAACAAGATATAGACTAAGAAAACTATAAATAAAAGTAATAAAACAAAAAGCTGTTTTTTAAAAAAAAATCAATAAAATTGACTACCTCTAGCAAGATTAACTAAAAAAGTACAGAGGAGACCAAAATCAATAAGATCAGGGATGCCACAGGAAAAAATTACAATGAACACCAAAGACATTTATAAAGAACTATTTCCAGAATCTATACTCACTAAGGAAGGAAAACCTAGAAGAAATGGATAAATTTTTATAGAAATACATATTGTCCAAACTGAAGAAGAAATAAATCACTTACTAAAGCCAATAACTTAAAATGAGTTAGAGAAAGCCATCAGAAGGCTTCCAAAGCTGCAAAGCTCCTCAATAAAATTTTAGCCAACAGAATCCAGAAACATATTAAAAAAATCATGTGTTATGATCAAGTAGGCTTCATTCCAGAGATGCAGGGCTGGTTTAACATACGTAAATCAATAAATGTAATCCATCACATCAACAGATCCAATGTCAAGAACCACATGATTATCTCCACTGATGAGGAAAAGGCTTTTGATAAAATACAACACCCATTCATGTTAAAAGCTCTGGAAAAAATAGGAATAGAAGGAACATTCCTTTAAACAATAAAAGCCATATATGACAGACTAATAGCCAAATCAGGAGCAAGGCAAGGATGTCCACGCTCTCCACTCTTCTTCAATATAGTTCTGGAATACTTAGCCAGAGCAATAAGGCAAGAAAAGGACATTAAAGGGATCCGCGTAGGGAAGGTAGAAATTTAACTATCCCTATTTTCAGATGACATGATACTATACCTTAACAATCCCAAAAACTCCACTCCCAAACTCCTAGAGCACAAACCACTTCAGCAAAATAGCAGGATACAAAATTAACCCAGAAAAATAAGTTGGCTTTCTGTACACCAACAATGTATAAGCAGAAAGGGAAATCAAGGAAACAACCCCATTCACAATAACCTCGAAAAAGATAAAATATCTAGGAATTAACCTAACCAAAGATGTAAAGGAACTATTTAGTAACAACTATAAAAGCCTAAAGAAGGAAATCATAGAGGACACCAGGAAATGGGAAGACCTTTGTGTTCTTGGATAGGCAGAATTAATATAGTGAAAATGGCTATACTCCCAAAAATAATATACCAATTCAATGCAATTCCCATTAAAATTCCAGTGACGTTCTTTACTGAAATAAGAGAGAACAATTCAAAAATGCATATGGAACAAAAAAAGACCTAGAATAGCCAAGCAATTCTAGGCAAAAGAAACAACACAGGAGAGATCATGATACCAGATTTCAAGCTCTACCATAGAGCCATAGTAACAAAGATAGCTTGGTATTGGCACAAAAACAGACCCGAAGACCAATGGAACATGTTAGATGATCCAGAAATAAAATTACATATCTATAGTCAGTTGATATTTGACAAAGGAGCCAAAGACATGCAGCGGAAGAAGCATAGCCTCTTCAACTATTGGTGCTGGGAAAACTGGATAGCCACATGCAGAAAACTAAAAGTGGACCCCACCCTGTCACCAGGCACTAACATCAACTCAAAATGGATTAAAGACATTAACATCAAACCTGAAATTCTGAAACTACTGCAGGACAGAGTAGGAGAGACACTCAAACTTACAGGCACAGGCAGGAACTTCCTGAACAGAGTCCCAGGGTCACAACAAACTGGAGAGACTTGACAAATGGGACTTCCTTAAAAAGTTTCTGCACAGCTAAGTACATAGTACCAAACTAGAAAGACAACCCACCAATGGGGAAAAAAATATTTACCAGCAATATATCAGACAAAGGCCTAAGTAACATCCATTATATATAGGGAACTCAAGAAACTAATCTGTCCCAAATGTAATATACCAATCATGAAATGGGCAAGGGAGCTAAAGAGAAACTTCTCAGAAGAAGAGATAAAAATGGCAAGGAAACACATGAGGAAATGTTCATCATTCCTGGCTGTAAAGGAAATGCAAATAAAAACAACACCTTACCACCTTACCCCAGTCAGTATGGCCCACATCCTAAATTCAGCCAATGACAAATTCTGGCAGGGATGTGGAGAAAGAGGAACCCTACTGCATTGCTGGTGAGAATGTATATTAATACAACCACTGTGGAAAGCAGTCTGGAGGTATCTCAGAAAACTAAATATAGACCTTTCCTATGACCCAGCCATATCACTCCTAGGCATCTACCCTGAACAACAGGAACCAGGATACAAGGACACATGCACCTCCATATCCATTGCAGCACTGTTCACAATAGCCAAGATATGGAAACAACCCAAATGCCCCTCTACAGATGAGTGGATTCAAAAACTGTGGTACCTATATACAATGGAATACAATGCAGCCAATAGAAAGGACAAAATAGGGCTGGGAAGATGGCTCAGTGGTAGAATTCTTGCCTTGCATGCATGAGCCCCGGGTTTGATTCCTCAGCACCACATAAGCAGAAAAAGCTGGAAGTGGCGCTGTGGCTCAAGTGGTAGAATGCTAGCCTTGAGCTGAAGAGCTAAGGGACAGTGTCCAGTCCCAGAGTTCAGGCCCCATGACTGGCACAAAAAAAAAAAAAGAAAGAAAGAGAAAAAGAAAGGACAAAATAATGGCACTCGCAGGAAATGGATGAAACTAGAAAAAAATCATTTTGAGCGAGGTGAGCCAAGAGCAGAGAGACAAATGGCACATGGTTTCCCTGATATGTGGATGTTAAATCCAAAATGCAAGGATATGACAAAGTAAACAGGACTGGAGAAACAAAGGACCTCCACTCAGTCATATCATTTCTAAATGACTCCATATATATATATGGAGTCATTTAGAAATATATATTTAGAAATATATATTATTTTAGAAATATATATATATATATATTTGCACATCTGAGGAAGCTAGGAGGAGGACACAGACTCAGAGAGAAACGGGAAAATATACAACAGAGTGGCACATTAGCTGGCTGCACTGGACATTGATGAAAATGAACTAAGCAACTCAAGGGCAGCAATAGGAGGGAGGGAATGAGAAGGAAAGAGGGAGCAGCTTACACTAAGCAAAAAGAAAGAGAAATGTGCTCATTACCTTGCCCATGTAATTGTAACCCCTCTGTACAGTATTTTCACAATAAAAAAAGAAATGTACGATATCACCCAATGTGGAAGATATAGTTGTATCATCAAAGCTCACAGAATTCACAAACATTATAGACCATGATAATGACAATTTACCTGTGAAGGTTAAAATATGTTTGTGACTTTAACTAAGTATCACTATTTCACAATACTGTGAAATTTATGAAATTTATATAAACAATCTCAATTAAAAATTATTTTTTAAAAAATTGAAAATTGAGATGATCACGGTTCTAAAGCACCCTGGGGAAGAAACCTTCAACCCTTTCCAACCCATAGCTGGGTGCGGTGACACATGCCTGTGGGAGGAGAATGGAAAGATCAAAGTTCTAGGCCAGTGAGGACAGGAAAGTCTGTAGAACTCTGTCTCCACAGAAGGAATCTGGACATCATAGTATGCTGGGACTATGATCCCAGCAATGATGGAAAGGCTAACGTAGGTGAACGTTAGGAACAGGCACTAGCTGGAAGCAAGATGATATGCTAAAAATAACCAGTGGGGGAAATAAGGGCTGGGGGCATGGCTAAGTCTAATTAGCATGAGATCCTGAATTCAAATCCCAGTACTGCCTCCAACACCAAATAAAATAATACTTGAGTTATCTAAAATTCTTCCTAGAAAAACCTCATTTGTTAAAGGCATAGACATATAATTTTTTTTTTGTTGTTGGTCCTGGGCCTTGAACTCTGGGCCTGGGCGCTGTCCCTCAGCTCTTCAGCTCAAGGCAAGCGCTCTACCACTTGAGCTACAGCGCCACTTCCAGTTTTCTGGTGGTTTATTGGAGATAGGAGTCTCACGGTCTGGGCTGGCTCTGAACCGCAATCCTCAGATCTCAGCCTCCTGAGTAGCTAGGATTACAGGCATGAGCCACCAGCGCCCGGCATCTAAAATTTTTAAATATACGTTTTAGCTCAACCTTGTAAATCAGCTTTAGAGACTCTGGAACAAGAAATATGAGATTAGAACTTGTGGAAAATGCAAAAGAAAAAAGAAGCATTCTACTAAAACTTTTGGACTACTGATGAGTAAAATTAGATAAAAGCTTAAGATATATATTCATATTCATATACACATTCATATCACTATAATGTACAAAAGCAGGACAAATAAGTCAATAATGTGAAAATGATTAGTTCTTAAACTTTTTCAAAGAAGTAAAAAACATCCTTCAAATAAAGAAACCAGAATTTGTTAAGCAAACACAAAAACAAAAACAGGGTTGACATAAGAAATTCACAGGCCCAAACCCTCATTCTCCAATTTAATTTAGTCAAACAGTACTTGGGAAAAATACCATTTGCAAACCAAGAAAGATTGTCTGATCAATAATACTTTCAATGTTCCTTTACTCAATATTGGCTTTCTATTCATTTTTCTCAAAAGGTTTGTTTCAAATCTACCTTGTTACAAATCTTCCAAACCAGCCAAAATGGAATGAACCATTTTTCCCACAATATTGCCATACAAATCCTGATTTTTTACAGTATAGTTAAAAAAAAAAATGGTGCTGGTCCTGGGGCTTAAAATCAGGGACTGGGTGCTGTCCCTTGAGGTTCTTTGGCTCAAGGCTAGCATTCTATCACTTAAACCACAGCACCATTTCTGGCCTTTTCTGAGTAGTTTATTGGAGACAAGAGTTTCATGGACTTTCCTGCCTAGACTGACTTTGAATCTTGATCCTCACATCTCAGCCTCCTGAGTAGCTAGGATTAAAGGCGTTAGCCACCAGTACCCGGTTCAGTCTATATTTCATGTATACCACATAGAGACATACATCCTCACTTGTATTTATTTGAATCAGGAGAAAGGAGGGTACATTTCTTAATTCATTTTCCTAAGAACTTACCAAACAGAAGACTTTCAGGAATGTTTGTTGATGATAAGAATATTTCAACATATTCCTGTGCAAATAGGAAAAAAAGTTCTAGTGTGCAGAAGTAAAACTTTTGTTGACAACACTTTCTAGCTGATATAAAGTGTGCAACCTTTATATATATTCACAATGGTTTTCCAAATCCTAATAAAGTGGTGGGAAGAGGCCAATGGTTGTAGACCTTATGGGTTTTAAGTTGTAGGAAGTTAAACCTATTACTCCAAAAGGAATAGTAGATAATAAAATGATATTTAATTTATTGTGTATTTTTAAAGAATTTTAGTTCATTAAGGACATCTTAGTCTATAAAAACAGACAAGGCAGGAGAGTTTATAACATCCTCCTTACAATGCATTCAGAAGCATTACTGCATAATAATCGGGCCTCAGATGAGATAATGGTATTCGTTTTTTGTGCCTTTCAAATACTTTTGTGAAGTATAAGCTATATTACAAGAGGGTGGTTTTTTGTCTCACTCTGGGTAGGATCTAACTCAGCATCACTGACACTTCTGCTCTTCATTTTGAATTTTGTTTAAGGCTACTGAGGGAACATTATAATAATCCAGTATGCATAACAGCAGGATCCCTGAGCAAAAATATCCTCAGCCTCCAAGCAATTCAGAGAAGACTTCTTTAATGTTGAAAATGCAATCAATTGCATTTGTACTTTGCAAGTTAATGTTCAAGATAAAAATCTCAGTTTGAGAGAAAGCTTGAACTTACTCAAGAAATCAGGAAGACTTTATGGCAGCCATTTTAATAAAGTTTAAAAAAATCAGTCATGGATTGAATGTGTTTGTCCTCCCCAAATTAATATGCTTAAAGTTCTAACCCCCAAGGCAGTGGTATTAGGAATTAAATGCTCCAGGGGCAATTAGACCCTGAGGTTGAAAATATAAACTATACTAATCCCCAAAATGGGATTAGTATACTTTTGAAAAAGATTTCAAGGGTTCTTTTGCTGCTCTTACTATATGAGCACAAATGAAAAGGATGTGTGAAGTAGGAAGCAGTCCCTACCAAACATCTTGCTTTAGTATTTCATAGCCACTAGAACTATAAGTAATAAATGTTTGTTGTGGAGGCTAGTACATGTTTTTATTATAGCAGCTCACAGGGATTAGATAATTCTCAAACTCCCAAGCCCACTTAAAATAATTTTCTTTCATAATTTCCTCCATCCTTGAAATATTGGGAGGTAGGTGGTTAATAACTGTGGAGGTGAGTTAGAGCACTGATGACAAATAGACAAGACTAATAAGCAATAATTCTTTTTTGTTTTGTTTTTGTTTTTGTCAGTCCTGGAGCCTGAACTCTGGGGATAGGTACAGTCCCTCAGCTCTTTAGTTCAAGGCTAGCGCTCTACCATTTGAGCCACAGCACCACTTCCAGCTTTTTCTGTTTATGTGGTACTGAGGGATTGAACCCAGGGCCTCATGCATGCAAAGCAAGCACTCTACCACTGAGCCACCTTCCCAGCCCAATAAGCAATAATTCTTGTCCAGATGAAGAATTTTTTTCTTCTTTGTAGGTCCCAAAAGGTCTCCTTTTCTTAGCTTTTCCATTCAATCTAGTGTTCTACCATTTGAGTAATAATTCACTTTTACCTTTTGGCTGGTTAACTGGAGTTAATAGTCTCTCAGATTTATCAAACTTCAACCCCCAAATCTCAGCATTATGAGCAACCAGGATTACAGATATGAGCCACTGGTGCCTGGTTAAGAGACCCTTCTTGACTAGCTTAAATTATCAAGTTAACAATCACCACAATGGATTAGATAAAGGTTTTTGTTTGTTTGTTTTTATCAGTCTGGGGCTTGAACTCAGAGCTTGGGTGCTGTCCCTCAGCTCTTCAGCTCAAGGCTATAGTGCTCTACCACTTGAGCCACAGTGCAATTTCGAGTTTTATGAGTGGTTTATTGGAGGTAAGAGTCTCGTTGATTGGCTTTGAACTGAGATCCTCAGATTTCAGCCTCCACAGTAGTTAGGATTACAGGCGTGAGCCACAGGCACCTGGCTAGACAAAAGTTTTGTCTTCTCAGTCATTTACATGTTCATTTATTAGGCATTAACCTGTGATCTACAATTCTTCAGACAATTATGGAAAAGAATTAAAAAAGCAGACATATATAGTAGGACATTATTCAAATTACAGCAAAAAATGAGAGCAAAGGGGTACCAACCAGTGATTAGGTACAGACATAGTGCTGTGTGAAGAATGGCATGAATGATAACTTTTTTTTTGCTGGGGGGAGGGGGAGGTGGTCCTAGGGTTTGAACTCTGGGCTTGGGTGTTATCGCTCAGCTCTTCAGCTCAAGGCAAGCTATCTACCACTTGAGCCACAGCGCCACTTCCCGGTTTTCTAGTGGTTTATTGGAGATAAGAGTCTCATGGACTTTACTGCCCGGGATGGTTTTGAACCACATTTCTCAGATCTCAGCCTCCTGAGTAGCTAGGATTACAGGCATGAGCCACCAAGGCCAGCTGAATGATAACTTTTTAGAAGGACTTAAACTAAAGGGATACAGAGAAAGTAAACTCATCAACAAAGAATGGCATATGTGGAGATTCCAAAGTATTTAAAAAATATATAGTATTTTGGAATAGAATAAAATGGAAATAAATTAAAATGTGCTTAGTAGCTGAGATACTATGCCTTTCAAAATAATTTCACAAGAAAAGTATTTATTATTCCTTACTTTAAACGTGACATTATTGAAGCTCAGAGACATGTTCCATTTGGTTTTGATGGTTGTTGATAGAGATTAATACATGAAAGTATGGAAGTATCACTAGAATTTCTGCTAGAAAATGGTAGAAAATAAAAATGAAAGAGAACTGGCAGGCTTATGAAGTGCTTGACTACTCATGCAACAGGGCAAAATAGAGTATTTAAGAAATATAATTCCAGTGGAATATATAGCAGCTATGTTCATTTGATTCATTCTGGCCATTGACAGAGAGAGCACTTACTAAGTCATTATATGATGCTACTGTTGCCCTAACACCCAAATCAGACAAATACTACAAGAAAAAATGATAAACTATTCTTTAATGATTCTAGATGTAAATATCTTCAAAAATATTATCTAGCCGGGCGCTGGTGGCTCACGCCTGTAATCCTAGCTACTCAGGAGGCTGAGATCTGAGGATCGCGGTTCAAAGCCAGCCAGGGCAGGAAAGACTGTGAGACTCCTATCTCCAATAAACCACCAAAAAAAAAAAACCGGAAGTGGCACTGTAGCTCAAGTGGTAGAGCGCTCGCCTTGAGCTGAAGAGCTGAGGGACAGCGCCCAGGCCCAGAGTTCAAGCCCCACGACCGACAAAAAAAAAAAAATATATTATCTAATCAAGTCCCAACTATATACAAAAGAAATATACACCACAAATAGGTGCATTTATTCTATGTATACATGGTAGTTCCAAAGTTTGAATATTCAATAAATTGATTAACACATTAACAAAAGAATGCAAAATATATGATCATATCAATTAATGTAGAAAAGGTACTTGATATAATCCAACATCCATTTGTGATCAAAACTTTCAGAAAACTAGCAATACAGAAGAATTTTCTCAAGTTGATTTAAAAAAAAAAACCTTTTAAAAAAAAAGAACTGCTAACATCAGACTGCCTGGTGAGAAACTGGAATGTTATTTACAAAGAATAGACAGAAAAACTTCTAAAATTAACAAGGGAGAGTAAAGAATACAACAAGGTAAACATATACATTTCAGTTATTTTTAATAGAACAACAAACAATGTAAATATATTTTAAGTGTATTAGTATTTCTAAATGAAATTTATAGTTATATATTTTAGTGGGTCTATTTCTGGACTTAACAGAAGAGAAGTCAAACAAACAGAACTACAAATATGGTCAATTGATCTTTTTTTCTTCTTTGATCTTTGACAAAGGAAGAATAGTAATTAAAGGGTGGAAGGAAACCTACTTGATAATGGTAATAGAACAATGGAAAATCAGCTGTTTGCCAGTAAAAATAAAATTATCACAAATATTAACCCAGACTAGATAACACATACAAAATATAGAAGATAACATAAGAAAAATCTAGATGACTTTAGATTTGTCAATAAGCTCTAAAAGGACAATAAAAGAAAAAAATGATAATCTAGACTTCATCTACATTAAAATTATTATGTGAAGGACATTGGTTGAAGAATTGCCAGGCATAATGGCTCAGCCTTGGAATATTAGTTATTCAGGAGGCTGAGATTTGAGGATCACATTTCAAGCCAGATTGAGCAGGAAATACCTTGAGACTTTTATCTCCAATTAAGCACCAAAAAGCCAAAGTGAGCTGTGACTTAAGTGATAAAGCACTAATCTTAAGCAAACAAACCCTGAGACACATCTCCTTAAGCCCTGAGTTTAAGCCCCAGGACAGGTGGGAAAAGGAAAGGGAACTGACAGTGAAAAGTATTTCTAAATATTTTTTATTTACAAATGTAAGCGGA
The DNA here is from genome assembly GCF_000151885.1 of Dipodomys ordii. Taxonomy (NCBI): domain Eukaryota; kingdom Metazoa; phylum Chordata; class Mammalia; order Rodentia; family Heteromyidae; genus Dipodomys; species Dipodomys ordii. The sequence goes on from NW_012267349.1 coordinate 3,416,786, forward strand.
TTACACCTATAAACCCAGACACCTAAAAGACAGGTAGAAAAATTATGGTACAAGGCTGACCCTGGCAAAAAGACTTATGACTCTATCTGAAAAATTAACGAAATTAAAAAAAAGAAGAGGTGGGGAGTGGTTCAAGTCTTAGAACACCTGCATGAGGCCCTCTATCTCTTCATTTTTAAACTGATAAGTTAACATTGGAAGAATCTGCATCATCACATCAATTTTCAGGTCTCTTCAATATAACCTAACAAGGAGGTTCTCTTTGGTTTCTAAAAACATCCACATATTTCTAGCTACAGAGTAACAGACAAAGCTTGGCTTTTGTCTACAGAAATACTTCTACTCATGTACTTTTTTTTGGGGTCTGGTCGTGGGGCCTGAATTCTGGGGCTGGGTGCTGTCCCTCAGTTCTTCAGCTTAAGGCTAGCACAGCGCCACTTCCGGCATTTTTCTTTTTTTTTTTTCTTATGTGGTGCTGAGGAATCGAACCGAGGGCCTCAGGCATGCAAGGCAAGCGCTCTACCACTGAGCCACCTTCCCAGCCCCCTACCTATGTACTTTTAACAGCATTGAACATGTTGCATAATTTCTCCTCCCTGTATGGTAAATATAGGGCCTCTATCACAAATACCTATTAATTTGTTCCCAAATAGTCACCAAACAAGTCAAACCAGGAATTATTTCCACCTTGACAAATGGTTCCCTTTTCTTTTGAAAAAGGAATGATAGAAATAGTGTATTTGGGGCTGGGAATGTCACTTAGTGGTAGAGTGCTTACATAGTTTGCATGAAGCCTCAGTACCATATAAACGGAAAAGGCTGGAAGAGGCTCTGTAGCTCAAGTGGTAGAGTGCTAGCCTTGAGCAAAAGCAGCTCAGGGACAATGCCCAGGCCCTGAGTTTAAGCATCAGGACTGGCAAAAAATAAAAATAAAAAAAGTATATTTGATAATACTACCCTTCTCTCTGCTAACATGTTATAGGAAGTAAACCAAAGAAAGTACACTAAAGAAAACCAAGAGCTGGTGGCTCACACCTGTAATCTAGCAACTCAGGAGGTTGAGAACTGAGTATTGTGGTTCAAAGCCAGATGGGACAGGAAAGTACATGAGATTCTTATTTCCAACTAAACACCAGAGAATTGAAAGTGAAGCTGTAGATCAAAGTGGTAGGTAGAGCACTAGCTTTGAGCATAAAAGCTCAGGGACAGCTTCCAGCCCCTGAGCTCAAGCACCAGGACCAACAAAAAAGAAAGCTGTAGGTGGGAGGGAGGAGGGGAAACTTACAAGAAGTATTACATAAGAGATATATGAAAATATTCTGGGTTCAATAACAGACACTACAGACAAGACAATCTATATACTAAGAAAATTCGGTCAATTCTGACACAGTAATAGCTACTCATGTAAGTACAGGGTTTTTCTTAAGTAAAAACACTAAAAGAATTTGCTAAAGGGGCTCGGAAGGTGACTCAGTGGTAGAGTGCTTGCCTCACATGCATGAGGCCCTTGGTTCAATACCTCAGCATCTCATAAACAAAAAAGCCGGAAGTGGCGCTGTGGCTCAAGTGGCAGAGTGCTTGCCACTTGAAGAGCTGAGGGATGGTGCCTAGCCTTTATTTAGTTCAAGCCCCACGACCGACAAAAGAAAAGAATTTTGTAAATACTAAACTTCTAGAAAGAATGCCAGCCTTTAAAATCTGACAAGGTAGAAAGAATACATGCTGAATATTTTCCCTATGTACCAGGCAATTGAATTTTCTCCTATATGTTGATATAAAACTATTTTCACATTGAAATATCCTTTTAGGAATAAACACTTTCAATAATTCTCAAAGAACAATTGAACAAAGATGTACTTTAAAACTGATTATTTAAAAAAAACATATAATAGGACAACATTCTAACTATGCTCCATGATTGGAATTCCATTAGTATGTATTACAAGTTTACAAGTATTTCTGCATACTACTTAAAATAACACTTAAGTACATATAAATGAAGAAAACGAAAGAGGTAATGCGAAGCTTAAGCTAAGTATGTAAAATTCATTTGATAAATGATTGCAACTTTGTTGCTTACCTAAAATAGTTATGTAATACACAATGCCTACACAATTAAGGAGAATAAAAGAGAACTTATATCTATATTTCAGTTTTAAGTGAATGACTGTCATAAATAGTAGATGGATTATACAAAGACTGAATGCATTAGAATGAAGTTAACTAGAAAAATACTAAAAGGAAGAGGGAGTAATATCAGTGAAATAAGTCATTTGTTTCTAAAGATAGAGAAGATCACAGCAGACAGCTAAATTATACAATACTCCAAGTGTATAGTCAAGTGTCTTTAAAACAATAACAGAAGTAAAACTGCTCTCTTAAAGCTTTCAGCTATTGAGGAGTTGAATAATCATCACTGCCAAAATATACTTTTAAATTTACCAATCAGAAAAATGGTTGACCTTCAAATTACAAATTTCACTTCCATCTCTAATCTCCATACCATTTGCAGTAAGAGAAAAAGAAGAGCATTAGAAAACAGAATGAAGGTCAAACTAGAGTTCATATAATTTACATATATACAAGTTCTTTCTACTTCAACACTTTTAATTTACTCACTTTCATCTGCAGCAGCTTAATAATATTCCATGAAAATAGCATTTCAACTCAACCAATACAATAGTATAGGAGTAATAATGAGCTGTGATCTTAGATTTTTACACCATTCTATTTATTTCTATAGCTTGTTTTTTGTATTCATTTGTAAAGGTGAGGCTTTTCTTGTTAACTGACGTTATTAATAGGATTTAACATCACAAACCATAAATCAAATAGGAATTAAATAATTCATCTTCAAAATTCTATTGATTTTTGGCTCACTCCTGTATTCCTAGCTACTCAGAGAATGCTGAGACTGAGGTTCAAGGCTCAAAGTCAGCCATGCACGAAAGTCCTTGAGACTCTTATCTCCAATTAACCACCAAAAAGCCAGAAGTGAAGCTGTGTCTCAAGTGGTACAGAAGAACTAGCCTTGAGTATACCACTCAGAGACAATGCCCAGGCCCTGAGTTCAAGCCCCAGGATGGGCACCAAAAAAAAAGGAATTGTAAATATTATAAAACTCAATGGCTCTTTGAACTAATTAAATTTTAAAAATTAAAAGATTTTGAAAGATGATGACAAATCATTCAACATGTAAGAAGTGCTAAGTAACTGAAAATAACAAGCGATGATGAAAAGCACCTGGTATAATGAAAAGACTTGCTAAGTAAGGGTTTACCAAGAACCCTGAATAATGGTTATTCTAATGATTACTGAGAATAGAAATTGTTGGACAATATCAGTCAATTGAGGTTTAGGTGCTGATAAAATGTTTATTTCAATCAATGTTTGTATCAATCAACTGCGAATTCTCTTGATTCAAATCTCTATGACATCAAAATGGACACCAAGGTTGTTAAGACTTTGTCCATGACTTACTTATGGAGATAATCAAGAACAGTATTAGCTTCAATAATATATTTTCTGTGGATATAAATTTGATCCATTCTGACAGTTTATATATACATGCATTGTATATATTATATATGTGTGTATATACATACTACATATTATGTATAATTATATATGTGATACTGGTAGAAATGATTATACCTTGCTTGAGATTGTAAAAATAAATTCATATTCTCTTTGATGAAAACATGTTTGTGAACTAAAGAAAAGTCTCCTTCAGTTATTTTTGACTTTCAAAAGTATTAATTTCTGAACAATCTTTTGGAACTCGTCATACTATAGAAAAGAAATTTCTGGTAATTGGTTCCCAAATGTCTACGTTTTGTTTCCCCAATTCTATTACTAAAGATAATCAGAGACAATGCTTCTAGTCATAACATCTAGCTAATTAAGTGCCTATTAAGTGAAGAATTCAAACCAAAAAATTAGGTAATTATAAATCAGCATGAACTGAGAAACTCTACATTAATTTCCCTACAAAGAAGCTGTGGAGAAGAATTATTAAAGAAGACTTTTTATTTTTCTATAGGTCTGAGACGAAGACTCAAACTCAGTATCTGCAACTACTTTTGCTCACTGGCTAACTCTCCACTAACTGAGCCACGCTTCCAACTTTAAGAAGAGTTATTAAAGAAGCAGCTGTAGAAAGGAGTTACTGGTAAAAGACTATATATAACTAAAACCAAATCACAATTAATTAAAAGAATTTTGTAATAAGACTACAACTTTTATAAAATTGAGGTTCAAGTTCTTTGTTGCTACTGTATTTTGAAAAGTATGTTTTGCTATTACTCATAAAAAACCATCATGAACAACACCAACATGTTTCTTAAACTAGCATTAAAAAATAGAATTTGCTGATTTGTACTGTAAAACTTTGAAAAAGTCCATAATCATAGTTCAAATAAGAGTTTCAATTTCAGTGAGAAAACATTAATATGGATGTACACCTAAGTACATGCTACTTTAATGTATAAGATTATTTACTTATACAGGGCTGGGAAGGTGGCTCAGTGGTAGAGTGCTTGCCTTGCATGCCTGAGGCCCTGGGTTCGATTCCTCAGCACCACATAAGCAAAAAGGAAAAAGCCAGAAGTGGTGCTGTGGCTCAAGTGGTAGAGTGCTAGCCTTGAGCTGAAGAGCTGAGGGACAGCGCCCAAGTCCAGAGTTCAGGCCCCACGACCTGAACCCCCCCCCCCGCAAAAAAAAGATTGTTTACTTATACAATGCCACCTAGTTTCATATTCATAGAAAAGAATTAAAAATAACTTTTAGAGGAAAATCTAAATATTTAGTTTCTAACTGGGCACCAGTGCCTGTAATCCTAGCTTAGGAGGCAGAGATTTGAGAATCACGGATCAAAGCCAGCCTGAGCTAAGAAGATATCCAATTAACCACCAGAAAACCAAAAGTGGCATTTTGGCTCAAGAGTGCTCGCCTTGAGCTAAAGAGCTGAGGGACAGTGCCCAGGCCCAGAGTTCAAGCTCCACGACTGAAAAAAAAAATTAGTTTTTAAGGAAGCAGTAATATGACAGGTAGAAAAAGGGTCTGCTACCCTGAAAACTACAGGAAGGAATAGGAGAAACCCTAGGTCTCCTTGGCACAGGCCGAAATTTTCTTCATAGAGACCCAGAAACACAACAAATCAAAGAAAGGTTGGACAAATGGGATTGCATGAAGCTGCAGAGCTTCAGCATGGCAAAGGATATAGTTAGCAAGGAGAAGATTTTCACTAGCCATACAACAGACAAGGGCCTCATATCTAAAATATACTTGGAACTCAAAAAATTAAATTCCCCAACAACAAATCCTCAAAGAAACAACTGCCCAATAAATAAGTGGGCTAAAGACTTAAAGAGAGACTTCTCTGAAGCGGAAGGAAGGATGGCCAATAGACACATGAAGAAATGTTGAACTTCTCCAGCCATAAAAGAAATGCAAATCAAAACAACATTGAGATTCCACCTCTCCCCAGTTAGAATGGTTATAATTGGGAATTCTAATAACAGATGCTGGAGGGGATGTGGACAGAAGCGAACTCTACTGCACTGTGGGTGGGAGTGTAAACTTGTTCAACCACTTTGGAAAGCAGTATGGAGGTTCCTCGAAAGACTCCACATAGAGCTCCCCTATGACTCCACAATCCCACTTTTAGGCATTTACCCAAATGATCACAAACAAGACCACACTAAAGCTACCAGCACAACTATGTTTATTGCAGCATTATTTACCATAGCTAAGATATGGAACCAACCCAGATGCCCCTCAGTAGATGAACGGATCAAGAAAATGTGGTATATATATACAATGGAATTCTATGCCTCCATCAGAAAGAATAACATTGCCCCATTTGTTAGGAAATGGAAAGACTTGGTAAAAATTATATTAAGTGAAGTAAGCCAGGCCTAAAGAAACATAGGTCCCATGGTTTCCCTTATTTGCAATAACTAGTGCATGTGTAGTATAAGCAGAAGAGGCCAAAAGTTATGTACATATGACCATGTAAGATGATGTTAAGAGAAATGAACCCCAAGATAGGGGCACAAATATCTTTTTTCTTGCTTGCTATTGTTTCTAACATATTTATAATGTACCATGTGATTTTGTTGTTGTTTCTTTGCATGTTCCTCCCCCATGGTATAACTCCTGTATTCACTGTATTTGATATCGGTGCCCTGTATCTATCTTGTATATACACTTCTCTGATTCAGGGAAAAGGGAAAAAACAAAAAGCTTAAATAAAGATACTGGATACACATTGAAACAATGAGATGTACAAAACACTATGCTGAAAGTGAACTTTACAACTTTGGGGATTGCGGGGTGGGGGGAAGTTGTTTTTGTGGAGGTGGGAGGGAAGGGATGGAGGGAGAAAACAAAGGAGGAGGTAACAATGCTCAATAGGAAATGTATTCAGTACCTTGCTCATGTAACTGTAACACCTCTGTACAGCATTTTTACAATAAAAAATACAAAATAAAGAAAAAAGAAAAAGGGTCTGCTATTTGGGAATATTCAAAGAATGTTTGTGCATTGTAGACAACACTATCAAATTTTGGATAAGTGAGGTAAACATTAACTAATGTTCCACAAACACATCTTGAAAATACACATTCATGCCCCCAAAACACTACATCCCTTCCAACATCTTTCACTCTCTTCTTTCTCACACTGCCTACCCATAACCCTATGTCTTCCTATATCCTGTACAGATAGACATATGGTCACATGGAAAAATAGGAAGAAAGTGAATATAAAAAATAGACGATACTAAAAACTACTTGTGAAATTATATAAAAGACATGAAAACACTTACTTCATCAGCCACCATACACCTGGAAAAAACAAAAAACAAAAATTAATTTCTTATTTAGTAACGTTAACCATCCTAAAATTTCTGATGAAGTAACCTGCTACAAAATAGTTGACAAATGCTAAGGGTACTAAGCCAGAAAAAAGTGTTATAAGAATGCATGAGAAAATTGGCCAGTGCTGGTTTTATATCTCTCTCATTGTCAGGAATATGTCTAAATGGGAATGTTAGAACTTGTAAAATTCCAATGATCCACACATGGAGAGAACTGCAAAACGTTAAGCAAAATGGCAAGTCACTATGCCAATGACTTTTACCCATATCCTAAAATTAAGATTGGTCCTGCCTAAGGATTAGAAGAATGTTAGATTAAAATACAGGAAATAAAATGCCAAACACATCTTGTCACAAGTTAAACATCTAATTATGTGTTATAGGATATATGCTAAATCTAATGTCAAGCTGATTTTTTTTTGGGGGGGGTGTCAGTCATCTGGCTTGAACTCTGGGCCTGGGTGCTGTCCCTGAGCTCTTCAACTCAAGGCTAGCACTTTACCACTTGAGCCATAGTGCCACTTCTGGTATTCTGGTGGTTAGTTGGAGGTAAGTCTCCAGACTTTCCTGCCTGTGCTGGCTTTGAACCTCAATCCTCAGATCTTCGCCTCCTGAATAGCTAGGATTACAAGGTGTGAGTCATCGGCACCTAGCTCAAGCTGACTTTTGATTAATATTATTTTGTTAAATATTCTCTTCCCCATTCTTTCTAATGTACTTGTAGAAGTAAATAAAATCTTAGGTTCTAAGTAGAAGAAAAAGCAGATAAAGAGAAATAATAGTATGGTCAGGTTGACCACTGGATCCAATGAGGGTGAGCACATTTTTAGTAAAAAACAGAAATCTCAACAGAGGAAACTTCTAAGCAACATAAAAAAATCATAATCATATTACAAAAACTGACAAGGAATGAAGTCCCTATTTCCATTTTACTGTTATTCCCACTGATCTTGACATATACGTTAAAAAGATTGCTTTTATTATAAAATACAAATTAAAAAGTTATAGTACCTGGGCTCTGGTGGCTCACACCTATAATCCTAGCTACTCAGGAAGCTCAGATCTGAAGATCATGGTTCAAAGCCAGACCAGGCAGGAAAATCTGTAAGTCTCTTATCTCCAATTAAATACCAGAAAATCAGAAGTGGAGCTGTGGCTCAAAGTGGCAGAGTGCTAGCCTTGAGCTCAGCGACAGTGCCCATGTCTTGAGTTCAAGCCACACAATCAACAAAAAAAGTTATAGTAAACATATTGTCAAGGAATAAGTTATAGGTAAAGTGAACTTCAGTTCTTGGAAAGAAAAGGCATGTCAGATTCCCTAATAAATTATGTGCATGCTAAGTAAGTGCTGTATCACTGAGATATATCCCTGTCCATTGGATTTTTAAAGTTGTTTGTTTTCTAAGACAAGGTCTCACTACATAGCTGAGGCTAACCTTAAACTTGAAGTTCTCCTTCCTTCCCCTCCCTAGTGCTAGAATAATTATTAGATAACACACCTGAGTAATAATAATATAAAAATAAAACACAAATATTTTAGGTGAAAGGCAAACTCTTAACACTGAGGTGGCAGCTCAAGTGGTAGAATGCCTTCCTAGAAAGCATAAGACTATGAGTTAAGCCCACCAAATACCACACACACACACACACATACACACACACAAATATATATATATATATATGTATGTATATATACATATATACTCATATAAATAAAAAGTATGTTGTATTAGTTGTAGCGCAATTCTAGAGAATGGAAATAAAAATTAATACTTGGAAAACATAAGGATTCATATGAATACATAGGGTTTCATGTTGAAATATAAATTAAACTTGTTAAAGGTATCATTCCTTAATATTATTTGTGTATTATCTATTGAGGAACTACTCTGTAACTTGCACCTTTCTAGGTACTAGAGACATAGTAATGAATTTAGAAGCCCTACTCCTCATGGAAGGTGGGCTGAAAAAAGATGAAATGCAAATAAATTTACACTCCCACCAACAATGCAGTAGGGTTCCCTTTTGGCCACATCCCCTCCAGCATCTGTTGTTATTAGATTTCTTTCTTTTTTGTTATTAGATTTCTTGATTGTAGCCATTGTAGCTGGGGTGAGGTAGAATCTCAGCATTGTCTTGATTTGCATTTCCTTTATGGCTATAGAGGTTGAGCATTTCTTCATGTGTCTACTGGCCATTCTTATTTCCTCTTCAGAGAAGTCTCTCTTTAAGTCTAGCCCATTTGTTAATCAGGCAGTTGTTTCTTTGAGGATTTGCTGTTGGGGGATTTAACTTTTTGAGTTCCAGGAATATTTTAGATATGAGGCCCTTGTCTATTGTATGGCTAGTGAAGATCTTCTCCCAGTCTGTGGGCTTTCTGTTGATTTTCCTAGCTATGTCCTTTGTCATGCTGAAGCTCTGCAGTTTCATACGGTCCCATTTGTCCAACCTTTCATTCATTTGTTGTGCTTCTGGGTCCCTATTAAGAAAATTTCAGCCTGTGCCAAGAAACCCTAGGGTTTCTCCTATTCCTTCCTGTAATGTTACATGGAGTCTGCTTTTATTTCAAGGTCTTTGATCCATTTGGAGTTGATTCTGGTGCAGGGTGATATACATGGATATAGTTTTAGCTTTTTTTTTTTTTTTTTGTCGGTCGTGGGACTTGAACTCTGGGTCTGGGCGCTGTCCCTCAGCTCTTCAGCTCAAGGGGAGCGCTCTACCACTTGAGCTACAGTGCCACTTCCGGTTTTCTGGTGGTTTATTGGAGATAGGAGTCTCACGGTCTCTCCTGCCCGGGCTGGCTTTGAACCGCGATCCTCAGATCTCAGCATCCTGAGTAGCTAGGATTACAGGCGTGAGCCACCAGCGCCCGGCCTAGTTTTAGCTTTCTACAAGTGTTTAACCAATTTTGCCAGCACCACTTACTGAAAAGGCTGTCTTTCTTCCATTCTATTTCTTTAGCTTCCTTGTCAAAGATTAAGTGGCTATAGGTCTATGAGTTCATTTCTGGGTCTTCAGTCCTATTCCATTGGTCCTCAGGTCTGTTCTTGTGCGAGTACCAAGCTGTTTTGATTACTATGGTTTTGTAGTAGAGTTTGAAATTTGGAATTGATATTCCTCCAGCGCTGTTCTAAGGATTGTTTTTGCTACTCGTGTCTTTTATTGTTCCATATGAAATTTTGGATTGCTTCTTCTATTCTGGAAAGCAGTATGGAGGTTCCTCAAAAGACTCCACATAGAGCTCCCCTACAACTCAGCAATCTCACTTTTGGGCATTTACCCAAAGGATCACAAACAAGGTCATATCAAAGCTACCAGCACAACCATGTTTATTACAGCATTATTTACCATAGCTAAGATATGGAAACAACCCAGATGTCCCTCAGTAGATGAACGGATCAAGAAAATGTGGTATATATATGTATGTGTATATATATATATATATATATATGTGTGTGTGTATATATGTATGTATACACACACACAATGGAATTCTATGCCTCCATCAGAAAAAAATGACATTGCCTCTTTTGTTAGGAAATGGAAAGACTTGGAAAAAATTATATTAAGTGAAGTAAGCCAGGCCCAAAGAAACATAGGTCCCATGGTTTCCCTTGTTAGCAGTGATTAGTACATGTCTAGGACAAGCAGAGTAGGTCAAAGGCTATATACATATGACCATGTGAGATAATGTTAAGCAAAATGTACCCCAAGACAGGGACACAAGAGGTTTTTTGTTTTTTTTTCCCCTCTCTTTCTTGCTAGTGTTTTTAATGTACTTACAATACACTATGTGATTCTTTTGTTTCTATTGTAAGTTCTTGCCCCCATGGTATAACTCCTGTTTTCACTGGATTTGATGCTGGTGTTCTGCACCTTGTATATATATATATTTTTTTTAATTTAGGGAGGGAAAGGGATATTGCAGAATGGGTAATTGAGAATGCTGGCTGACCCATTGTGATGACAAGATATACAGGACACTATATTAAAAACGAACTTTACAATGTGGTGGGGGGGGGTTGGGGAGTTGGGGAGGGAAGTGATGGTGGAGGAAAATAAAGGAGGAGGTAACAATGCTCCCTATGAAATGTACTCATTACCCTACTCATGTAACTGTAACCCCTCAGTACAACATTTTTTTTTTTTTTTTGGTCCAGTCATGGGGCCTGAACTCTGGGCCTGGGCGCTGTCCCTCAGCTCTTCAGCTCAAGGCTAGCGCTCTACCACTTGAGCCACAGCGCCACTTCCGGCTTTTTTCTTTTTGCTTATGTGGTGCTGAGGAATCGAACCCAGGGCCTCAGGCATGCAAGGCAAGCACTCTACCACTGAGCCACATTCCCAGCCCCATCAGTACAACATTTTTACAATAAAAAATTAATAAAAAAGAAATGCAAATAAATATGGATTTAGTGGAAATAATGCAGAATAGGGATAGAAAGGAAGGCACTATTTTATAGTGATCAGGAACAGCTTCTCTGATAGGCAATATGAACAAATTTGATGAGGACAAATTTAATGATAGTCACGAGAAAATCTGGAGAGAGAATTTTTCAATAATGTGATCAGCAAGTACATATATCCTGAAATAGTTATTAATGTAGATTAAAAGGGCAAGGAAGTTATTGTGGTTGTAGCTCAGTGCTCAAGGAGAAGAGCAGAAAATAAGGTTGGAAAGAGCTAGAGGTCCAATCAGGAAGTTTACCAGTGATGGCATGTAGATGGATTTTCTTAGAATCTTTTGAATATGTTACCTTTTAAAAAGATTAGTTCACAGAAAATAAATTGGGAAGGCAAAAACAGAAGCACAGAAAGTAGTCTACGAGTCACAAGAACTGAAACAACGATATATGATGATGACTTAATAAGTATTCAGTTTAAGGAGTATTTTGAAAGTAGACCTGGTAAGTCAATTGATTAGCTGTTTATCAATTGGTATATGAGTCTAGAAGTAGTTATAAAAGAGAAATATGTCAAGGGTAACTCAAGATACATAGGCTAAAGCAATTAACTATAAAAAGGGTTGGTGACCCCATTTTCTAACAGGAAAGATTGGAAGAGGAACAGCTTTGGGATGACAATCCATTTAGTGTGGATTTGAGATAGCTAAAAGATAGCCAAGTCAGATTATTGAGTAGGGCATTGGTTATCAAAGTCGCAGAAGTGGTAAGGACTGGAGAGATAATTAATTTTAGAGTTATCAATGCATTTATAATGGAACAAGAACAATTCAGGGTATTCTTAAACATGCCAGCCTCAATGGGATTTATTCTTTTCTATGCTCAACCTCAGATTTCTTAACTTTTTAAGTTTGATCACTTACTGATACAACAGGCTACTAACACTTAGGGCTCTGATGGGTTAACTTAGCAAAATGAGCTCCTTTCCCATAGATTAGTCCACTCCTTCCCTTCTCCACAGCTTAGCATGCTCCCTTTCTAGGCAACACTAGGCCTATGTAGTAAAGGCAGTAAATAATCAACTTCCAACCCACTTTACCTTGGGATGGCACTTCTCTGGGGCAGCTACACCATATAAAGCAACAAAAGCCCCTCAGAGTGACCTTCAGGTCTGGGCAGTTGCAGGAGCCCTTATCTACTATTTGGACAGCAGCCATAAATCCTAGTCTGCCATGATGAAGCCCCTGGCCCACACGTCCACACCAGGGTCTCCACCTCCTAGCCCCTTCTAGCTCCTCCTAAGCCTCCTAGGTTATATAGGTCACCTTAGACAATAGCTGGTGCTTCTTCTCACTTCTCCCTTGTAAGAAGGAGTCTTGCTGGCCCCCTTTCCCAGCAATAAACCTTTCTTTGTTCTCTGTACATGAATGTCTGTGTGGTTCTCTGGCAAAGTGTATTTAATCTTTCAGGGTACCTTCAGGGCAGGGTAGTATGCAGCTAAATTGCATTGTGACTGACTGAGAACCAGTGTAGAGAACTGGATAAAAAGTACAAAACAGGGCAATAGATCAATGGAATAGTTTGGCTTTTAGGTATCCAAAGACCCTTCAGGTTACAATCAACCTATATCCATCTAAATGGGCTAGATTTTCCTAAAATGAGGCCTGTAGAGTTTTCCTGCCATGGAAACTGAGTGAGTTTAATAAGATAGCATTAGGCTTCCTTTAGATATCTCCAGTAAGACTGAATATCCTTACCTAACTGTCCTTCAACAGAGTGAAAGGTTGTCAGTGATAAATATCACAAAGATGTTGCACAGAATGAGATAAAAAGGCCACCCACCATACTAACTTACTAGCAGGAAAGTTATAAGCATAAGGCAAAAGTGGTCAAGAGGTTTGTGGACAGTGAAAGGCAACAGACAAAATTAGGAAGGAAATTTGGTGCAAAGATTAAAAATAGGGTAAAGAGCTGGGCACTGGTGGCTTGTGCCTATAATCCTACCTACTCAGGAACCTAAGATCTGAAGACTGAGACATGAAGCCAGTTGTGGGGAGACAAATCCAAGAGACTCTTTATCTCCAATTAACCAGCAAAAAGTTGGAAGTAAAGGTGTGGCTCAAGGAAGGGAAAGAGCCCCTGCCTTGAGCTGGAAAAAACTAAGCAATAGAGTGAAGTATTAAGTTTGAGCTCTAATACTGGCAAAATAATAATAATAGCAATAGTAATGATAAAATAATAATAATAATAGATACTGAGATGGGAGGATCACTTAAGACCATGAGTTCAAGATCAGTCTGAGCAACATACTAAGATCCAGTCTCAATAAAATAAAGAAAATTTAAGACAGTAACAACAGAGCATTTGAAATCCTGCGTAGTAGAGGGAAACAACAGTGAGAAAGAAAATAAGGTAACTAAAGAACTTAATAAGCTACTATAAATTTCAAAAACACAAATATACTTGGTATAATTTTTCACTTTTTAGAAATTATATACCACTTTTGATTGAAACTAAAAGCTATTTTGTAAATGGAGGGCTGCCAATAGCCATAGTTGTGCATGGAAACAAAATAGCTTTTCCCTCCATTGTGAAATGTCAAATAGGACAAGTTATGGGGACTTTAACCTACAGTTAAAAAGAAAACCTCCTTGTTAAAGACTATATCCATTGTATTTGCCAAACTTGGTTCGGTGTGCTAACAGTTTACAATTCTTTCAGAAGTGTATAAGCTGTTCAGTTTTCCAATTTTAAAAATAACATTCTTTTTTGGGAAATCCATTATTAATTGTTTGCATTGCAAATTATCCAGCCTGGCTGCAGACATCAAAAAGCAAATTTCTATTTCACTGATTTGTTTTCAAATCCTGAGAATCCTCACATTAAGCATCCACTTACAAAATCAATACATATTCCAATGTTTGCCACATCCATATCTTTGGATGCACATGTTCAGTGTTTGATATTTTTAATTCAAATGCTGATATGGACAGAAAACAGAAAAACTGAAAAGCATTGTACTTTTCTTAAAATCACTTTACACACCAGATAAATTTCTATTCTGAGGCTTACAGAATAGAAGAATTTGTATCTAACCTGAAGCTTTTCTCCAATTTCTTTATATAGAAACATACCTTTTCTATGGTTAACAATTTCTTTTGAATAAATCATATTTCCAAAAATAAAACATCAAAACCCTCCAACTGAGTATTTTGATTACACAGAAAATTTAATGAGATATATAGATATAACAATGAGTATTTAATATCTTTGAATTCTATGTACAAGAGTCAGAGCATAGTATCTCAAAACAGTATCTACTTAATCTCTGCAGCCTCAGAAGCAGGCTCAGTGTAGGTACAGAGAACACTGGGTTTTGTACACTCACATGGAACCTTTCCATTATTAGGAACAAATCCTGAGCAAGCATAACTTAATGTTAACAATTTCATCCAGTTCTATACTAAGCAATTAAGAATATACCCTGAGTTAAAGGAACCAAACCATAACAATTTTTTTTCAAGACACAATAATTTCTTAACATATTTTTCACATAATTGCATACTCAATATAATAGCTATTTTTTCTTTTTTTCATTATTTATTCCTAACTTTCATTATACATTCATAAGTACACATCTATTTAAAAGATACAAAATCCATCTCCAATATCAGTTCCTCAAACATGTCCCAGTTAACTGGCAACACAAGTCTGCTCAATCCCTAGTGCCACCAAAACCAACTAAACAAACAAAAAAAAGGGCAAAAGTTACCAACTACTTTCAACAAATATATTCTTTTTGTTGCTGTTGTTGTTGGTTTTGGGGCTTGAACTGAAGGTATGGGCGCTGTTCCTGAGCTTTTTCAGCCAAAACTAGCACTCTACCACTCTAAGCCAGAGTGCCACTTTTGGTGTTTTGTTGGTTAATTGGAGATAAGAGTTTCACAGACTTTCTTGCCCAGGCTGGCTTTGAACAGTCAGTGATCCTTAGATCTCAGCCTCCTGAGTACTGAAGATGACATGTGTGAGCATGGCTCAAATATATTCTCCACCTTGCCCCTAACCCCCACTCGGTCCCACTCAAATATATTCTTTTAAATAACTTTTTCATGGTCCTAGGTCCTGGGTCCAGGGCCTTGTGTTTACTCATTTTGTTGTTCAGCTGGTACTCTACTAATTGACCCACACTTTCAGCCTTGCTTTTTGCTAGTTATTTTGGGATGCCATATTGCAAACTATGATCTCAGCCTCCTGGGTAGCTAGGATTACAGTGTAAGTCAGCTATCAGAACTATATTTTTAAGTACAAATAAAAATTATACTTGTAATAAATACCTTATTACTTATCTTTCCTAATCTTGTATAAAATACAAAAAAAGTATAGTGTTATCAAACTAAGAAGAGGAAGAAAACTAGTTGAAAATAAGAAAAAACTTTTGTTTTTCCAGTGCACTGGCAAATAGAAAATATACTTTTTGTAATGAGGAAAACTTCGACTCTAGCTTTTGTCTGGCTCTGCTTCTTTTTAGGAACTCAAATAAAACTACCACTGAGCAGAAGAGCTTGTGTGGAACTTCTAATAGCTCCTGATTTTCCTTTTAGCTCTCAGTTCTATCTATCTCTCTTGTACCTCTTCCTTTAGCAATGCACTTAGGGGCTCACTCCTTAGTAATGTTCACTTTTTGTATCACCTCAAGTCCTAAAGCTATGATATACTCTCATATTTTTAAGTAGCATTTATATACAAGCCATAATTAGGTTGCTAGCATATGCTCTACTTAAAAGCCTGTATCGGGGAATCATTTTTGTATGTGCTGGTCCTGGACTTTAACTCAGGGTCTATATGCTGTCCCTAAGCTTTTCTGCTCAAGGCTGGCACTCTGCTACTTGAGCTACAGATCTACTTCTGACTTTTTGGTACTTAATTGGAGGAAAAATTCTCACTGAATACAAATCAACTCAGATGGCCCTCAGCAGATGAATGGATCAAGAAAATGTGATTTTATATATATATATAAATGGAATTCTCTGCCTCCATCAGAAAGAATGATATTGTACCATTCGTAAGGAAATGGAAAGACTTGAAAAAAATATATTAAGGAAGTAAGCCAGACCAAAAGAAACATAGGTTGCATAGTTTCCCAAATTGGTTGCTAACAAGAATGTGCCTATAAATCTACAAGTAAGCCGGGCGCTGGTGGCTCACGCCTATAATCCTAGCTATTCAGGAGGCTGAGATCTGAGCATCACAGTTCAATGCCAGCCCAGGCATTAAAGTCCATGAGACTCTTACCTCCCATTAACCAGCAGAAAACTAGAAGTGGTGCTGTGGCTCAAGTGGTAGAGCGCTTTTCTTGAGCTGAAGAGCTCAGGGAGAGAGCCCAGGCCCACAGTTCAAGCTCTATGACCAAAACACCCACCAAAAAAAAAAAAAATCTACAAGTAAACATACTACATGGTAAAAGACCAAAAAATATATTATACAGGACTTTAGATATGCACAATCTGAGAACCAAAGGAGAACATTCTTAGGAGAGAATAACAAAGTCTCAAAAGCTTTCTGCATGATCATATAAAATGACGTTCATTAGAATAAACTCCAAGAAATGGAAACAGAGGGTTTCTTTTTGTCATTTTGCTTTTGTTTTTTTCTCCTTTGTTGCTGTTTTTGTTTTCTGTGTCTTTTGTCTTGTATTTATCTGTTTGGAGGAGTGTAAGGGGGAGCACAGAAATAGTGGGACAAAGGGTAAACAAATGCAGCGGTGATACTCATTAGACACTATGTTGAATATGAACCATACAATTTGTGGGAGGAGGAAAGTTCTAGAGGGAAAACCTGGAAGAAATCGAGGGAAGAGGTTTCAGTGCTCAAAAAGATATGCACTGGGCTAGGAAGGTAGCTCAGTGGTAGAATGGTTGCTTTGCATGCATGAGGCCCTGGGTTTGATTCCTTAGCACCACATAAGCAGAAAAAGCCATAAGTGGCCCTGTGGCTCAAGTGCTAAAAGTGCTAGTCTTGAAGAGCTGAGGGACAGTGCCCAAGCCCAGAGTTCAGGTCCCGTGACCAATTTAAAAAAAAAAGAAAAGGTATGTACTTATTACCTGACTTATGTAATTGTAATATCACCTTTACAATAACAATAGAAATAATAAAAAAGGAAATGTAAATTTCATAATTCTATTATATTTTTCATAATGATAAAGGTGGAAGTACAAATTGTAGATTTTTTTTTTAAGGAGTCTCATTGACTTTCTTGCCTGGGCTGGCTTCAAACTGTGATCCTCAGATCTCAGCCTCCTGAGCAGCTGGGATTAAAGAGCCACCAGCACTCTGCATGAGGCACATTTTAAAGATGGATATTCTGAAACTATTATGACATATAATATATATTGATATTTGGCACTAACGCTGAGTGAAATCTAGATTTGAAAAAAGATCTAAAGGGATTATTGAATCAAGTAATTCTTATTTTTAGGTAAAAAAATTTCTACATTGAAAACAAAATAAATAGTATTTTTCATGCATACCAAATCAGTGAGATTTTGGTAAAAGATTAAAACACTGCTCGTATTTACAAGCATATAATTATAAATAGCCTTGATATCTATACCTATCTTCTTAAGTCTTTTTACGAAAATGACTAGGTCAAATAAATTGAGCTGTGCTCCAATGAAGGTAGTCACAATGAAAACATTATTAATATGCTGACAATAAGGTTTGCTTGCTATAACAAAATTACTATATTCATTCTCACAGAAATACTAGTTAATGGATCAAAGGAATAGAAAATGATGGTGGTTTCAGATTCGGTGAACTCATTAAGACACTATGTTCAAAATGAACTACACAACTTGTAGGTTGGAATGGGAGGGAAAAACTGGGAGAGAGTGAGGGATGGGTGACAATTGTCCAAAAAGAAATGTAGTATTGAAAGTGGTGCTGTGGCTCAAATGGTAGAGCACTAGCCTTGAGCTGAAAAGCTGAGGAACAGCACTCAGGCCCAGAGTTCAAGACCCACGACCAACAATCCCCTACCCTACCCCACCCCCACCACCAAAAAAAGAAATGTAATCTTTACCTGACTTATTTATGTAACCCTAACAAACATCACCTTTATAATAACAGTAAAAAAATTTAAAGAAAACTGAAAGAAATGTGACTGTTCAGGCTGGGAAGGTGGCTCAGTGGTAGAGCGCTTGCCTTGCATGCATGAGGCCCTGGGTTTGATTCCTCAGCACCACATAAGCAAAAAGAAAAAAGCTGGAAGTGGCACTGTGGCTCAAGTGGTAGAGTGCTAGCCTTGAGCTGAAGAGCTGAGGGACATCGCCCAGGCCCAGAATTCAGGCCCCACAACTGGACCCCCCCCCAAAAAAAAGAAAAGAAAAAAAGAAATGTGACTGTTCATTTATTAAATTTTTGGAATACTAAGGCTTGAATTCAGAGCCTGCTCTTTGATAGACAAGGGCTCTACCCCTTATGCCAGACTGCCAGCTGTGACTTATTTTAAAAATTAGTTTTATAAACAATGTTTCCATCAAAACAGAACTTAGAAAGTGAAAAAACCTCCTATGCTCCTGGATTGGAAGGAACAACATCGTGAAAATGGCAATACTTCCAAAGGCTATCTACAAATTCAATGTGATACCTATCAATATTCCAGCCTTATTCTACAAGGAAACAGAAGAGGCAAACCAAAAATTCATATGGAATAATAAAAGACCTCGAATAGCAAAAAAAATCCTGAACAGAAAGAACAGTGCTGGAGGAGTATCAATACCAAATTTCAAACTCTACTACAAAACCATAATAATCAAAACAGCTTGGTACTGGCATAGGAACAGACCTCAGGACCAATAGAATAGAATTGAAAACCCAGAAAGGAACCCACAGACTTACAGCCATCTAACCTTCAATAAGGGAGCTAAAAAAAAAAAAAAAAAAAGAATGGAAGAAAGACAGCCTCTTCAGTAAATGGTGCTGGCAAAATTAGTTAATCACCTGTAGAAAACTAAAGCTAGAACCTTATATATCACCCTGCAGCAGAATCAACTCCAAACGGATCAAAGACCTTGGAGTGAAAGCAGACATCCTGAAAACATCACAGGAAGGAATAGGAGAAACCCTAGGTCTCAGCACAGGCCAAAATTTTCTTAATAGAGACCCAGAAACACAACAAATCAAAGAAAGGTTGGAAAAATGGGATTGCATGAAATTGCAGAGCTTCAGCATGGCAAAGGACATAGCTAGCAAGATCAATAGAAAGCCCACGGATTGGGAGAAGATCTTCACTAGCCATACAACAGACAAGGGTTTCATATCTAAAATATACCTAGAACTCAAAAAATTAAATCCCCCAACAACAAATCCGCAAAGAAACAACTGCCCAATAAATAAGTGGGCGAAAGACTTAAAGAGAAACTTCTCTGAAGAGGAAAGAAGGATGGCCAATAGACACATGAAGAAATGCTCAACCTCTCTAGCCATAAAAGAAATGCAAATCAAAACAACATTGAGATACCACCTCACTACAGTTAGAACGGCAAAAATCAAGAACTCTAACAACAGATGCTGGAGGGGATGTGGACAGAAGGGAACCTTACTGCATTGTTGGTGGGAGTGTAAAATTGTTCAAACACTTTGATAAGCAATATGGAGGTTCCTCAAAAATCTCCACATAGAGCTCCCCTATGATCCAGCAATGCCATTTTTGGGCATTTACCCAAAGGATCACAAACAAGACCACACTAAAGCTACCAGCACAACTATGTTTATTGCAGCATTCTTTGCCGTAGCTAAGATATGGAACCAACCTGGATGCCCTTCAGTAGATGAGTGGATCAAGAAAATGTGGTATATATACACAATGGAATTCTATGCCTTCATCAGAAAGAATGACATTGACCCATTTGTTAGGAAATGGAAAGATTTGGAAAAAATTATATTAAGTGAAGTAAGCCAGGCCCAAAGAAACATAGGTCCCATGGTTTCCCTTATTTGCAATAACTAGTATATGTCTGAGTCAAGCAGAAACAGTCAGATAAGTTGATGTTAGGCGAAATGAACCCCAAGATTAGGACTCAAATGTTTTTTTCTTGCTTGCTATTGTTTCTAATATATTTATAAGATATTTCTTTGTTGCTTTGTATGTCCCTCCCCCGCGGTTTAACCCCTGTTTTCACTGTATTTGATCAAGGTATAATTTATGGAGGTAAGGTGGACCCATTGTAACTTTGGCGCAGGAAGTGGGGGCACTGGAGGGGGAGAGATGGGAAGGGATGGTAAGGGGAAACAAAAGAGGAGGCAACAATGCTTGATAAAAAATATACTCATTACCTTGCCCATGTAATTGTAAAACCCCTCTGTACGGTATGTTCACAATATAAATAAATAATGTTTTCAGTAGGATTTCAGAGCAAGAACAGAAACCCAAGTAAAAATGGCTGAATCACTGGTAAGGATTAATATATCACATATAAGTAATAAGGGAGGGATGGATCCAGGATTGAGTTATTCAGAAGCATAGTCATCTTCTACACTGCTATTTTTAGCAGCTCCAGACAGCATATCCTTACCCACCAATGTCAGAAGCCCACAGAGGGTATACCTAAAGAATTCTAGATTCTGTTGATAAGGAAGGAAGAAGACAAAGACTTGAGTTGAAGCAAATGACATAAGATTCATGTTATAATATTAAAAACAAATTTTGTTTTTGTTGTTATTTGAATCTACTAACCTAATTGTGTACAGAAAAGACATAAAAGATTATTATAATTTCAGGTAAATAAGAGCTGTAGGGTAATATAAATAAATCCTTTGTATATACCAAAAACCTAATGAAATTTTAAGAATGGCCTTTTCTATTCCAATTTTAAAAAATAAACTAGTCTCTAATGCTTGATAATATCCTAAAAATATTTTATTTCATTAGTCGACTCCATTAGCACAAAATTATACTATAGTTTTTATTAATAAAGAGCAAGACAGAAAATAATATCTCTAGATTGGTAGGGGAAAAAAGGTACATTCAGTTGCTTAGAGAGAATAATTGCTTTCAGGATGCATAATAATTCCCAGAGCCATTATTTCACATATTAGCTTTAAAATTATTATTTAATCTTCTTTATAAAATTGCTTGACCAAAAAATGTTGATTAGGAAGTGGTACTGTGGCTCAAGTGGTAGAGAGCTAGCTTTGAGCTGAAGAGCTCAGGGACAGCACCCAGGCCTTGAGTTCAAGCCCCACTACCGACAAAAAAAAATTGTTGATTATTCCTGCAGTAATTATTGGAAAATTTTTAGGGCATAAATAGACCAACTATAGTTTACATGATAAATTACACAGGAATCTAGCCATTCACACACTGAGACCAAAAGAGGACATTCTTAGAGGATTACAAAGGCTCAATAGCTATGTGCATATGATCATATAAAATGGTATTTACTAAAATATACTCCAAGAAAAGGAAATGAGATTTTTTTGCTATTTTTTGTTTTTGTATTTCTCCTTTGTTGCTGTTTCTGTTTTCTGTACCTTTTGTCTTGAGTTGATTCATTTTGGGGAGGGTAAGGGGGAGGCAAAGAAATGGTGGGACAAAGGGTGAACAAATGCAGCAGTCATACTCACTAGATACTATGTTGAAAATGAACTATACAACTTGTTGGGGAGGGAGGTCAGGAGGGAAAAACTGGGAAAAAGTGAGAGAAGGGTTGACACTGTTCAAACAATGTACTCATTACTTGACTTATTTAACTGTAACCTCCCAGTACATCACCTATACAATAACAATAAAAAAATATGGTTTATTTTAAAAAGCGACAAATAGATATGTTTTATATAGTTTACAGTAAATTTAAAAGTAGTGTTAAAATTTACAGTATTAAAATTGCTTCATTAATAAAGGTATGAACATAATCAATATAAATGTTCATAAGTAGATGGGGAGAGAAGTTAAATAGTTTAAGTGCAAACTGAGAGGCTCTTTTAGAAACTGACAGAACAAGCTGGGCACTGGTGGTTCAAGCCTGTTAATCCTAGCTACTCAGGAGGCTGAGAGCTGAGGATCATAGTTGGAAGCCAGTCTTGGCAGGAAAGTCCATGAGACTCTTATCTCCAATTAACCACCAGAAAACTGGAAGTGATGCTGTGGCTCAAAGTGGTAGAGTGCTAGCCTTAAGCATAAAGAAGCTCAGGGCCAGTGCCCAGGCCTAGTTCAAGCCCTAGGATTGGCAAAAAAAAAAATAAAATAAAAAGAATCTCCAAAGATTCCATCACTTATTTAAATATTTTTATTTTGTTAAATGTACAAGCCCAAAGTAAGTACAGATTCTTTATACTTAAAGCTTGTAGAAAAACAGTAAAATAACATATTCATAAAATTAAATATGAGCAAATAACAAGAATATTGCAATAGGTGATGTTATTTTTGCAGAAATTAGATTAATGCTGAACTTCCATGAAAGCAAACATGCCTTATGTCAATCTACTATATAAATCTTATTCATGACTATATTTGCCTTTTTTAGTGATGGTAAATTAAGTTTACCTGCACATAAAAATGGCAAGAATCAGGCTGGAAGTGTGGTTCTCATAACAGAATGCCTGTCTACCAATCCCAAGGTCCTGGGTTCAAATCCTAGTAACTCTAGCTGTCGGGAGCCCTGCAGGGAGTCTCTCTGCATGATAAGCTTGACTATCTCGCTGGAACATCTCTCGAGGCTATTTACAGAATCTGGTCTTTGCATCCTGCCTCAAACAAAGACTAGGTAGCTGCTATTGACCACCTTTTCACATTGCCCTAAGCAAGCATCCTGCAGCTGCTACGCCCAATGAAAAAGCTTCCTTATTCTAAGCATGTAAATACCCCTGTGTGAAAAATAAAATTTGGCAGCTTGATCAGAATCCTTGTCTTGCTGTCCTTCTTCGTGTCTCTTGTCCCTTCATTCCTTCTCGCTTAGGTTCATTGCCCTGGTTGAAGTCCTGCGGGTCGGGACATCTAGCCACAAAATGGCTGAAATGGACAGGACTACTGTTCCCTCATCACATTCCATGGTTAAAGGACAGCAGCCAATGATGTCCAAATCATGCCTTTATGATATTGCCCTTTCCTGCCTGGTAGATCAGACAACAGTTTTTATAATTCGAGGTGTGTCAGCACTGTTTGATGCAAGAAGAAAGGAAAAGGACAGAGAAATTGTTTAAGCTGAGTCAATCTTCTTCAACAAGCTTTCCAAGAAATATCACCTAGTGACGTTTCCTAAGGCCTTCCTGGCCATATGTGTCATGTAACCATCACACAATGAAAAGGAGATTGGTTAAGGTTTCCAGCTACTCTTATGAGTTCTTCTACCCTGGTATATAACAAGGGAGAAGAGGACAAAGGATTTGAGAGAAGCAACAATAACCTCTTGCAAGGTCTAACAAAGAGTGAATTGGAAGCATTGTGGCCACCTCTATCACACAGAGATCAATCAGCTAAGATTAAATGTCTCTAATAGTTACCTGAGATCTGTAATCAAGTAAACAAAAATTCTGCATTTCATGTTTATTGTAATAGTTACTGATAATAAAAGTTTAAAGGGTAGAGAACAAAAAACAAAATCAGTTCACTCATAAGAGTGATTTTTCTATTTGCCTATGTTTCTACATGTCAGGGAAGGCCTAATTTATTCCATTTTCTATGTTCAAACTGTTATTTTAAAATTTGCATTCATTCAACATTTCTACAAGAAGTATTTCATCTGGGCATGTGAGAAGGGATTTCTCATACAATTCTAAATGTAGAAACAATACCAAATATACATGTGCTTGGCTTTAAAACAGTTGTCCAGATGATCAAGAATATGAATGTTGCAAATATTTTTAAAATTTGGCCTAAATGAAGACTTAACCGTTAAAGAGACAGAGAGAGAGAGAATTAGCCAGGCACTGGTGGCTCACGCCTGTTATCCTAGCTATTCAGGAGGCTGAGATCTGAGGACCACAGTTCAATGCCAGCCCAGGCAAGAAAGTCCATGAGACTCTTATCTCCAATTCACCACCAGAAAACCAGAAGTGGCGCTGTGGCTCAAGGCACTTGCCTTGAGCTGAAGAGCTGAGGGATAGTGCCCAGAGTTCAAGCCCTACAACTGACACAAGAGGGGGCAGGGGAGGGACAGGGAGATAAGATACTTAAAAGAAGAGCTTAAAAATTAGTTCCCATGGAGATGCAGGTGCAACTCTGTTGCAGAATGCATACTTTGCATAAACAAAGCCCTGGGTTCAATCCTCAGGAGAAAAGAAGGCAGGGAGGGAAGGAAGGATGGAGGAAGGAAAAATACAGCTCGTGTGTGTGTGTGTGTGTGTGTGTGTGTGTGTGTGTGTGTGTGTGTGTGGGAAGGATGGAGGAAGGAAAAATACAGCTCACTAGTGTGTGTGTATGTGTGTGTACACTGGGGCCTGAGTGTGTGTGTGTGTGTGTACACTGGGGCCTGAACTCAGGGTTTCAGGTTCTTGCAAAGAGAATAATAAAACTGGAGGGAGGGAAGGACATTAAAAAGAATAATATAGACAGGGTGAATTTGATCAAAATATAGAACAGTATATGTAATATGCATATAAGTCAAATAAATTTTAAAAATAGATATAAAATATTCAGAATAGTATAAATTATATTATTTATAAAATGGACAAAATTAAACATGTTCTACATAAAGGTAAATTATTTTTGTGTGTGCTGGTCCTAAAGCTTGAACTCAGGACTTGCGCACTGTTTCTGAGCTTTTTGCTCAATACTAGCACTTGAAGCAAAGCTCCACTTGCAGTTTTTGGTGGTCATATTTAAAAGTTTCATGGACTTTCCTGACTGGGCTGGCTTCTAATTGCAATCCTCAGATTTCAACCTCCTGAGTAGCTAGAATTACAGGCATGATCTACCAGTGCCCAGCCATACAGGTAAAATGTTATGATAAGATCATCTCTTTGCATTAAGACATTTAAAAGTAGCTCACTAACATAATTTAAAAGGGGCTGGGAATGTGGCTCAGTGTTTGCCATGTATGTATGAAGCCCTGGGTTTGATTCCTCAGTACCACAAAAACAGAAAAAAGCCAGAAGTGGCATGTGGCTCAAGTGATAGATGCTAGCCTTGAGTACAGAGAGACTCAGGGACAGTGCCCAGGCCCTGAGTTGAAGCCCCAAGACTGGCAAAAAAAATAAAAAAATAAATAAACAGTGCTCAAGCCTGGAATTCTAGTGACTCAAGAGGCTGAGATATGAAGATTGAAGTTTAAAACCAGCCAGGGGAGGAAAGTCTGTGAGACTCTTATCTCCAATAAACTACTCAGAAAAAGCTGGAAGGTATGTTGTGGCTCAAGTGGTACAGCACTATCAAGTGGTACAGAGCAGCACTATCCTTGAACAAAAGGAGCTCAGGGACAGTGTCCAGGCCCAGAGCTCAAGCCACAGGACTGGTAAAAAAAAAAAAAAAAAGCTAAGGGAGGGCACAAAATCTGAGTTCAAGCCCAGTAGCAAGAAGCTAGGTGCTGGTGGGTTACACATATAATCCTACCTACTTAGAAAGCTGAGATCTGAAAATTGCAGTTTGTAGCCAGTCCAAGGAGATAAATCCAAGAGACTCTCACCTCCAAATAGTCTGCAAAAACCTAGAAGTGGAGGCATGGTTCAAGAGGTAGAGCATTAGTTCTGAGTGAAAAGCTGAGCAGAGTTGTAGGCACTGAGTTTAAATCCCAGAACCCAAAAAAATGGAAGGGAAGGGAAGGGAGGGAGGGG
>NW_012267349.1:3442881-3447458 GCF_000151885.1 Dipodomys ordii
GAAGGGAAGGGAAGGGAAGGGGAAAGGAAAGGGAAAAGGAAAGGGAAGGGAAAGGAAAAGGAAAGGAAAGAGGAAAGGAAAGGAAAGGAAAGGAAAGGAAAGGAAAGGAAAGGAAAGGAAAGGAAAGGGAAGGGAAGGGAAGGGAAGGAAAGGGATGGAAAGGGAAGGGAAAAGGAAAAAGGAAAGGAAAGGGAAAAGGAAAGGAAAAGAAAGGAAAAAGGAAAGGAAAGGAAAGGGAAAAAGAAAGGCTGGAGTTATGGTTCAAGGGATTATAATGCACAAAGTTGATGTAGGCTGAATCAGAAAAGAAAAAGATTACAGTACATTTACATTCTTATCATAAAATTGAAAAAAATCCAAAATTCTTTCACACTGTGCATTAAAAAAATTTTATTTTCAGCCAAGTGATGGTATCTCACACCTTAATCCTAGCCAGATTTCAGTAGGCTGGAATCTGAGGATCACAGTTCAAAGTCACCTCTGGCAGGAAAGTACCTGAGACTCTTATCTCCAATTAATCTCCAGAAAACTGGAAGTAGAGCTGTGGCTGAAAGTGGTAGAACACTAGCCTTGGGCAAGAAAGCTCAGGGATAGCACTCAGGTCCTGAGTTCAAGCCCCACCACTGACCAAAAAAAGTTGATTTCTTGCCTAAGCTGATTGCTAAGACAAATAACTTCGCTTAAATATTCAAAGTTTTGTTTTGATTAACTTGTAAACCTAGTCTTAAATATTTATATAAGAAAACTCCATAAAGGTTCATCAAAAGACTAAACATAGAGCTTCCCTATGACCCAGCAATTCCACTCCTGGGCATTTACCACAAACCAGGCCACACTAAAGCCACCAGCACATTCATGTTCATTGTAGTATTGTTTACCATAGCTAAGACAGTCAACCCACATACAACTCAGTTGATGAATGAATCAAGTAAAGGTGATATATATACAATGGAATTTATGCTTCCATCAGAAAGAATGGCATTATCCCAGCTGTAAGAAAACTGAAAGACATAGAAAAAATTATATTAAGCGAAGTAAGCCACACCCAAAGAAACAAAGTCTGCATGGTTTCCCTTATTTGTAATACCTAGAATATGCCTATAAATCTACAAATAAAGGGCTGGGAAGGTGGCTCAGTGGTAGAGCACTTGCCTTGCATGCATGAGGCCCTGGGTTCGATTCCTCAGCACCACATAAGCAGAAAAAAAAGCCGGAAGTGGTATTGTGGCTCAAGTGGTAGAGTGCTAGCCTTGAGTGAAGAGCTGAGGGACAGCGCCCAGGCCCAGAGTTCAGGCCCCACGACTGGACCCAAAAAAATAAAAAATAAAAAAAATCTACAAATAAATCCAATGGATAATAAAAGATAATTACACTTGGATATGATTAATTAAACAGCATTCTAAACATTCACACAGTGAAAATAAAGGAGGATATTCTTTTGTTTTTCTATGTAAAGTATGAATATTTATTTCAGGCTTTAGATCTGAATTGATTTAAAAAAATCAAAATCTGATTTCTCTTCAGAGTAACTGAGGCCACCATGTTAAGAGGCAGAAGAAGCACATTTCATCAGGCTTAGAATGAAGTAAGTCCCTGATGCTCACCATATCTCAGCCTTAGGAAGGGAAAGAAACAAAATTTAACTACAATGGGTCTGAACAAATATGTATTCCCACTAATGTAGATGAACAGCTAAACCTTGGCAAAAAAAAAAAAAACTTTCCTTAATTAAATCCCCCAAAAAACAATTCCTCAAAGAAACCACTGCCAGATTAATAAGTGGGCCAAAGATTTAAAGAGAGACTTCTCTGAAGAGGAAATAAGATTGGCCAATGAACACATGAAGAAATGTTCAACTTCTCTGGCCATAAAAGAAATGCAAATCAAAACAACATTGAGATTCCACCTCACCCCAGTTAGAATGGCTATAATCAAGAAATCTAATAACAACAGATGCTGGAGGGGATGTAACCAAAAGGGAACCGTACTACATTGCTGGTGGGAGGATAAACTTATTCAACCACTCTGCAAAACAGTATGGAGGTTCTTCAAAAGACTAAACATAGAGCTCCTCTATGACCCACCAATCCCACTTCTGGTCATTTACCCAAATGACCACAAACAACATCATACTCAAGCTACCAGCAAAACTATGTTTATTGCAGCATTATTTAAGATATGGAACCAACCCAGATGCCCCTCAGTAGATGAATGGATCAAGAAACTATGATGTGTGTGTATGTATATGTATGTATATATATATATATATACACATACATATACATATACATACACACACACACATACACAATGGAATTCTATGCTGCCATCAGAAAGAATAATAGTGCCCCATTTGTGAGGAAATGGAAGGACTTGGAAAAAAATAACATTAAGTGAAGTAAGCCAGACCCAAAGAAACATAGGTCCTATGGTTTCCCTTATTTGTAATATATAGTATATATCTGCAGATGAGCAGAACAGCTCAACAGCTATGTACATATGACCATATAAGATGATGCTATGCGAAATGAACTCCAGGACATGGACACAAGAATTTTTTCTTTGTTGTTGTTGTTTTCAATTTACTACATGATTTCCTTTTTA
Source organism: Dipodomys ordii (assembly GCF_000151885.1). Taxonomy (NCBI): domain Eukaryota; kingdom Metazoa; phylum Chordata; class Mammalia; order Rodentia; family Heteromyidae; genus Dipodomys; species Dipodomys ordii. The sequence goes on from NW_012267349.1 coordinate 3,445,486, forward strand.
TTCTGTGTCTTCCCCTCTATGGTTTATCCCCTGTTGTTACAGCATTTGATTTTTGCACCCTGGGTATGGTATATACATTTATCTGAATTAAAAAAGGGAGGGGACCAAAAAAATAGTGAGACAAAAGACAAGACAATATGGTAAAAATGATCTGCATAACTTGGGGGGTAAATGGGGAGAGAAAGTTGGTAGAAAAATGAGGGAGGAGGTAACAAGTTCAACAAGAAATGCATTCACTACTTTATCTGTGTAACTATAACTCCTACGTATATCACCTTGACAAATAAAATTTAAATTGAAAAAATTTTAAATTTAGCTTGTTTTGGGAGCTTTTTTTGTTTTTGTTTTGCTTTTCCATTTTCTTTTGCTACAAGTATATGTAGCACTTATGAACTCCCAATGGATTTCCGGCTTTAAATACATTAAATGTCTTTAACTAATTCTTCAGAAATCTAAAATCAGACCAAATGTGTTTTGCTGTAAACATTCTGTAGACAGGAAGTGATTGATACAGTGATAAAAGGATAATCAATGCAAGAATTCAGACATTCTGTGGAAGGTTACTTTCTCTCCACTAAAGGTCCATAAAAAGGAGCAAACTGAAATCCATAGGGGAGTCAGCAGGAGCTGCTTGTTTTCCCCACCCTCTGTGAGTAAGTGCTGAGGGGCCACTGCTAGGTCCCCACTTGGCTCCCCTCTCTTTGGCCAGAGATGGCAGGGCAGCAGTACAGGGCCAATGAAGAAGCCCATCATAACTCATCATTTCCAAAATCATCATCATCATAACAGTTGACAAAAGGAGGATATTCTTAGGAGAGGATCACAAGGGCTCAATAGATATGTGCATATGATCGTATAAAATGATGTTTATTGAAAGAATTCCAAGAAATGAAAATAAGAAGTTTTTTAATGTACTATTTGCAGTTGTCCTCCCCCTTCAGTTTATTCCCTTTTGTCACTGTTTTTGATTTCTGTATGCTTTATCTTGTATATAAGTTTATCTAATTTGGGGAGCAAAGAAATGGTGGGACAAAGGGTAAACCAATGTAGAAGTGCTACTCACTAGACACTATGCTGGAAATGAACCATGCAACTTGGGAGGAAAGGGGGTCAGGATGGGAAAAACTAGGAGAAAATGGGGAGTTGTAGCCCTGTTCAAAAAGAAATGTACACATTACCTGACCTATGTAACTGTAACCCCTCTATACATTACCTCTACGATGAATTTTAAATAAAGAAAACTCCATAAACTATATGTTATAAAATATTGTCTATTCATTAATAAATGTAAACTATGTTTGACATAGGAAGTTGAATGTATATCCAGATAACAATTTACATGACCTCACTGATCTACCTAAAATGAACTGTCGATATTGCAAAATGGTACAGATATCCACAAAATTAGAATCATGATCTTCCTCTTTGCAAGGCAAATAAAATGACTACAGATGGAACTTTCAAACAAAATGCAAAATCTTTACTATGAAAGAAGATCTGGCTTCCCACAGAAGACAATTTGGTTTATTTCTAGGATGCTCTTACATCACCTCCTCCTTCTTTTCCTAATTATACTAATGAAACCACCACTCATCACATTTGTAACTTGAAAAAAAATGCATAAAGCTTTTAATTCCAGGTCTGTAAATTTTAGATCACTAGTTCTCAAATTTGACTACACCCTGGGTCCTAGTTAAATTAAAACAGTAAACAAACTAATACCTAGATCTCTTTTTTTTTTTCACAAAGACACGGATTTAGACAGTATGATGCTGTGTGGTAAAGTCTGAGCTTCAAGATTTTTCATCTTGGGGCTGGGAAGGTGGCCCAGTGGTAGAGCGCTTGCCTTGCATGCGGGAGGCCCTGGGTTCAATTCCTCAGCACCACATAAGTGAAAAGAAAAAAGCTGGAAGTGGTGCTGTGGCTCAAGTGGTAGAGCACTAGCCTTGAGCTGAAGAGCTGAGGGACAGTGC
>NW_012267349.1:3453873-3463060 GCF_000151885.1 Dipodomys ordii
AAAGCCGGAAGTGGCGCTGTGGCTCAAGTGGTAGAGCGCTAGCCTTGAGCTGAAGAGCTGAGGGACAGCGCCCAGGCCCAGAGTTCAGGTCCCACAACCGGACCCCCCCAAAAAAAAAAAAAAGAAAAAATGTTGATATTTCTCTGAACAAAATACAGACATTTACTACTATGAAAAATCTTCAATAATCCTATAAAGAAATTTCAACCACAGCTGGACACTGGTGACTTATGACTGTAATCCTAGCTACTCAGAAGGCTGAGATCTGAAGATTGTGGTTCAAAGCCAGCCTGGGCAGGAAAGTCCTGGAGATGCTGATCTGCGATTAACCACTAGAAAACCAGAAGTGGAGCTGTGGCTCAAAATGATAGAATGCTATAGCCTTGAGCAAAACAGCTCAGGAACAGCTCCTGGACTTTTGAGTTTGAGCTCCATGACAAACAACAATTTAAAAAAAAAAACAGAAATTTCAACTACATCCATCTGTAATCAGTATACTTAAAAAGTAATAAAATATGCATCAATTGAGGGGCTGGGAAGGTGGCTCAGTGGTAGAGCGCTTGCCTTGCATGCCTGAGGCTCTGGATTCGATTCCTCAGCACCACATAAGCAGAAAAAAAGAGCCGGAAGTGGCATTGTGGCACAAGTGGTAGAGCACTAGCCTTGAGCTGAAGAGCTGGGGATAGTGCTCAGGCCCAGAGTTCAGGCCCAAGACTGGACCCCCCCCCAAAAATGCATCAATTGAATAATTCTTGGGAAATCAACATTTACTACAATACATATCATTATCAATAAATGTCACATGTCAATTGCTAATATCCTCCATCAACACAGGAATAAGCAAAAGGCCATCAATGATAACAAGATGGAATTGATGTCATTAGTCTCTGAAAAAAGACTTAAGGAGAAGCTGGAAGAATGCCAACACTGCCTGCTGGTCACAAGGTTGTTCACATATAGATAAACCTAGGCTGTCTACTATCTTGCAAGGGAGAAAATGAAAAATTGCTTGTGGGAAGTGTCTTCTGTTAATATTTGATTGGCTAGAATTTACTCACATGGCCTCACTGGACCTGTAAGAAAGGTGGGGCAAAATAGTCTAGCTGTATATACAATAATAAGAGGAAACAGATTTGAGGTAAATAGTTAAAAATATCTTCATAGCCATTCCGAAGCACTATTATTGAATCTTATTTTTAGAGGAAAAATAAATGTTGTTTCAAGCAGTGTTTGTCAATACTTTATCATCTCATGGATATGGGTCTTCTCATTCCTTCTGGGGACATGAGCCATCTGAAGTTTTGATAATGTTTCCAAAGAAGCCAGAAAACCCTACTCATTGATTCTTCCAGAGTCAAAATGCTCCATTACTTGATGCCTCATCAAGTCAAGTGTTTGGGGGTTTTTTTTTGGTGAATGGAAAGTACAAAATGTAGTTGAAAGTTTATTATCAGAGAACCTCAAATTATCACACTATTAATTGACTCTGGATCATATTGATTCTAGAATCTCCTACTTTGGAACACTTTTCAAATAATCCCCAACTTCTGAAATAGAGAAAACTGCAGAACAACAACTATCTCAACACTGTTTGAGATTTAAATTCATATGGCTACAAAATATACCTTCATACAAGTCTACAATTCAGTGAAGGTTTTGGGGCTTTTTTTTTTTTAGTATTTCATAAGCGTTTGCAACTATATGGCTAAGTTGAGAACATTTTACATAAATGCAAACATTACTTATTTTTTATGTATCTGGCTTCATATGTCAACATAGTATTTTCAACATTCAATCTTATTGTAGATTGTGTTAGTACAGATTGAGCATTCCTAATCTAAATATCCAAAACACCTCCAAATTAAAAATTGGGGGAGGGGATAATCACGTCAACCAGTGTTCAACAAGTAAGATCTATGTAAACATTCTAAAATCTGAAACATTTCCATTCCCAAGCGTGTACACGTGTGTGTGTGTGTGTGTGTGTGTGTGTGTGTGTGTGTGTGAGTGTGATGTTCTTGGGCTTAAAATAAGAATCTGGGTGCTGTCCCTGAGCTTCTTTTGTTCATGGCTAGCACTTTACCACTTGAGCCATGGTTCCACTGCAGTTTTTTATTTTAGTAGTTTATTGGAGATAAGGGTCTCACAGACTTTCCTGCCTAGGTTAGCTTCAAACTTTGATCTTCAGGTCTCAACCTCCTGAGTAGCTAGGATTATAGATGTGAGCCAGCAGCATTTCAGCTAGAAGATTCAATATTAGTCCAGCCTTACTAACATTTATTACTGTGGTTCTTTTTTATTATAATTTTCTATAGGAAGACTAAAGATGTTGAACACATATTTAAAAATTATTATTAGTTTGTATATTATCTTTAGAGAGATAGCTATTCAAATTCCTGCCCATTTTTTAAGTTAGGTTGTCTTTTTAATTACTGAATTTCACCATGTAAGCCCCTTAACAGAAATATTCTTTGTAAATATCTGCTCCTATGATGTAAATAACTTTTTTGCTTTCTCGACATTTTCTACGAAAGCAGAGACATTTTTATTTCAAAGAAATCTGCTTATCTACTTTCAACTGTCATTCATGCATTAAGTAACACCAGCTGACCATAAATGTAGTCACATTTTTGGACTGTCAAACATACTTCACTGATCATGTATATCTCTTCTTATGCAGGTATCATACAGTCTTCACTCATTACTGCAACTTTGTATAGTTTTTAAATTGGAAAAAATGAAGATGGGTCTGCTTCTTTAAAATTATATTTGGTGTTTCTGGGCCCTTTACATTTATATAGAATTTGGGATCAATTTGTCAATTCGTGAATGAAGCAGGTAGAATCATGACAAGAATTGAACTAGATATCTTTAAGACATGTCTACTAGACATGCAAAAAATGTAAAAGTGTAAGGATCAGAGGAAAGTAATCACATTAACTGTATGTCACGTCAGTCACTTGTGAGGTTGGTAATTAAAGGATAATGAAGTGTATACATGGCAGAAGAAAGTGGTACTAAGGAAAACTAAAATTTAGAATCAGAAACTTTTGTTAGGAGAAAATATTTAGAGAACTAATCCCTGATTATCAAAATAAAAAAAAAAACCTAGAAACATCATAATATGGCACAAGGAGCATATGTTAAATTTAACCTAACCCTAAAAATTCCATGTTTAAAATGAGTTATCACGTAATTTCTCCTAATTTCATTTCTTGTTATGCAATAATTTGGATCTTGAATTCTGTCCCCACCACTCAAGACTTTGTATTAAACAGCAGCTTACTCCAAGGATGTGCTATGAGGAGGTAGTAGAATGTTTGAGATGTGGGACCTAGTCAGAAACCCTTAGTTACTGCACACCCTAGACCTTTCCCTTCTCACTTTTATTTCTTGGCCATAAAGTTGGTTCTGCTATGCTTTCCTGACACAATGCACTCTCCCTCAGCACACAGTCCAATCAGCTATGGACTGAAACACCTAAAACTGTGAGCCATAATAATCTCCTCTATATGTTAATTTAATGTAGTTGATATTTTAAAATTTATTTGTTTTTGTTGTTGGTAGTATTGGAATTCAGCACCTTTTACCACATTAGCCACAGCTCCAATCCAATAATGATATTTTGTACAATCTTTTTTTTTTTCTTTCCCCAGTCCCAGGGCTGGAAATGAGGGCCTAGGCACTGTCCCTGAGCTTCTTTTGCTTAAGGCTAGCATTCCATCATTTGAGCCACAGTGCCACTTCTGCCTTTTTCTGCTTATGTGGTACTGAGGAATCAAACCCAGGGCTTCATACATGCAAGGCAAGTATTCTACCACTAAGCCACATTCCCAGCCCGCTTATAATCTTTAGTAAATTGAAAATCAAAATGAAAGCAATCATAATATGTGTGCATTATGTGGGGCATTTGTGTGTATGTTTAAGAGGCTCAGATTTTCACAGTTCAGAAAGTACTAACATTTTAATGATGCAATCAACAGTTATGCAGAAAAGAAAATCATTTTTATTTACTGAGAACGTTTGCCTCATTCGTTTCTTAAAGCATTCTCATATAAATGTGATATTTTAAGCTATAATCCCATCAATATGCAAATAAAATTTACCCCTTTATCTAGTTTTAATACATTTGTTTTATTCAGATAGTGTTCAATTTGTCCAAAATCAAAGAAGCATACCTTGCCCAGAAAAAAATGAATATTTCATTACTATAATTTCCTTTTGGTATTAATAACCTATTATTATTCAGTCAAAAAAGGCTCCAAGAGAAAAAAAAATAGGAGGCTTTTTAAAATTCCACTGAGGAATAATATTTGTCTCTTAGATTTAAAACCATATTGCCTTTTAAAATCTGAAAAGAGCAAAAATACGAAAATGTAAAGCATTTGTTTTTCCAATCAACAACAAAGAAAGTTTTCATATAGTTCTAGGGCTTACTATGTCCATAAATTCTTTTTTCTTTTCTTTTCTTTTTTTTGGTCGGTCGTGGGCCTTAAACTCTGGACCTGAATGCTATCCCTCAGTTCTTCAGCTCAAGGCTAGCGCTCTACCACTTTAGCTACAGTGCCACTTCTGGTTTTCTGGTGGTTTATTGGAGATAAGAGTTTCATGGACTTCCCTGCCCAGGCTGGTTTTGAACCATGATACTCAGATCTCAGCCTCCTGAGTAGCTAGGATTATAGGTATGAGCCACCAGCGCCCGGCTATGTCCATAAATTCTTTTTTTCCCCCATAAATTCTTACAAAGCAAACCTTGTAACAATATAGTCAACTTAAAGGGATCTATTCACAATGACAACAAAATTTTCTGGACTGCTAGCTTTGAAAACAATGCATAAAGAGAAATCTTAAGGTTGATTTTAACTTACAATAATTCAGCAGCATATATAAAATATTTTACAAAAAATAAAATAGAAAGAATTCTAAGTAACAAATTTTTATCGAGTCTCCCCAAACATGAAGTCTAAATCTTGGCTCTCAAGTCTTTTTTTCTGTCTTCCTCATTCTTGAGCACCTCATCACTAACATAACACTTTTCATTGTACAAAGTAGCTTGATACAGAAAAGGCAAAGAGTTAAAATATTCAGAGGGTGGGAACATGGCCAAGGTGTGGGGAGGGTAATGAATTTTATATGTCTCTTCATGATTTGGATTGGAATTGATACTTCGTAGTTTTATATATGCAGCCACAAAAATAAAAACTACTCAGGGCTGGGAAGGTGGCTCAGTGGTAGAGCACTTGCCTTGCATGCATGAGGCCCTGATTCCTCAGCACCACATAAGCAAAAAGAAAAAAGCTGGAAGTGGCGTTGTGGCTCAAGTGGTAGAGCGCTAGCCTTGAGCTGTAGAGCTGAGGGACAGCGCTCAGGCCCAGATAATTTTTAGTTTAGGTAATTTTTAGTTTTCCTGTCTATAAGGTATTAAATTTAAATAAATTATGCTTCTTGCACCAATAGTTTTTTTAGAACTTAAGTCTGCAATTTGTATATCTAATGTAGAGGATAGAGTTTGAGATGAGGAGTCTACTTATGTTAGAAACTGCTGAAAATGAGGGGTGACTTAAGAAGCTCCTTATAGTCTTCTTAAATACAAATAAAACATTTTAAATAATGTCTTAAGAGGATATCATTGGTAGCTGAAAATTTGTATTAGGTCACAAATAATAATCCTCTGTTTCCCAGGTATATCAAGTCTTTCTTGTCCTCTCTTTTTCCCCTTCCTTCCTTTCTTCTTTCCTTCCTCTCTCCCTTCCTTCCTTCTCTCTCTTTCTTCCCAACTTTTCTCCTTTCTGTTTTTGAGTTTGAAGACAGAATCTTTTACTTGCTAGCCAGATGCTTAAAATGTGAATCATACCCTACCCCTTTCTTCTTTAGTTATTTTTCAGGTAGCATCTTGAATTTTTGCATGAGGCCCAGCCTTTCATAGCTGGGTGCACCTTCACACCAGATTATTTGTTGAGACAGAATCTCATTAACATTTTAGCCAGCTGGCCTGGAACAGTAATTCTATTGATCTCCTAAGAAGCTGGGATCAAGTTCTACTGTCAGTGGCTAGTTACCACAAGCTTTTCTTCTAATTTTCCACAAAAATGTATCAAGGAGATATTCTTGGTAGAGAAATGACCAAAAAATGGTCTTGGAGTTATTAACTTAGAGACTAAGTTCAACTGATAAACAATCTGGTATGTTGGTTGATCTTAGAGTTAGAAGTTTCAAACTGATCTATAAAATAGTGAGCTTCTAGACTTGAACATTTGTTGTTTCTATTCTAGATGTGCTTGCTCTCCTCAGAGTAGAGGTTTGCAAATTGGCAGTCTGATTTACAGAGTGATTTTCTTAGACCCCAGGATGTTCTCAGAAACTCATAATAGTTGCTAACATTTAAAAAACAGAATTTTTTAGCACAAAATGGAGAAATACAGTGATATGAATGGGTCTTCTGGCATAGCAATATTTATGTAGGGCCAAATAGCAGCTGTACCCCTGAGATGTGATGGATGGGTTACTTTGAAATGAAACTCCCAAACTGGTAAGTATTGTTACCTGCCTAGCATAAGCAAACTGAGCTGAAGAAAAGTTAACAAATGGTTCTGAAGAATACCCACAGTAGGAAAGATAACCAGATCATGTGTTGATTTCATAGCTTAGACATACCACAGATATTTGATTGGTGTTTTCTAAAGACCTTTTTCATTTTATATTTTAACAGTTGATAACAGTTGCCAAATGGAAATGTTTTTTCATGGGTTACGATATTAACCCGCCTTCCCATCTCCCGTTCTGTGTGGGTGTGTATATGTGTGTGTATGGGGGGGGGGGTTGCACAGACAAGATTAACTTTAAAAAAAAAAAGCCTTACCATGAAGTATACAGTGTACACTAACTTACATTATCTCTAAGAGTACAGGAGAATAGACTTAAAGAGGTTTAGATCTGCAATAATAACACCTAGTTGGGTCACATAGTGGCAATTTGAGCACTCTCAGGTACTTACATAATCCCAACATCTTTGGATTTTAAATAGAATGTTTAAGATGGAAATGACTTAAGTAACATGAGGTCAACGTCAATAACATTTATAATTATTGTTGTTATTATTACTTGTTCTAGAATTTGAACTCAGGGCTTCAAACTTTCTAGGCTGATGCTCTACCATTTGAGCCACGGTTCAAGCCTTACTTTTTTCTGGTTATTGCTTTTGTGTATGCTGGTTCTGAGTCTTGAACTCAGGACCTCACACTCTTACTTGACTTGCTAGTTAATGACTGGTGCTCTACTACTTGAACCATGCCTCCAGCCTATCATTTTGCTGGTTAATTGGAGATGAAGTCTCTCAGACTTTTCTCCATGGGCTGGCTTCAAGCTCTGATCCTCTAATTTCAGCATCCTATGTGGCAAAGATTACAGTAGTAAGCAGCACCCAGCATTTTGCTGATTATTTTTGAGATATGGTGTCATTTTTCCCACTGGAGTATTTTTAAACCGTGATCCTCACACTCTCATCTTTCTGAGTAACTAGGATTACAGACATGACCCACCTTCTCCAACATTTGTTTCTTGTAGATAAAGTTGGCGCACTTCTTCTTAATACCATGAGTTTTAGAGTCTCTAAAGAATGAATTTCATTTTTTATATATATTTGTTGCTCTAAATTATATTCTTTCATTTCTGTATGCTTTTCTTTTGGGGGGAGACTTTTTTCTTCTAATATAGGAAAAGTAAGAATTTCTCCTCATGATAAATAATTAAAGCTGAGTTCTGATGGCTCACACCTGTAATCCTAGTAGCTACTCAGGAGGCTGAGATCTGAGGATTGTGGTTTGAGGCCAGCCCAGGCAGTCCATGAGACTTTTATCTCTAAATAACTACCAGAACACTGAAAGTGATGTTGTGATTCAAAGTGACAGAGAACTAACCTTATGGAAAAGCTCAAGGACAGTGCCTGGTCCTGAGTTCAAGCCTTATAGTCAACCAATGATAATGATAATGATAAAATAAAAATGTCTCAGTATAATAATGATTTCCAGAGTCAAGTCATGAAATGACTCATTTCCAGTAGCATATAAGCAAAAGAATTTTAGTATAAACAACAAAAGGTCTAAATAATCACTTTGTATTTGTAACTTTATTTTGTGTGTGTGTGACAATCCTGGGATCTGAGCACTGGCCCTGAGCTGTTTTCCTCAAGGCTAGCTCTCTGCCACTTGAGCTGTAGCTCCACTTGCAGCTTTTTGGTGGCCAACTGGAGTTAAGAGTCCATGGATTTTACTGCCTGGGCTCTGGACTCTGAATAGTGATCCTCAGATTTCAGCCCCTTGAGTAGCTAGGATTACAGGAGTAAAGCTGTACCTGTAACAATTTTTATGTATATCTTTTCAGTTACTTTTCAGAAATGGATCATTTGATGTACAATTGAGAAAAACAAATCAATCCTCTTTTCTTGAAACCCATTACTTAACTATCTTTGGTAATAACACAGTAAATTATGTTATTACTAAGCCATTGCCTATTTACATTATATTCTCTATGACAAAATGATAATATTTGACAAAATACCTAGATTTTAAAATAAAGTTGAAATATTTGGTTACAATATGAAGCAACATATTTTTAATATCTTTCTTTAAATTATTACAATACTGCAGCATACTGGAATGCTTCTTTGGAAGCCAGAGAACATGTCGGTGACATGGTAATAATTTGGTTGTTTGCACATTTTGTAAAATATGAAAGTGTTCCAAGTAATCATATTCCTTAAATAACTCAGGGTAAAAATGTTATATTTGAAGTGTTAGCTTGTGAGTAGGAGGGAAATTATACATTACTATATTATATAAAACTGAGTCATACCAGTGGGTGAAAGATCCCAGGAATACCAGGACACCCACAATAGAAAAAAACCAGTATGTGTCACTTAACATGATGTTCCAGAAGTCTGCTTAATGGGACTGTGTTCATTAAAGAAATTCTATAATTTCTTTCATTGCCTTAGTGACTATCTCCTCTTTCAAAAAGTGAAACACTTTTTATTTTTTATTTATTTATTTTTTTGGGTCCGGTCGTGGAGCCTGAACTCTGGGCCTGGGCACTGTCTCAGCTCTTCAGCTCAAGGCTAGCGCTCTACCACTTGAGCCACAGCGCCACTTCCAGCTTTTTTTCTTTTTGCTTATGTGGTGCTGAGGAATCG